>NC_065919.1:69660801-70260801 GCF_024586455.1 Bactrocera neohumeralis
AAACCAATAATACTTCGTATATCTGTGTTTCCATTATACCCGGTAACGGAAGAATTAATACTTCTGAAATAGAAAAGCAATCAATTTGTTTTATTTACTTTAATAATGGATTATAAAGCCAACCAAGTCAAGTTCTAAAAATTATGTGTATGAAATTTATTGTGTCTATGATTTTTAGCAGAGAATCTGGATTATTTTATGGTAAAAATTAGCGTTATTAAAGGATTAAAAGCATATTAGCAGCAGGTTCAAGTTTACTGAGTGTTTCCTGTTGAAGTTCAAGTTAGATTTAACATTTTTTTTGCCAATAATATATTCACTTCCTGCCTGGTAAACATCGTATTTATTAATAAGCGTATACCATAACTTATGCCTTTAAAACTAGCATGCTACTTAAATCAATATCTCAAACAGCTTTGTACCGCAAAGCCTTCTAAAATTTAGGCCATCAGTTCAATCTGCTTCATAAGTTTATATTGTATTTAAACGCATTTTTCTCAGACATACACTTTTAGATTTGAAATAATACTTTGGGACAAATAATGGAATCCTTATAATTTTTTCTCAGTCTTCTGTATATAATTCTCCCTATTTAAAGAAAACAATGCTTTTTCGTGTCCAATTTAAAATTTTTCATTTAAATTTAGATGAGATATCTAAAAACGTTGAAGATTTGTTCCGGAAAAACTGCAAAGATGTTACGGTAATTTTGAACTATGTTAAGGACATCGCTAGATCGATTCCTCTCATCACTAGTTTATCTTTCTAGAAAGTTCTATAACTTGAAGTAGAAACATATATTTTAGATTTGATATATGTAAGTTATAAGATTTCCTTAAGGTGTCTATGAACTAAAGAATTAAGGTAGTAGTCTGGTAACTTGGGTTCAAAAAATTGAAATTTTTTTTTGCTTAATTTGAAAGTACAATGTCTTGAGAATATACTGTGAATTTCAGACAGAAAGTCGAAAAATTTCGGGAGTTATAACGAGTTTCCTAGAGCGTCTCGGAGTCCTCTCTCTCGGAGTTGTTGAACTTTAAACGCGTTTTTCTCAAAATATTGATTTTCTGGTCGGCCCGGATCCTCACTTTTTTTCTACAGAACCGATTGCTTTCAAAACAGGCTGTTCTACACACTCATAGTTATACTAACGAGAATTTTTTTCACCCCTAACTTTTTCTTTTACAACCCTTTTTTTGCTAAAATAAAAGGACTTTTTTTCAAAGTCCGCCATTTTGTTATTTACCCTTGAAATTTAACTTTAGTAGTTCCGACCAGAATGACATGTCTATAGATTAAAAATAATCAAGAATATTTGATTTCAGATAACATCATAAGCCAAAATCACCCGGGCCACTCACGTGCATTTTTTTTGTGGTTCCGAATTCGAGTGACAATAATAATAGTAATAAAGTATTAAATTTTTTCAAATTCATCTTTTTTTATATTTTCAATATGTAAATAAAAACACTCCAAAAAAATATACACTCCATGAAAATATGCATAAGTTACCAGGCTACTACCTTAAAAAAATATCAAAATACATGCAACTAAAAATCAAATTTATAAGGCTTAGACTCTACCCCGAACAGTAAAGAATAAAATATGATAGAACCAGCATTAATCCAGAATAGAACATACGATTTTGAAAACAAACAAAGTTTTAACCTTAAATTTGAACCCAGTAAACCAAATTTAAAAAACACACATATAATACTGCCGCTCAAAAAATCGAAGCTGAATAAAATCGACTAACAAAAAATAATAACAAAATAAAATAAAAAGCGAACGAACGAATTTCACAAACATGCTGCGGGGCAATAATACAAATTTAAAACATTTTTCGTTTGCGTTGCAAATATTTTACTCACAATTTTTCTGCGGGCTTATAAACGCACAAATTCTGCTTTGATTAAATCCAAATTTTGTGCCACAATGTCATATACCAACTAGAGGGAGCAAAATTCTTGCTTATACATATTTTTATACATATATATATATATATATATAAGTGAGCTTTAGGTATTTATATGTTTTCACGTGCGCCTCGCTTTCATATCGACTTTTATTTGCCAGCATGTCTAGCGTCGGTATTTGAAACATTTCGATGGCGGCCAAAAACGGTCGACTGGAGGCGTGTGATATAAGTAAAGCGAACAACAGCGTAAATGCGCAATATTTTCCGACTTCAAACACATACTCCTGCCATTGCACATATACCCCGTTGAGTTCTCGCCTCGGTAAAAAGTGCTGGAATATTGCTGTATGCTTGCACGCCTGAACGTATGCAATGGCCATTATGCGCAAATGTTACAGCAGCAGACAAATTGAAAAGCGCTTGAGTGCGATGACTGAAAGCTATGAATCATCATGTATATATTAAAAATATGTATGATTACAGCAACAAATCATAGCAATGAATTTATTTTTCTTGAAAATTTTGCCTTTTCAATCAATTTGATGCCACAGACAAATTGCCAATTGGCAAATGGTTAGCAGCAGTCAATAAGTACGAATCTTTTGGAAAGAAATCAAATAAAAAGGACAGCCAGACGGCAAGTACATACACATATACATATGCTTATTTAGCCATGGAGATATTGTGTAATGCTTGTCATTTATGGAAAATGACAAACTGTCTAGTCGCTGCAATATAAAATTGTGCTACAGCCATTAGAAGTGGATCAATAAATTCAATATGAGGTAGGTGATTGCGCATAGAAATGCGAAAATATAAGTAAATATATAAAATAACGATTTTTGTCAATAGAAAAAAAATTTAGTGTTAAGAGGTACATAAATTTTTAGTTGAAACTCCTCTTTGTAATACACAACACTTATGTTGGTATATTAAGCTAAAAAGAGTAAGACTTTGTTCATAATTTTAAAATTCTTAAATCATTCTTCAAAATCTATGTCGTCTCCCTCAAAGTAATCTCTCTTAGCCACAATACACTTGTGCCAACGTTTTTCCAATCCTCGAAACAGTTAGTTATTAAAGCCTTCAATGCGCGTAGCGATTTACGTATAATGCCTTTAATTGACCCCGGAGCGATCATTTGAGCTTGGTGAATAGCCAGAAATCACTAGGAGCTAAATTAGGCTAATACGGTGGTTGCGGCAGAAAATTTGTTGAAAATTTGACGAAAAACTCACGAAGAATCAATGCTGTATGCAACGTTGCATAATCGTGGCGCAAAAACCAAGAGTTATCGGCACATACTTCCGGCCTCTGGTTACGAATATCTTCGCGGGAATTACGCATAATACTCAAATAGTATTCCCTATTCACAGCTTGGGCGCTCGGAAGGAATTCGGACTGCACCACACCTCTCTAATCGTAGAAAACTGTCAACATAACTTTAATTTTTGGCCTGCTTTGATTGCGGTTTTTTCGCCTTTGGCTCACCTTTTCCACAATATTTAGCCGACTGATCATGTGTTTCTGGCGCTAACAATCGCAACACTACCATCCAACGCATGCAATAAGGGTGCTCGTGATACCGATTGAAACCCGACTGTTGTTCATAAACCATGCTTAGATCGAAGTATTGATGTACCCGTATTCTGTTAGTCGGAATGCATTGTTCCGCAGATCTTAACGCGACGCGAAAAGAAATTAGTGTTCTTGGAACCAATCGTGTTTTCACTTTTCTTAGACCCAAATGACCTTTCTTTAATTTGTACCACCAGAAATTTGATTCGGCACAGAAAATTTAATGGAGCTCCTTGTTGAATAATCTCTCATCGTAAAAATCGCAGAATGTACTTTATGTACTTCGAAAAGATTAGAGTATACACTACTTATTATTTTGATGTGAAATTTGCAACAGATGTCACTGACAGTCATACCAACCTAGAAAAAATATATTTCGATGAATATGTTTTTGCGCGAAATTTAAATAAAATGTCTTCCAATTTTTTTCCCATAGTATCATTAACATATAAATAAAAACATTGGCTGTTATAAAAGTAAGCAAGTTTAAATGGCTTGTATATGAGACACTAAACTCAATATTAAATCTCTTAAAAATTTCTCTTCAAGACTTTAAATGACTATATTCCGTTTATCCCTTCCTTACAGCGTTTGTTTTACTCTTGAGGATATAAGAATATGAAAATAAATAACTAAGCAATGGCTGATTAATAATAGACTGACTTTTAGTTAAGTGCACCCCTTGAATATTCCTTGCCCTGTTATTAAAATTTTATAACTTTAGAGCACCAAAAGAAATTTGGAAAATTTTATAAAGTCAAATGACAACAGTTTGCAACACAGCAACCTCAAAATAGAAAATAACATAAAGAGCTGTATAATTAATTTAGTTAGCCAAATTACAAGGCGTTTGAGAAGTTTTATTACAAAATACTGAAATGCAAATAGCCCATACAAAGGCACGAACTCGACCCATTTTTAAAGCGGAGGATGGCTGGCGACGAAAAATGCATCACATACGACAATATCAAGCGAAAACGGTAGTGGTCGAAGGCCGGTGAATCATCCCAAACAGTGACCAACCCGGGATTGACGGCCAGGAAGGTTGGCTGTGTGTTTGGTGGGATTGAAAGGGAATCATGCACTATGAGCTGCTCCCATATATCCAGACGCTTAATTCTACCATCTACTGTGAACAACTGGAACGCTTGAAACAGGCGATCGACCAGATGCGTCCAGAATTGGCCAACAGTAAGGGTGTAGTGTTTCACCAAGACAACGCCGGACCACACACTTCGCTGATGACTCGTCAGAAGCTACGGGAGCTCGGATGGGAGGTTTTATCGCATTCACCATATAGCCCGGACATAGCGCCAAGTGATTACCACCTGTTCTTGTCCATGGCGAACGCCCTTGTTGATGTAAAGTTGAACTCAAAAGAGGCTTGTGAAAAGTGGCTGTCCGATTTTTTCGCAAATAAGGAGGGGGGCTTCTATGAGGGGGGTATTATGAAGTTGCCGTCTAGATGGAAACAGAACACACAGCAGCAAATTGAATAAAGAGCAAAAAAGCGGACGCAAGATATTTGAAAACTAATATATTAACAGATAAAAAATGTCAAAAAAAATTATAGTGAATTTTCTATATTAAAAAACAAAGCTTTGAGGGCTTTTTTGCTTATTGAATCTATAAAATACTCGTAAGGTTTACAAAGAGATGGAATAACTCAAACTAAACAACAGTCTTTTCACTCAAATATATCGAACTTTGTGCCTTAAACGTATTTTGTGCCGAGTTTTTCTAGAGGACTTCAATAAGAATCTTCCGAATTTTTTTTTCAAAATCGAGCGATATGGTTGTATCAAGAATACTGTATGTTTAATATGTCATAGAGGAAAAGCTTTCTTAGGTTTTTCAACATAACGGCATTACTTTCACGAATATTTTATTTATTTTTGTTATTGAAGTCACATTTAGAATCGCCTTAGAATTTCAAGAAACTTATACAGTATGCTTGTGTCAATGAGTTGGATTGGGATGAAGGTCGTGGCATTTACAAATTCCCTGCGATTTACTCAAGCGAAAACCTTTAAAGCCCTGCAAGCTGGCAAGAAGCACCACCAGCAAGACCAGCATTACCAGCATCACCACGAGCATCAGCAACCGGCAGTAAACAAACAACAGTACAAGTAAATGAACTAACACTAGTTTAACAACCCACTTATGCCTTTGCGCCTGCTTCTGTTGGTCCACCCACACACTCGCATCCCTTTTAACCAACCTTTTCGCCTACTCACTTACACAAATGCACTTCGTAATACTAAACACACCCGGCTCTTTATCGTATTTCGCATTGCAATTCCACTTCCTACTGTGCAAATCTCAGATTCACTGAAGCTCAAATTTACTCTAGCATGATGAGATAGACCATTGCTGTCGGGCGCTTGTTGCCGTTGTTGCTATTGTTGCAGTCGTTGCTGCTGCAGCGCATGATTATGTCAACGCAAATGCTGGCGGCATTAAGCAACACTGGCAGATAGCAGTAATAACCGAGCTTAAGACAATACTTATTGTGTTGTTGTTGTTCGCATTGTTGCTGCTAGCGGAAACCAAAAGCCTTGTTGTGCGACCTCGACCAAGCTTCTTAATTAGGTATCCTTGAGATGCGCTGAGCAGCTTTAGATAGTGGCGATTGTCAGCCGTTGCACTAGTTGAGTGGATATACTTTAATTTTTCCTTAATAAGGACTTGACTTAAGAGGGAACTATTTGGTAAGCTGAGAAGAGTATATTTATTTTCTTAATTTTTAATTAGTAGCTTCATCCATTGTTCAGTGAATAAGCTGGTTATAGGAAATCTTCAAAGAACATGATACAAAATATACAAAAACTATACTTCACCTGTGTAAAAGCTCTTTATTTGTACCTTGGTATTAATCTTTAATTATTAATTAATTAAAACAATCACTTCATATTTAAGACGCATTCAATACTTTTATATAAATTTGTGAGTTAATAATTTCGAAAATTCTTTTGAAAAGATATCAGCAATTTAAGAATGTGTGAGTATTAGAAAAAAGTCACGTTTTGAGAGGCAAACCACTTGGCTAGGCTGCAATACAATATGAGATATGGGCGTCATTGAGACACGGGACGGGAGTCAATGCCAAGAAATAAAGTTAAGCGCGGCTCTCTCGCACAGTTGTCTAACAACAAAGCAAACATATGCGAAATTGAATAGTATAATACTAAAAAGGCGATGATCACATTTCGTCGTCTATATGAAGTCTCCTTCCCGCAAATGGGATGGCAAATGAAGTGATCCGTCAGTAAGTTATATTTTCAAAGCCATACCGTTTTGTTCAATCTTGTCATTCACATCTATGAGTGCTATTATCGCGATTAGCCTGTTTGAGGTCAAGTCAAATATTACTGTCGAAAAAGCACAAGAAATTTACTTTTTTTTAAACATCGTCTTTATAAAGGTCTCTTTGGACATGTTTGATCTTTTGAATTCTGATGTCACATTCATGTAGAGAATTATAACTCTCGATGGGACATGGGTTTATGAGTTTGACATGCAACAAGACAACAATCTTCAGTATGGAGAGGAAAAAACGAGCTGAATGAAAAAAACACGTCAAAGCCGTTCAAAAATCAAGGTGATGATCATTGTTTTTTTTTGCGATATTTGCATCTATAATGTATTCCGGAGAGACAGACAGTCAGTAAGGAGTTCCTTTTGCCCGCATTGAGGGGTTTGCGTGAGATCATCCGAGATAAAACAAAATTCGCTGAAGGAGCTGAAGGCCAGCTGAAAAAGTGCTTATAAAAAGTGTTGAGAGGATTGGAAAAATCGTTGGCATAAGTATGTTACATCTGGTGAGGATTACTTAGAAGGCGACTAACTAAATATTGATGAATAATTAAAAATTTATCGTTTTATTTTTAATTTCCGGGTATTTGGTTGTCACATTGTATTATTTAAGGAAGCCTAAAAATATACTTTTCGATATATTTAAACAGTTCCTTAGTTATTATAATTTTCCTGTCTCAACAAAAACAACTAATAAGCTGCTAAGTTCTTAACCAACTACATTTATATGTACATATTTATATATGTAATGGATAATTGAATTGTATGAAGTGAAATAGATATGATTATGGTATACTTTTGTGAACTGCTGCTGACGCCCTCTTGTTAATGGGAGGTACATTAATTTACAATTACTTGTAATGCAATACATTAATTTTTATGCACTTAAGTAAATAAAGGAATTGATTGGTTATTACCAAAATTATGGCGAGCCATCAACCAAATGAGCAAATCAAATTTTAATAACTCAGCCAGAGGCATGACGCGCTTCACATGAACAACCGTGTTGTCCTTGAGTATAAAAATTTAATATATTGAATACATATAAATTTAATTCGCATGCAAGTCAATGAGTGTGAGTAATGAGAGAAGCTTCGCGGTTCTGTTAAGGAGGGAGCCTGCTTTAGAAGCTTGAAAAAATCGATTATTTGTTTTTTGCTTAAATCTCTTTAAAAATAATCTAAGAATATGTCCTCAAGGTTTTAGATGGGAATTCGAAATATTTTCGGAGCTAGAAGGGAAATAGTGTCCGAGGCAGAAAGCGAAAACTTTAACGCGCGATTTCTCGGTTTTTCATTTTTACGATTTTTCTTAATTGGCGGGCAGGATAGAAAAAAAGGAAACGTCCTATCGAAACGAATCAAAACGTGTTGTATTTTGAATTAAATCCTCTTCCAGGTGAACCTAAAATACCCTAAGAAAGTTAACATTAATCCGATTTTTAAAGGATTTAAAGCATTTCTTTTAAATGCATTTTTTTTAATCTGCAAAAAATTGTTGAATTTTTCACTTTTTGTTGAATTTTCTTGGTTCACCTAGGAATTACACTATTGAAAATTAAAAATTTCTTTTGTTTTTTTGTTTCATATGAAAATTGCGACCTGCATCTTGCCCGCCACACAGAAATTGCACACTCGAGGCGCCTCCGTAAATTTCTTCAAACATGAAGACTATCTAATGTATAATAATAAAAAAATTTGAGCAGACTCTTCAAATATGTAAAAATAAATCCTAAAAGTTTCATTTCAATCAGATATTTCTTTCTTTTCCAAAAAAAACATTGAAAATATAGATTTTTTGAAGCCTCTAAAGCAGGCTCTCCCCTTAAGTAAAAAGCGCGGGAGTGAATGTTGAGCGATAGAAAAGAAGATCGATTTTTTATGTTAATTCTAGTAAGCGAAACTGAAGCTGTTGGCAAACATTTTTTTCTTACCCCGAAAACAACACTTCAAAGGCAATTTTATGCTTTTGTGAAGATGCACTTTTTTCAGTTTCTTTTAAATATTTTTTCATTTTTTTTAATCTCTTTACAATTTTTTTTTTTAATTCCACCATTTTCTACCATTCTCATTACTTTCGTACCAAATGTTTTACAAGGATAATAAAATTACTTCGTTTTGTTGTTGTAAAATGCTTGTAATTTGTTTCCTTTGCACATTGAAATGATTATTCACTTACCAAAGACACAGCAAAGTTCGAGTAACTGCAAGTAGAAAAAGAGAGAGAGTGAGATGAGAAAATGAAAAACGTGAATAAAGCGAAAGCGCAAAAATATTCATTATTCAAATTGCATTTGCTTTCAATTATGGAAAATTATGAGTTTGCGTAAAATAATTTTAACAAGCATTTCCCGCTTTTCCAGCAAATCCGCGCCAGCAAAAGCAAAAGCGAGCTATACAAAAATATATATATACTTATGAATAACTGTACATGTGCGTGTGTATGTGTTTATGCATTCATAAATGAAAAAAACGGGACAAATTTGAGTTGCGTGTGATGGGAGAAGTTAAAATTTAAAATTGACCGCAATAAAAATGAGTGTGGTAATGCCGTTGGCGGTTGCGACTGTGGCTGCGGCGGCCGCTGCCGACGCCAATGCCGCTGCTACACCAACTGTGAAGCCATCTTTTTGTAATGACATGCTTTGCGACGCCACTGCTTGGCCTATAAGCATGTACACTTACTTACAACTACAGTTGAGCATATACATATGTACACATGTATGTATATGTAAAGTTCCCTCAACGGCTGCGCCACGCGACCGTAAAGCGTTCAACTGTCATCGTTTTGACAGGCCACCATGCCACACGGGCGACGATAATAAAACGCGCACAATATGCCGTTGCCGGCAAATAAAATGTGTCGGCGACAAATAACGCATTACATGAATATAAAGGCGCACAAAGGCACCTACACACTCACACATTTATACATGACGCATATCATTGCCGCAAGCATGTTGATGAGGATGATGATCATGCACGCATGAAGTGTGTAAAAGTGCGCAATATGTATCGGAGAATGTCAGCGAAGTCCCACTACTCTTTCGTGCGACGGAGAGGCGCGTCTCGTCGCGCTTCGCAGCGCACTTGGCATGTGTGGCAGTCAAATTTTAAATTATGCAAAGCTGACGCGTATTAATGTTAGCATGAAAATTTTTGGCGTATGTGTGGATACACTACAGTTTTGTTGGTGTGAGGGCGGGAGTTCGAGGCATAGATGTATAGCGGTTGCCATATATTTTTCAAGGAAATTTATCTGTCTTTAATATATATATATATATGCATACTTGTAAAGTAAAGTAATATTATGTGTGTTTTTACAGTGCGTGCAAAAAGTGTGCACTGATTTGAGAAAGCAATAATTTTTGTTGGTGTTGCCAGAACAAGCACTTTAGTACCAATAGCTACGAAATGATAACGGGTAGGAGCTCAGTGGGTTTCCTGTGGTTTGCTACCAGACCGCAGAGCCTTAAAACAGCTCAGCAACTGTTGGTCAGCTACCACCAGCTGTGCATTCGCGAGGTCCTTCTGGTCCGGCGCAAATAGGAAGGGGCTAAGAGGCTCTTCGCTCCACCTTTCCATAGTTTTAGGAGTACTAACTGAACACTGCCGGATCGGAATTCATGCGATAAGATTTAACATCTTACCTTCTGCAGCTACATTAGCGATCTAGAAGAAGACGAAATATAATCATCCCATTGTCGATTTTTTTCTAGATCAAAGCAATAAGTTTCGCGTACCTCATACTTTTAGACATTCAGGTGGAATGGTAAAAATAGAAATTGAACAGTCAATCAGATTTCTTCTATGTTTAGGGCTTCTGGTCCACAGCCAATGCCTAACTATTGGAGTTTTCCGTTTTGATTTACAAAGTACTGAACATAACAGTCTAATAGTTATACCCCCGCTATGCTGAGAGATCAGCAATACAATCTAAGTAGTTCTAACTCAGACCCTTCGACTGAGAAGACTCTTTAGAGATGTGGACAATACAATAAGTAAAAACCTATATTACAAAGGCTGCAACATGCCATTTGACGATACCTTGAATAGTTTGGTTCCCAGCGATTATTTTGATGAAAAATTTGATGAGCTGGCGAAGGCTTGAACAAAGCTCGGTGAATCCAAATCAGAGACTATAAAATGGAAGTTATGATTCTATTTCTA
This sequence comes from Bactrocera neohumeralis, assembly GCF_024586455.1. Taxonomy (NCBI): domain Eukaryota; kingdom Metazoa; phylum Arthropoda; class Insecta; order Diptera; family Tephritidae; genus Bactrocera; species Bactrocera neohumeralis. The sequence continues at coordinate 69,671,782 of NC_065919.1, forward strand.
TTCAGAAAACTATCTCCAAACAGCCGGACCTCCATATCACACTCTAGCTTAAGTAAATTTAATACAGGCCACAAGGTTTTGAATAAGTGGGCTGGGCAATCAATCCTTAGAACTACTAAAAAGGTTGGAGTCTACTAAAGACTTTTTAGATATGTACGAAAAAAACCAGAAAAGCTTAAATTATGATGACTATACTTCACAAATAAAAAAGTCTTTATACAAGAATTGGAATTTTATCGGTAAGATTGTATGAAAACTATGTCATATAGTGGTTCGATCTGAACAATTTGTTCAAAGATTTTAGCGCCGTCTTGGGCAATAAAGTTGGTTAATAATATATGTTTTTCTCGTAAAGATATCTCATTAAAACAAAAAGTTTTTCATACAAGGACCTGATTTTAACCAATTAGTTTGTGTGGTAGCTAAAAGCTGTGGAAGCCGGATATCACTGGTTTCGACTACTTGATCAGAAATGACTTGTCAAAAGTTTCATATCGATATCTCAAACTTGAGGGACTAGTTTCCACAATATACAGACGGGCAGGCGCGGATGGCTAATTGACTCCGCTGATCACTTACTATATATATATATCTTATGGGGTCCTCTCCTTTCGAGTGCTACAAACATCACCATAAACTTTCATGTAGCGTACTATAATACTGACTGCCTTTTATTTCCCAAAGTCACTGTGTGTATATACTATATACCCTTTAAATATGCACATTCATTTCTTAAAATGTACTTCAGCAAAGCTGTGGCCAAAAATAATGATGCATGTAATTACTTTATTATTTCTTTGTGTTTTTTGCTATTTCTTATATTCGCTGTCACTGCCGTCACTGGCATTACGCCAAAGGACATCAGGTACATGCGCACTTGTTTGACATATGAGCACAATTTTTTTGCGAATTTAATTTGCCGCAAACAAATGAAGCGCACAAGTACACGAATTTCACTGTCGCATTTAATTTATGTCAATTTAAATATTCTCTGTATATTTCTTCGTCTTTGACGTAAAAATTTGCTGTTAGCTGATATCACTGAAGCACAAGGCTTTGAGTGACTCTGCGTTTGCTGGAAAAGCGCCGCTTTGTGGCAGGCAACTGAAATTAGCTTGCGGCTTTTCTGTTTAATTTTTATTTTGTCTACCAACGTTTGCTAATTTATTCGCTGGTGAAATTGCCAATTTAAATGCATTATAATTTTAAATGATCTTTTTTCATACTTTTTCAAGCTAAACGTGTGACTTGCTGCAAAACGGTCGCCAGGCGAATCTTCTGTTTTTCTTCCCATTTTGCTGGTCACAGTAAAGCGGCTTACGCCCTTGTCTTTGCTTGCGCTTGTTATTTCTTAATATTTACTACCCCTGTTTTTGCTACTTTAAGATTCTTTCCTGCAGAAAATATTATGTCATTTCGCCTTCTGTTCAGCATTTGCTCCACTGCTTCATTAAAGAAAATCAAGCAAATTAAAGCTCTCAACATTCGAAATCTAATTTCTGTCTTGGCTTGTGTTTAAATATCTGTTTTCCGGCATCCACTCCTCCCACTCGTAGACATGCCAGCGCTTCGTATTTCTCAGTGACTTTAATGAGCTAAAATTTCCTTTTCATACTTTTTCTTTGATGTTCCTCGAACCGTGTCTCCACTCGTATTTTGTTTTGGTGCGTGGACTTCTTTATGTTGTTACCGCTCTTTATAGCATTTTGGTTTCTCCTCTATTACATGAAACTTAAACACTTTGCTTTATGTTGCGTATACGCCAGGGTATACCGTTCAGAGTGTTATGTTTGCTTGCTACTTTTTACAGCAAGCGGCGCACAAACTGCTTGTTTTCAAGCATTTTTTTCTACCGCTTGTGTTTTTCCCCTTTATTTTCCTACTTTCTTTTGACAGCTGGAGTCTTCGCTGCTCATGGTGTAGTCTTACGCTTGCCTGATATGACACAAACGAAAGCTACTATTTGCCTTAAAGCCGCTTTGCGCTGTCTTTGTGTCGGTATAATGCAAAACTGTTGTAGTGTAGCTTTCAACAACTTCAGCTCGCTACTGATATTGACATTTCTACAGACATTTCAACATGTTATTAATAGAAGGCCTGTGCTTATTTTTATATTCTTCTTTAAAGTGTTTTACAAAATTGCTCTAAAAAATTTTAAATATTTGGTATGGATAACAAATAATTCAAAATTTTTTTCTGCCTTTCTCCTACACAAAGCTATTATTCTTTCGACTCAAACTATCAAAAAGCACCATAACCAATTATTCCTGATCGCCAATTAAGCATGTTTACCTTCGCATTATTTTCAATTTATTCTACTTGACTTAGTCTCACCATTTTAATTTGTTCCGTCAATACTCGTATTCAATTAATATTTGCTAGCTCACTCCAACTCAGGGTTGTTTCACTATGTTTTGTTATTTTTTTTACTATTTCTTAAGCGAAATGTTTGCTTTTACTATTTTTCTGTTACGTTTGTTACTGTTGATTCCCTTTTTTGACATAAGCATGGGGAACGAAAAGAGCACACAACAGCGTTCGAAAAAACAGCATTTCGTTCCTTTCAGGTTTTTTCTATTTAGCAAACAACTATTCTAGCATTGTTTTCCGTTCGCATTTTGTTTCCAGTTGCAGCCAGTAGAGGTGATATATGAAATAGTCACCCTTGTTGCCTCAGCTAGTTGCATTCCATTTTGATTGGTTTTCAAAGCGCTTTGATGATGTTTACTAAGGCGCGTAGCAGTTTAATATCAGTGAGCAGTGAGTCCAAAAAATAGACAAATAAAGAGGTTTGCCGATTTTTCCTTTGGACTTCCATAAAACATTTATTTTTTTTGCAGAATTATTATCAAAAATTTTTTTTTGCGAACACGCACCACTAATTGCTAATTAGTAAACTTCACGTAGTGAGATTTGTTGTGGTGAGTTTAAAACAAGCAAAATATTGAATTATCTTTATTTGTTTTCTATACCTTTCTGGTCTAATACTGGGCCCAATCCTTTTAAGTTTGCTCAATGTAAACCTTATTTAAGTCTTAATTATTTTCTTCTTTCAAGTTAATTCAATTTATTTCATTTCACATATGTATTTCAGATATGGTAAATGAAATATAATTAAATTCGATGAGGTGAGTTTTGTTTTTGTATTTTAAAGAATCTTTTCGTTTAGAGTTTAATAAATCTAGAACTACATTTCACCGGGATACCAAAAGATGGAATAACATAATCTATTGTACCACGTTTTAAAGCTTCTTTCCTGGGGCGTTTTCTTAAGAATAGATTAGAGTGGGTCGTATTATAAGGAACCAAAAACAGAAAAATCGCATATGTGGAAATGTTCTACGGATCATCATGAACAGCTTTGCGTAAGATATTGTGGATCAAAGACCGGTTTCGAACCAGCGATTTATGATTATAAACCTCGTGTTGATGTACTCCTAATTACCCTGTTCTTGTATTTGTACTGCATATACTCTTATTTTTCCTTATATAACAAAAAATCAGATATAAAAAATCACCATAAATACAAAAGAATAGTGTTGCTGGCGACTTTAAATCTGCGAAACGCCTTCAATAGCGCTAGATGGAAGTTTTAAGATCCCCGACCAAACTAGAGAGGGATCATGACAGATAGCGGTTACGTCAGGAGCAGAACAAGGATCCATTCTAGGCCCAGACTTGTGGAATATCAGCTTTGACACTATATTAAAAAGTCGAAATGCTAACCGAATCGTGCTTGATTTGGCTTCGCGGACGGCATTGCAGCAGTAATTACAGCAAGAGACACAGACAAAGCGCAAAGGAAGCTTAATCAGGTCATGATATGGACGCAAACATGGCTCGACTCACACAATCTACAGTTCTCTACAGAAAAAATATAGCTAGTACTGCTAACAAACAAGCACATACCCCTCGAGATAAGCATGCAAATGACCACGGATATTTTTAGGACATAAAAAGCAGTAAACTACCTAGGCGTAAGACTGGACCTCAGACTAACCTTCTTGGTACAAATCCAGCACGCCGCAGGAAAGGTAGCGAAGATCAGCTCCCAACTCAACCGACTAATGGCTTACAGAGGAGGCAACAGCCAAGAACAGAGAAAGCTTCCAATGTCGACAAGAATCAGCGTTCTATTATATGAAACTGAGATCGAGGCAAGCTTAAAAAGGAAAAACGGCGTAAGGTAGTGGCCAAGGTGTCCCTCAATCTACGGAACAGTATCAGGCGATAAAATATTGGCTACAAGCGGTAATGCCCCAATCTTCATTTTGGCATACGAAAGGAAACAGATGTGGGAGCTAAAGAAAACATCCAATAATAATAAGAGCCTAATAGAACAAATGAAGAAAGATACTATACAATAACAACATGGCAACAAAGATGGGAGAATGAAAGTCGCTGCAGATGAACGGCCAGGCTAATAAAAGATCTAGACTTATGGACAAGCCCTAAATTCAACAACGTGTACAACGACGCGACAAAAGACGACGCTAAACACATATTCTTTGAATGTGTGCATTGGCAACGAGAACGCAAGGCCGTAGAGGACCAGGTTGGTCCAATAAACGTGGACAATTTAATCAGCGTCATGCTGCAGAGTAAAGCAAACTGGGGATTGTCCAGAAATTCGCAGCAAAAAGCGGGACCTGGACGTAGGTGCGCAGATGTAAAACTCTCAATGAGAAAAATTGAGCGCCACCCTAAAGTAAAACAAATTTAAGGGGGTTTTAAGTAACCTGCAAGTGGCACATACCGTTGCTGTGACAATAGCACTGATGATGCGAAAGACATTTTCCACCCCTCACCCGCAAAAGAAAAAAATAATAGTAACAGAAAATCGGAAATTATAAAAGACTTCAATATAAGCTTACCAAATATGATATATCTACGCTTACGGTTTATTAATCAGTTTATTTTTTAAGTTTTCGCATTTCTTCGAAAAATTCTCTATAAATCGTAAATCATTAAATATGTTTTCTTTTAACCCTCTGTAACAAACGAGAAATATTTTAGAGTATTTCTGTTGTGGAACCTATTAGGAAAAATATTCATGGATTTTTGGAAAGTCGCGTCAAATTTGTAAGCTATTTCAAATCCGATTCTAGGCTCTACAGAACTTTCAGTTTACGTAAGGTGGGAACTGAATAATATAAAACTCATAGGGGAGAGAAAATTCGTCTTGTTTAAGTAGATTTTGAAAACGTCAACTAAGACACCGTTATTGTGATACTTAAAGTACAACTTAAGAGCTTATTTATTTTCGACTTTAAACCGTAAATTCAATACTACATCTACCAAAGAAATTATATACTTATATACAATAAAGTCTAAAAAAAAAGTCGTTTCAAGACCAAATACAAGCTTTCTCATTTCTAAGGTAATTAAGCTCGATCAGTGATACAAAACCCGCACATTAGATACGTTTATTATAGCAATACATATACGTAGATCTATACACCTTTGTCACGCACGCAAAGAAAGATAAAAGCAACGGAATGACAAACCGACTGAGAACGCCACAATGCTTGGTGAACATTTAATCGAAACTAAAATGACGACAAAAGCACTCATTCATTAGAGCAATTCAATACACGAAGTGATGACTTTGATAAAAATAACATTTATTTGATTACTACGGTGCACACACACATACACTCAAGCGTGCGCGTGTCGCCACACGCCAAAGAGACGAAGTGAGACATTCACTCATCATCAATGAGAAAGCCAAATAAAATGCACAAATAGTTGCCTCACCCCATATCCCTCCACTCTCTACTCACTCATCATGTGCGCGTATGTGTGTATGCGAAAAGAGACTGCAATGAGATATATTTGAGTAAACGAAAATCAAGGGGCGCGACGCCGTAAGCGTTAAAAGCAGCTGAGTGGGGGCAGAGTCTGAGCGAATGTCGTCGCAACTAATTTAGAAATTTCACCTTTTGACACGAAAAACCAATAAAAAGAAAATTGTATTACAAACTAATGTGATCATAAAAAAGCAAACTGATATTCACATGTCAAACTGCGCCACAGACACGCACACAACCGTATGTATATTATAGATAAATACAGTTTATTCCGTAGTTTTTGTTCTTTTATTGTAATTTGCCCCTTCCTTCACTCTGTTGCACGTTCGTATGTTATGTAAGCACATATATTGGCTTTTAGTGGCGCCAATAGATGCGACTAGATTACAAAGTGTACAAATTCAGTTGAGTATATGACAATTGTACATACATATGAACCATGTACTTATGTAGCAAAGCGAATTTGTTGGGAGTGAGGAACAGTTTTATTAGCCGGTACCATTATATATGTAACATGGATATATATATTTCTTTTATTATACGGTTACTGGGATGGTTGGTTAAGGTCTGTATGCGTTTATATACGTACCTCTACCTACATATACACTATACTTGTAGACAGTTTTCACATTTTTTCCACAAAATCTAATCTAATAAAATCTAAATAATTATAAGTAATCCCAAAAAAAGAATAGTTATCTACCTTCCTGTAAGTTTGATTATTTAAGATAGTTTTTGAAAAAAATTACGAAATTAATGCTAAATTACAAAGGTAATTATATGTAGTCATGAAAAGTAATCAAGTTATTCATCTTCACGTGACTCTTTTTTTATTAAATTTAAAAAGAAATTGCGAATTTTATGTTCGAAACAATGGAGGTTCAGTTTATATAAAGTAATTATAAGTAATCCTAAAAGGTAATCAAATTATTTACCTTAATGTGATTAATTTTGATTACTTAATATTATTTTTGAAAAAGATCAAAGTTTCTTGCTATTTGTCGAAGGTAATTATATGTGATGAAAGTAATCATAAGTGATTATAAAGAGTAATCAAGTTATTTATCTTCAAGTGACTTTTTTTTATTCAATTTTAAAACAAATTGCGAATTTTATGTTAGAGACGATGGAAGTTCAATTTTTATAAAGTAATTATAAGTAATCCTAAAAAGTAATCAAACTATTTACTTTACTGTGATTATTTTTTACAATTTAAGATTATTTTTGAAAAAGTCGCCAATTTCTTGCTAAATGACGAAAGTAATTAAATGTGATGAAAGTAATCATAAATAATTTAAAAAAGTAATCAAATTATTTACTTTCTTGTGATTATTTTAGATTATCTAAGATTATTTTCGAACATTTACGAATTTAATGCTAAATGACGAAGGTAATTGTATGTAATGAAATTAATTAATTATAAATAATCATAAAAATTTATCAAATTATTATTAATTTTTAATATTTTTTAAAAATTATGAATTTAATATTAAGTGACGAAGGTAATTAAATGTAATTAAAGTAATCATAAGTAATTGGAAAAAGTAATGAAATTGAATAAAGTTGTCATTAATTTGTAAATTCTAAAATCATAGATTAGATTGACAAAAACCAGGTAATAATTATCGTTTTTCATATTTTTTGTGATTTTGGTAACTAAATGTAATTGAAGTAATCAAAGGTAATTTGAAAAAGTAATCCAATTGCTTATATTCCTGTAATTGTAAATCCTAAAGTTATAACTTTTATTGAACAAATAATAATTATTGTGTTACATTTGGTTTGTTGCAATAATTTATTACTTTTTCATCCAAACCTAGAAAACTAGTTAGTAATTTTGATTACTATAATATTGTACTCTAAAACTTAATATTTGACCAAATATCTTCGAATAATGGATAGCTTTGAATAAGACAGTGAAACGATACTCAAATTCTTGCAGAATATTCTAAATAATAACGTAAGCTGTACTTTCGTCTAGAATTATTAAGTATATTAACTTTTAGTAAAATAATTCAAAAAGCTTCAGTTATTAACATGTTTATTCAAGTGAGATTAATTTAAATATCAAAACGGAGAAATTTATTCCGAACAGATTTTTCACTAACAATAAAGGACGTTTTAACAAATACCTTAGAAACAAGTTTCGTCACTGAAAAGTAATCTTCGTTTAAATACTTTTTAACTACTAGCTCCTACATATATATACCAGATATGTTTTAAGGACATTTGCAAATAAAATTACTTTCTGATAGCGCAAAACTTAACTTAATTTCTGCAGCCACAGCTCCTAATCAGAAAAAGTCAACAATGGTACAACGAAAATATATTTAAGTCCCCACTTTTAGGAATTTAAAGTTGCTCAAAACTCCTGCATGACACTCCGCCTTAAACATCTACACCTTCAATAGTGAATACAAACCCACATATGTATGTGTTTATACTCTTGCCTGTGTGAGGTATGACTTTCGAATAAACTTGAACGGCGACAATAAAGCAATAAAGGGCACACCCTACGAACAAATAAAGAAAATGGCAAACGAGCGGATAGTCATAAACTCACCCACGATCTATCCGCGTAACCTTGGCAGGAGTGTGAGTCAGCGCGTAATCGTCGAATGGGTTAGCCGTAAAGAGTGAAAGAATGCTTAACATTAAAGGAATCATGAAGACGAGTTGCAAAATGTTGCTGTAAACATTTAATATAGCCAATGTCATTACAACGCCTTTATTCCTCAACTTCTGACTATTTTATGCCCCCTATAAATGGGCGGACATATAAGCAAGTAAGCAGTGGTTTATACTTGAAATAATATTGGTCAAGAGAATAACATTGGACAATTACTCTGATAGCTGTGAATTTCTATTTGAGAAATTAGGCAAAAGTTTAGCTCAAGCTAAAATGGAAATAAATATTTGATGGTCAGATAATACCATTCTGATTTTTCATTAAAAAGGTCCCAAGGGTTACGTAGAGTCTTGAGGCCATTTCGACTTTTGAGAATAAGAAAATAATCTCATTTTTAATTAAACTAAGCTACTTAATAATTGCTGAACTAGCTGCCAGACCATCTGCGATAAAACTTCTCGATCTTTTAGATCTTCTCATTCTGTCTGATCTATATTCCGCATTGCAGGTTATTCTGAGTTATCATACATACTATATATATTCCATGTGAACTAGTTTCAGTTTCAGCAAAAAAAACTCATTAGTGTAGCCCTTTGTTGTGACAAGGTACTCACAGTTCCAACCAAAATAAACAAACAGCCTGTCAAGCACTAAAATAGCTAAGCCAATAATCTCCATAGCTAACATTAAGCCGTCCAATATGGCTTGTGCACTAAACCTCACACATTTTGCTTGTTATACAATGCAACACAAAGGCCACAAGCAAGTAATGAGTACAAAGGCAAACGCAAATAAGCAAAGCTAACAAATTTTCAATAATAAGAAAATTGGCATACATAAAAAGATTGCGTTGGAATGACAAAAGTAAAAGTGTATAAAATTGAAACCTTTTTGCCAAAGACTTACACACACACACATGCGCACCGCATGGTACTTAAATAGTATAAAATGAAATGGGTGAACTTTAGTTGGCTAACTGACGAATTTTGTGCACGAAAGGTCAAAGGAAAGGTTGAATGGAGGGTACAACATAAAGACATATACTCTTATAGATATATGTACATATATACATATATATAGAGGATGTGAGTGTATATTTATAAGAGTATACGTGCAGTATATGTGTGTAAATGCCGCTTTGCATGTTGTGAGCGGCGAGCGTGCGCTTGCTTATGGTCTCTACATACAAATTCACATTTGTTTATTTACACTCGTAATATGATTATATGAGCCAACTCGTATATGCCTCTTTACGTTTTTCCAGCTCTCTAAACTAACGGTTTTATGAGTCTGCATTTGCGTACGTGTCAGACAGGTCAGCTTTGTAAGCGTACAAAATTGCCTTCAACTAAAATTTGTTTTATATTATATGCATGCATATTTGTTGTTTTTATTGTACACGGTCGCCTCATCGTCCATATGTCCGTTACAGCACATTTTACGCATTCATATGGAGATGGGAAGTTTGCTTGTGCCTTTTTATTGCCTACTTTTTGGGGCTATCTAAATGAGGCAGACATTTTGTCTGCTTTCCTGCATTTCCTTTGGTCTTCGTTTATTTTTGCTTTGTTAGCATGTCGTTGTGCACAGTTATAGGCATATATATTTACAGATTTTCATTTGGCGCCTAAGTGAATATGCTTTTACTTGATGTTGCCACATAAAAAATAATGAAAAACTACAAAAGTTAAGAGCAGCAACGGAAATTATTGTCAAAAACGAGTGTTTGTTTGAAGGCTAAAAAGTAGTAAGAAGAAGTATTGTGAGGTATGAAGAGCATATTACTTGAAGGTAAACAATCCAAATTATATTAGGCACATAACATTCTGACGATAGCGAATATCACATTTTGGCATTAACTTTAATACTGTGGGTTGTGGGAAAAAATACTTAAATTTCATTGTCATTTAAATTGAACAGCTTTTCTTACTGTTTTGTACAGATTATCTAAAATATATATAAGATTAAAAAAAAAATGTGTTTTCCTTGAAATTAATTGCCTTTAAAAAAACAGTAAACAATTTTAAATCTATGTCAATAAAACTAATAACTATTCTCATCCTCTTTACTACTTTTAATCACTTACTAAATTTGTTCAGCACTGCCTCAAAGCGAGCTAATTATATTTAGTGCATAGTATAGGCTATCTTGCCTAATTGGTATCTAAAAATTAATTCCATTATTCACTATATTCCCGTAGGTCCAAATTGTTGCAACTCTGTGTGAGTGTATGTGTACCTATAAGTGTTGTATGAATTTCCACACATTTACATATGTATTCTTAACTATGTGTGAGTGTTTTACATTACATGTTGATGAATTTGCAATTCAATTTTGATTAATTTGCTTCTAACCTGACAATGATTAATTGAAACTTGTGCACACCGCTGACAGTGTCACTTAAAGTGTCACACATCTACTTACACACCAAGCTTATATAAGTGTATAAACTCGCAACATAACTCCACATATACATACGTGCATAGTTGCCAGAAGTGCAACGTGGTGTTAGTGCAATCTCTTTTTATTGACGCATACTTTCCACTATTCAACGGTATATTTTGCGGTTACAAGCGCTTACAATTATTAGCACATCGAAGTGATAAATTTCACCTAAATGACATTGCTATTTATCATCCACGCTAGCTAATTTATTATACCGCTAATGCAAATTATATTGAGCCGGACGGAGTGCTGAAGCTTTTTGTGCTATTGGTGCACACAAGAAAACTATTTTGCTTGAATAGTTATAGGTTATTCTGCCTGAATCTGGGTAGTGTTTTGATGGAGTAAGTTTGCGGGTGAATATTTCCTGCATTGTGATATCAAATTAAGATAAATCTTTCTGACAGAAGCGATTCTTTGTGCCTTTCATTTCAGCTTACGCGTTCAAAAGTGCATATAGCCTTTTAGGCAAAGAAGCTGAACTCCGCCTTTAAAAATATTAGTTGATAGCAATAATAATTAATTATTCTTATCTAAAAGTCACATTATGACCTCACGTGATAAAATTTTTTACTTGGCATACCCCAATTTTTCATGGACTCAAATGCATTCGCAAAGCAGACTTAAAGTAATAAAAACATCACATAAGCACATCACATCACAGGGATTTCATCACCTTGTCACGTGATATAATTTTTTACTTAGCATACCTAATAATATAATTCCATTTTTCATGGGATTAAATACATTCACAAGATGGACGTAAAGTAACGAAAAACAAGAAAAAACGTTAACTTCGGTTGCACCGAAGCTAAATACCCTTCACAGGTGCATTTCTGTTAGTAACTATGTGTTCAGTTTGTATGGAAGCTATATGCTATAGTTAACCGATCTGAACAATTTCTTTGGAGATTACATTGTTGCTTTAGAAAATAATATATACCAAATTTCGTGAATATATCTTGTCAAATGTGAATGTTTTCCATACAAGCATTTAATTCCGATCGTTCAGTTTGTATGGCAGCTATATGCTATAGTTAACCGATTTGAACAATTTCTTCGGAGATTACATTGTTGCCTTAGAAAATAACATATACCAAATTTCGTTAATATATCTTGTCAAATGTGAAAGTTTTCCATACAAGCATTTGATTCCGATCGTTCAGTTTGTATGGCAGCTATATATGTTATAGTGGTCCGATATCGGCCGTTCCGACAAATGAGCAGCTTCTTGAAGAGAAAATGCCGTTTGCAAAATTTCAAAACGATATCTTAAAAACTGAGGGACTAGTTCGTATATATACAGACAGACAGACGGACAGACAGACGGACATGGCTAAATCGACTCAGCTCGACATACTGATCATTTATATATATACTTTATAGGGTCTCCGACGATTCCTTCTGGGTGTTACAAACTTTGTGACAAACTTAATATAACCTGTTCAGGGTATAAAAACCACATAAGCACATCACATCACCTTAAAGCATCACGTGATATAATATTTTACTCAGCATATCAATCAATGCACGTCAATTTTTTATGGGCTCGAATACTCTCGCTTGCACTTATAATGTAATACAAAAAATCACATTATTGGGACCATATCACCTCAACGCTATGGAATATGACTTAAAGCCGAATGACGTTATTCCGCAATAAATTATTACGATTTACAACTATTATCATCATCTCTAGCCACATGACCTTATCACATTAACATGTCAAGTCACATCGCTTTATCGTAGCATATCGTCTCTTTTATATAAATATGTATTTATCAAAATCGATATTGAAGAAAATATATATATGTGGAAGGTTTTGTGCTCCAGCTTGCTTAAAAACTTAATATTCATAGCACCTTAACACGTGATGTCGTGCATTGTTTAGTGCCAATTTTCACTATGATCGTGTGATGTGACTTAATCATATCACATTAACACTATATTTAGGCAATTCGCAACATAGCTTAATTAGTAACACCTTTTCGTAATTGATTAAATATATCATATCGTTGTATATCTTTTAAAATCACAGCACTTGCGTGATATGGTATAATCTCGACATACATACATCACAATATGTATTGAAGAATCAAAAATCCACTGATTATTTGGATGAAGATAATCGAAACTTAATTAAAGACCCATTCGAAAAGTTTTACATAATTCCTTGCATCATGTTCTACCTAACATTTTATTAATAAAGCATTTTCTAGTCACATTATCACATCACATGAAAACAATCACAATTTTAATGGAAAATTGTTCAATGAGTTGTGGAATGGAAACCAGAGATCTTAAGTTACCACATCATATCATATAATCTCACTATCATGTCAATGCATATGAACCAAATCAAGGCACTAAATCACATATTGATATATTTTGGAATCAGCCATTTTTTTAGTTACGGGATTATTACAGTGAATCACATTCACTTAAGCCGCATGACTCACAATACATGTAGTTATGTGATATAAAGATATTTCACATACAATCATATGATGTACTCAAAGCACGTAGAAACTCAACAAGCACAAGCTCTTCACATATTCTGGCTGAACTCAAACAATAAACTAGCTCATCCGCTTCTTAAACAAAATAATTGTGCGCTTAAAGTTTACACAAAGCGTTGGCAACTTTTTCGTGCCAGCAATTGTAGGTCGTTGCCAAGTAAAAAATAAATCACAAGCAACTATGTTGATATTGGATGCACTGCTGATGTGGCTGAAAAACAAGCACATACTTTTGGCGCTTACATAAACGCACCATGAGCATGTGGGTAAGTGTTTGCAACATTTCACTCTTATATTTCTATGCACTCAAAACTTTTCTACAATTCAGGCGCTCCAATGAAATGAAAAAGTTCTTCACATTCAAGCTACGAATTCTTTCGCTCGGATATTTCTACATTTCATTTAATTGTGGTGTCTATGCATAGAAGAAAAATTTACGGTGAAAAAGTAGAGAAAATGAGTGCGAGTACTTTGCAGTAGTTCCCAAACTTTTCACAGCCGCCGCCTTTGCGTCTGGTAAGGGTGCCATGTCTGTATGTATGCATTAATGTATGTGTGTGTGTGTAAAATCACTAGAGCGACAGCGCCAAAAAATCAATAGTTGCAACATTTCTCCAGAGCGGAATGCTGAAGGAAAAGAAGCGGTACACCAGCAGGCGCCTAGCAGGCTAATGTTGGCCGTTGCTAAGGAAAATATATATGTAGCTCTATATATATTTGTGATTGCTTGTGCTACTAAAGTGGGTAAGCGATTGCTGAAGTGGTAGGAAATGAAACTGCTGAAGTCAGCGTCGCGCTCCAGTTCTCATATAATTGTTAGTTGCACGCCCGCACGTTGAACGAGTGCGGATTGCAACGTCATTACATTTTGGGTGCCAACGAAGCCCGCAGCGTCAAGTGGATTGAGTCTATCACTTATCTCTTACTTTTTAAAATTTATTTTTAGTTTTTTTCTTTAATTTTTTTGAACTTCAACAAAACGAAAATGATGGAAAGGTGATACACACACAGTGCTATGCATGTGTCGGCGTATTTCCTTGAATTTTTTGCCCGCAACTACCAGCAAGTAAACACATTTGCGCGCATGTAGATAACATTCTCTCTTTGTATGAGTGTTTGCGTGGCTGCACACACACAGCATTGAAAGTTTGTCGCTTTTTCGGCGCCCTTCAATCTATGCCTGAGTTCAGCCGCGTCACCCAGCATCCGCTTCCGTTCGGGTATGAAAACTAACGGCCTCCGACACACACACACACACACACGCGCGCTGAACTGACATGCATTTTATAAATGTGTGCGCCAACTTTTGCAAGAAACTCATACAATCCGGCAAACAATAGCTAGATAGACACCATTGTGCATGCACCCTTATGTGTGTGTGTGTCTGTGTGCTCCGCCGCTGATTGCCACAGTCGTTGCCAATGTTGATGCCATTGTGGAGGCCGTTCATTTTTTACCCTTCGCTTCCCTAACATCTCCCACAGCTGCAAGGCTGCGGATGTGGCTATGCTGGCTCTTGACGTTGCTGTTGTTGTTTTTGGGTGTTCTTATCCGCATTCGATGCGCTCCATTTTCGGCAGTGCCGTTATGCTTTGGCTCGTTGCCAAGTTGTCCTACCAGCGCGCTTCAACGTGCCAGCATCGAGTTCACTGTGCCACATTCAGCATTTGTTTACACCCCGCCGCACCGCTGCCCCGCAAACATTTATTTCGTTTTTGAAAATGTTTTTCGCTCATTTTTCTTCTTTTTTCGACTTTTTTTGCCAGCACTTTGTTATCCTTTATTACAGTTACATAGTTTTGCAGCCGTTGCAGGCTGCCACTCTTCTCTGCTTCACATTAAATATATATACGTGTTTGTACATTCTTTACGCCACTCAGCTGACAGTAATTCTCTCGGTTACTGTCACTACCGCACACAGCAGCGCTCACCCTCCGCGACACTTTGGTGCCATGTTATGTAAAAAAAAGTGGATTTTGGTGCTAACGAAATGCCAGTGATGTGGAATTTAGGAAAAGCGCGCCCCTGTCCCCCCATACACATACGCGCTGAGCGGTATTAGCTGCCTGTTCGGTAACCAAGCATTCCACAACCACAGGCGTCGCTGGCTCAGCTTACTGCAAGCTTGGCGTGGCGCTACCATCAGATAAATTTAATTTCATACAAATTCAGATTATTATGCAATCTTCTGCTTTATTCATTTTGTATTTTCGTGCATATTTGTTTTTCAATTTTCGTTTTGGCTCTCAGTTTGTCTTATTTGTTTTGCATTTGCAGCATATTTCTATTTAACTGCAAGCCGAAAGCGACGCCAACTGAGGCAGTAGCAGCAGCAGCGACGTGTCAGTTTAATGCATTTGTAATATTTGCGAATTGAATTTCACAGACAGACAGTTGAATAATTGAATTACCGTTTCGAGCAGTTGTTTGGCTTACAGCTATCGTTGTGTGAAACCGTATTTCCAAAATGCAAAAACAAAACAAATAACGAATGAACAATGACTATCATTTGGCCAAGCTTAGATATTTTTTGAGAGATTTTGACGGGGATTTCATTTAAATCCTTCAATCTGTTGAAGTAAAAGTAAAACACACAAAGTAGGAGAGATAGAAAAAATTTATAAAATAAAGTCTAGAACGTAACTGGGTTGGTGAATATTAGTATTATATTTCATTATGCTGTTTTTTGTATTTTAGAAAATCGCATCTTTTCAGCTGTTCGTACACTTAAGGTCCTAAAAGCGTTATTCAATTTGAAAAATATTGAAAATACATCTTGTTGAGGCGTTTAAACAGTCACACTCATATTTAAGTTTTAAATTTTTTAGGTGTATTTCCGTCTAGGAAATGGAAAAATAACTACTGAAAAAATATTTTGAAAATTTCAAATTATTTTTAAAGTTAAAGCAGTTTTAGTGTCGCACTTTTAGTGTTTAGTACAAAGTTTAAATGCGTTTTTTTTTCAAACTTCCTTAGTCAATGCGGCCGTCAGAATATCTCAAGTCTAATCAGTCGATTTATTTAAATTTTTCCTAAAAGTTTTTAGATACCTTTCTGTTGTACGAATAAAGAAAAAACTAATAAAAATTAATAGTAAGTCATCTTTAAAAAAAACTCAAGAAAGTTAAAAATATTGGTGAAGGAATCAACGTTTCTCACTAGCCGCCATTTCCTGAATATTTTTCACCATAAATAGCGTATATAAAGCTTGCCACGATATTTGGAACACTCAAACGGAAACATTGTGAACTCTATAAAACATATAAATATAAATACATACATATATATTAAAGAATATGCCTTTTTGAACAAATCTTATTCATGCATTAGTAGTATTTTGGAGGGCAATAAGTGAAATGGGTCGACAACCAAATGTGAAAATTAAACAGAGAGTGATTGAACTGTACCAAGACGATAAATCTGAAAAGGATATAGCAGAATATCGTATGGTAATACACGGGGAACCGTGCAACACATCAATCATCGTTTCGTTTGTTGAAGAGAGAATTACAAACAAACAGAAAACGAGCAAAAGGTAAGTGTTTACCGAGAGAGATGTGGCATTTATCGTTCGGGAAACTAAGAAAAATCCTCATCTCAACACTAAATATCCATGTCAACCCCGAAACAATAAGAATGGTCCTCGGGAAGCGTGGTTTTAATGGGCAGATGTCTCGAAACAAAGCCAGAAAAACCGAACCGTTTAGAGTATGCGAGGAAGAATATGAGTTTCTGACTAAAGGTTTGCGACGTAAAAAAGCATTTATAAGCTACAAATAAAATTTTTGTAGATTTTATTTACTGACGAAAGTAAACTTAATTTATTTGACTCAGATGGTGAACAAATGGTTTGGCAGAATAAGAACTGCGAGCTTCTACCGCAAAATTTTACATCCACTACGAAGCACGGAGGCGTCTCCGTCATGGTATGGGGCAGTATGCCAGGATGTGGTACTAGAAATTTATATCACACTCCAGGCACACATTCTTTTCTCACCAAGAAGCTGCTTATTTTTCGGATTCACCCATAACGGATAACGATCGGAATCAAGTGCTTGTATGGAAAACTATGTATTTCATTCGACGAGGTATCGTCATGCAATTTACCACTGGTTATTATCAAAGACATCGCTCCAATCATTGAAGAAATCGTTCAGATGGGCCATATAACCGCCGATCGAATTCATATTAAAATCTTTTTATACCCATTTGTGTTATAAAAAAATGCACCTGCGGAAAGTCTTATACCTTCGGGGTTATCGAAGTTTACGATTTTTCATTTTTTTGCTTCTGTATATGGAAACGACATTTGTAGTAATCAAAATTGCGTCATTGTACTATGCTAATGTCGTTTCAAACCCTTAAAAATTCAATCATACCCCTCACTTTCCAACCTCAAATCGCCCGTAAAATAATTTTACTTTAATGTTTGTTATTTTATCTTTCGTTTGCTATCGGTTTTAACCCATTAAAAATTGCTTCCTTTTTTATCATTTCACCTTAGAAAAGCTACATCCTTCCAATAAAACTTTCTTGAAAAATTTAATTTAGATTAAGCTGACAATATATAAGTACCATTTCACCAGAGCGGGGTGTTGGTGGAAAAGGAAGCGATACACTAACAGGCTTACAAATAAATATTATTTTCTCTTCCGACTTGGATTTTAATTGCTCTAAAAAGGCCATATACTTTATTTCTTGCCTGCAACAAAATGTCATTGTTATTGAATTCACTCGAAGACAGATTTTATACAGAAGAGGCTATTGGGACTTAAGCAAATAATATAAATTCCTGATGGAGTATAATCTCTTGCAATTTTTAAGGCATATTTATTAACTAGCTACTTAAAGCCTTTAAATGAATCTAGCTACGTGAAACCTTTTATCATATAACTAAGTCTAAGTTGAACTGCTTCTCAACATATGCTATTTTCAAATCAGTCATTAGTATCAACTTTTTCACACAATAAATTGTTTAACACGCTCCCCTTCAAAGGCTCAACAGCTACAACCGTTAGCAAACAATGAAATTAACATAGAAATATGTTAGTCCCCGTAAGCAGATATATAGGTAAGTGTGTACAACAACAATGGCGCTGGCTGTGAATGCTAATGGCGAGCGAAAAAGTTGCAAATCATTGCATTGTCAACGGCAAAAAATGAACCACCTGCAATTACAACAATGCAGTGCGGCTAGAAAAGTTGGCCGCGAAAGTTCAAGTGTGAGAACAATTTGCAATTTGTAATTTCACTCTTCGCTTTTCGCCGCAGTGCACTCGAAACTACTGGGGCCGCGCATATTTATTGTGATCATGCGGTTGATGGTCATTGTTTTTGTTAATCTGCGCGCTTGGCTGGTGGCCATGGGGTGCGACCGCAATGCAGGCAATGTGGGATAATTAACATAATTTAGTGCAAATGTTTACAAATATTGTTTTACCTGGACTTACATAATACTTGTTAAGAACTGTTAAACACGCTCTGTGGTTCCGTTGGCGGCGGTGAAGGGTGCGAGAATGTTTAAACGGTGCTGATGGCTCGTAATTGTAGTAATGTTATTAAAGTTGATATAAATGATTGTTTTGTAGAACGTTTCTCTCTCTCATTTTAAGTACTTTAAGTGAAGTTGAAAGTATGTGGTTTCTCCGCAATATACTGTTAAGCTGATTGCGGAAATGTAATATGAGAGAATATCCATCACACAGTAATGTCATACACCAGGATCTAGTCTCAATTTTAATATTTGTAAGCCATAATGAAATAAAAAAAGAAAAAGACGTTAACTTCGAATGAACCGAAGCCAAAATTTCCTCTACAAATACAGAAGATTCCTTTCCAACACTTGATTTTGATCGGTCAGTTTGTATGGCAGCTATATGCTATATTAGTCCGATCTGAGAAATTTCTTCGAAGATTGTACCACTACTTTAGGAAATAATTCATACCAAATCTCGTGAAGATGCCTTTTAAAATAAAAAAATTTTCCATGCAAACACACAGTGTATGCGGTATATGCTATACTGATTCGATTCAGAAATTTGTTTCAGACTTTTAACCGTTGCCTTATATAATAATATATTTCATGAAGATTTCTCATTAAAATAAAATTTTTTCTATGGAAGTAGTTAATTCTTAGTAGGTAGCTTCCTTCAGGCCGTGTGCAAAACTCCAGATCAATATCTCAAAAACTGAGCTTACATAGAGATGGATGGACAGACAGACGGGCATGGCTAAAGTTTTCATACCGTACTTATATGTTTTAAATATGTTCGACGCTTCCTTCTGCATTTTAGAAATTTCGTGGCAAATTTAGTATACCCTTTTCAGAGAGTAACAAGAAAAAACGTTAGGACCTTACTAAAGAGAATGAATTGTTGTCTTATTAACCGTCTAAAATGAGGATCAGATGGTAATATCATCAGTAAGACATTATAAGGCTAACGAATGTCATGTTAGCTAAACGAATGTAGAAAACTGGTTAAATGCATGACTGACTAACCTGAACAAACTAGTGTTCTTACAATAACTTGTTAGTTATTGAAAAGAAAATTTTTTAAATTTGTAACTATTAAATAGTTAAAAACAAAATTGTTTAGTGATTATCCTGAGATTACAAAAAAAAATCCTTTACACAATCCAATTAAAATAAGCAAAAAAAAATTTATTGAAACGAATTATTTTGCACTTAGCACTTTTTCCAGTAAATCGTCAGCACTTTATGAGCTATTTAAATGCAAATAGTTTACGGTAATTTCCCTCACCGTAAATATTTAAAAAAAACTCTTCAAACTTCTCTTCTCTTTTTAAGTTTTATTTTCGCAAAAAAAGCTTAAATCTCTGCATTTCCGTTCTGTTTATTACTTCAAGTGTCTGCGTTGTCCGCTTAATGCCGGAAATTTGATGAAACTCAATTTAAAGCTAAATGCTTAAGCGGCTTACATCGATCATCCACTACACCCTGCCAGAAACACTGCGCGCATACATACATACATACCTAGGAGCAGAGGTGCCAGTATACAAATAAGTATGTGTGAGCGTTAGTGCACTATCTGTAAGCATGGCAAATAAGAACAGCAATTGTGCATGGGTCCCTCTGTACGCTCACACCACCACACACAGACCGCTCATATGCACACCGTCTGATATGGCTGAATGGATGCTGGTGGCAAGATAGTGTAACACCCTATTACGTGTCTGAATGCACTCCGTGGTGCAATAAAAATATGCAAATGCAATTTTTTTTTCATGATTCTTTTGCCTTTTTGAAATTCAGTATGCGAGTATCGCTGTTGTGGTGCTGAGGCAAAGGAGTCTGCCAGCGAAACGCATCGAAATACTACACGCGTGTGCATGCTTGCTTTATGTGCCGTGCGGCCCTAAGGACCAACCATCACACATGCTTATATTTCTATTTGATTTATAAAGCTAA
This sequence comes from Bactrocera neohumeralis, assembly GCF_024586455.1. Lineage (NCBI taxonomy): Eukaryota > Metazoa > Arthropoda > Insecta > Diptera > Tephritidae > Bactrocera > Bactrocera neohumeralis. The sequence goes on from NC_065919.1 coordinate 69,692,614, forward strand.
CGAAGCGCAGCAAACAAAAATAAGAAATAGGAAAATTGTAATAATAAATAACTTGTTATTGCAGAAAAATACTCGTCTTCTCAGCAAATACTTGTAAAGATGTGCTGAGCAAATAGCTGCCAGCAAAGCAGATGCAATAGCTACCCTCACTCACCTTTACCTTTGCCAGTTCTAGTACTGGTATATACAAATAAGCCCGTATAACTAGGTTACGTATACGCCGTGGGCGCACGTCTCGCTTGCATTTGCATGAGTATGAGCAAAGAGATGCGCATTATTTTGCTCAATACTTTTGCTTTGCTATGTGTTTTCTTTTTATTTTATTTATTTTTTGTTTTTTATTTTTTATACCTTTTTTCCTGTTTTGCTTTTTTGTTTTCTTCCCTACTGCCTTGAGCTGCTGTAAGGCCGAGAAGTTCAGATTACTTTGTCACTATTTGTATATTGAAGTGTGAATGTTTACTCATATTTTCCAGCACTTTTCACTGGGTGTTAACCGCGTGAAGTTGCTCGTTTGAAAGTCAATATTTTTTGTTTTTGTTATAATTTTTTGTGTAATCAGCATATCAGTTTTCCGTATTGAGTGTTTGTGACAGTTCAATGAAATGTAAATAATTCGAAATGTAATGCATTGTACAGCATATTTTTAAGTTTTTCATTAAATTTGATCTCATAGTGTAAGCTTAGGAAAGACAGTGAACTTTCGTGAGAACAAAATATATAATTTTTTAAGAATTCTATTTCCTTTTGGTGACGTTTTTGTTGACATTAAGCTTATTATTAACTTCCGCGTTGGTGAAAACTGGGCTATGGATGAGACAATGTTATGATTTCAAACTAGCTTTGGTCATTGTAGGCAGGTGGCACCAAGTGTAGGCTGAGGTATTTCCCTAATCATTTCCTTATTGCTCAAGAGTTACTAGGCTGTAGTTATAATATGCGAGGAATGAGATCACCGTATTTTAAAAACTCAACATGAGTATCAAGAAACTATGCTGCTGCCACCGGCAGGCACAGCGATCCTTCAAGTAATAATACTGTTAAGGCAGCTCTACGGCGGATGGGTACCCCAATCTATTAAATCTCGGACCAGTAAAGCGCTGTGAATCGATCGCAGTGAGCCCATGGAACATATGGAAGCTTTGGGAGGCCTCGTCTCGAAGCTGGAGGCCAAACCAAAGGCAACCATGCCATCAGTGTGTTCAAAGAAATCCATAATTTTTCAAAATGAATCTTCGACTATTGAAGTACGTTCAATTCTCTAAATTCTCATTATTTTTTATTGTATACGAATTTTAATGCTTTCTAAAAACAAACTAAATTCCATCAAGCATCCGCTTTGAAAATAACATTTATCCTTCCAGAACGATAAATAGCTTAGACTATATGGCGAAAATCAGTTAACGCCATTGATATTGATTCCAGCTTATTGACTTGGATGGCGAAAGGTACAAAATCGTGCATATTTCAACCATGATCTAGAAAAATTGGAATAGTTAAAGGGTAATTCAGAATTCTATGCTAAGTTCAGTAGTAACACTCGGCGAACTTTTAGATAGTTAAAGTGGTCACTTTTCCGGTAGATATAGCAACTTTTTAGAACGTGGTTTTCTACTATACAAAGATGTTACATATATATGACACGTTCTAACAGAACAAACTACATATTCACATATAATAATACAATTTTTTACTATCCTCATCAAAATAAGCTAATGAGCACACCAACGCTTAATCCAATAACCCTCGGATGAGATGTCCGAATAAATTTTGATTTTTTCAGTTTCGGCCCATTTTTAAAGCGGTATTCACTATACAAGGTCTGTCGCAAAAGAAACAGGACTGTTATAAAAACAACAAAAAATTAATATTTTTCAAAAGTTATATTTTTTATTCAAAGTGGTTTCCTTGTGCTTCGATACAGCGTTTAGCCCGGTCAATTAGCATTTCAAATGAGTGTTTAAGGTCATTTTTCGGAATGCTCTTGAGACTATCGGTCGTCGCCTTTTGGATAACTGAAATGGCCTGAAACCAGTGTCCTTTCATGAGAAAATGAAGTTTTTCGAAAAGGAAGAAGTCGCACGGTGCCATATCAGGTGAATACGGGGAGTGGTTAATGGTTAAATGGTGATTTTTGGTCAAATAATCGGTCACAAGCGTCGATCGATGAGAGAAATTTTTGGTCGTCAGTCAATTTATGCGGAACAAACTTGGAGCACACTTTCCGTAGACCCAATTTATGGTCTATAAAAATGCTATGAATGGAGTCTTTGGTGATATTTAACTTCATTTCCATGTAACGCAAAGAAGATTTCGGCTCATTCTTAATAAATTCCTGCACTTTTTCAAAATTGTTTTGAGTAATCACTGATTTTGGCCGGCCCGACTTTTGATCGTCACAGAGGTCCTCGCGACCTTCTTGGAATCGCTTAAACCACTCATGCACATTACTACGGGATAGGCACTGATCACCATAAACTTTTTTCATCATTTGAAATGTTTCAGTTAACGTTTTCCCAAGTTTAAAACAAAATTTAATATTTGCTGTTCGTTCAAAATGCATTTTACGACCGATAACCAAAAGCTGCTGACACTTTTTGATCGATAACATCGATTGTAGTTAACCAATTGTCTTAAAATTTTTACGAAATGTCAACAAGAGATCAAACTTTTTATTCCATATACCGATCAATAGGTGGCGCCACCAGAAATAGTTATATTTAAAAAGTTCTGTTTCTTTTGCGACGGACCTTGTATAACCGCGTAAGCGATGGCTACGGCAATATAGAATAAGCATTCACTAAATGAACTTAAAAAAAATGTACCAATCTAGAAAACAAACTCCATCGATTCGGTTTGCGCGAGTAGTTTATATGGGCTGAAATATTTTTAAAATTATATTTTGAAAATAAAATATTTCAGAGTTGCTACATCTAACCTCCATCAAAAGCTAAGATTTATATATTTGTATATAAATTTAATTTAACAGGCCATAAACTTTATTTAACCCGGTGGAAAGAGCTCATAGCAAGCACATCACAACCACAGCTGTCCATAGCTCACTCATAGATAGACGTGCACTAACAGCTTGCCGGCGCTACGTGCGAAGTATTTATGCCAATAAAATACGAATTTCTGTGTTAAAACGACACCCATTACAAATTGTCAAGTTGTGAAAATTCCACAGCAACAACGGGCACCGAGCACCAAACTGCACATGACGCCAAGGAGCGAAGTGAGCGTACGAGCATAAGTACGTGTGTGCGTGATAAGATTTGATGCGTGCAAATGGATTTGCAACTGCGTGTGAGTTGGAAACATTCAAAAATGCCATGTCAAACGATTCGACACATTTTAGTTGCAAAATTTTATGTCAACTCAAACTGAAATTTATTTCCAAAAACAGTCATCGTTACATAACGGGCGAATGCAAATGCTGGTATTTGTATATGGTCCGTTATCTATTGTCAAACTGTGATCGTTGTTGCACATTTAACAGACATTTCAGTGACAAACAGAAATTTTGATGTCAGCAAAACTGAATTCGAGTTGAATGGGTGGGGAGTTCGGGGAATGTGTTGTCATTTAAATATTTACACACACCATGAATGATGTTGAACCGCAGGGGACCGACGAGCAACAATAGTTGGTCAGGTGTAGAAATAATTGGAGAGAAATTGAAAAAGCCAAAAAATGGTAGAAATTAATTTCGAAAAATAATGTTCGGAGAGAATGAGGAATATTGAGTCAAATATTGGTGACTAGCTTGCTTGGATGCAAATGAATACAAATTAGTAGAAATTTAAAAAAATGTGGCATGTAAATCGAAGTTTTCAGCAAAAGCAAAAACAATGAAATGCATTGCTGATAAAATTAAAATTGGTTGAGTAAAATCATTCGGCATGCCAGATATCAAATACTACCAAAATATTAGGTAGTCGAAAAAGTTTTTTCGTATTTTGTCAATTGTTGCCGTTGGCGTCGTATATCTCCAGTGACTTTTTCGACTACCTTATATATAAAATATATCAAAATATATGCGGCTTCCACTATATTGTTATGAATAACATATAGCAAATGGCATTTAAAATTTTAATGAAACTTTATGTTTTTAGTTAAAAGCCTAACATTTGCTAAAACACCAATTCATGCCATATATTTTCATTTTAAAAACCCATTTTGAACTCACTAACACTGACACACTCAACATATACAAATCACACATTTGCCACAACGAATACATCTGTATGTATAAAATAGAATTTCTCGCAACGACGTGTCTATTTATGTTCGTATTATTATTGCATAATAAATCCTTTTAAGTACCGACAATGAAAACACAAACTTACGGTAAAACTACACGAGTGCATTTGAAGCAGCGAACTGCGCACCTGAAACTACAAATACTGCAAATACACAAGCAATAAAAGGTGAAATAGGTCAACAATGCTGCAAAGAGTTGGCAGCGTTCATACTCAAATACACACGAGTGTATGCGTAAATTTTGATAAAATCAAATACATATAAAACATATATATATATATATGTATGTTTTTATGCCTGTCACTTCAAATGGTTTCAACAATTTTGGCATTTACCAAATTTATTTTTTGTTTTTGGACAGCTTAAATTCGTGCGAGCTCTGCGGGCGCCATTAAAAATATCACAAACTAGATATTTCGCAAATTTCAACTTTTGATAGACAATCAGATAGCATTTAGAATTTTCCATGTTAGGAATTAGGAAATGCTGAAATAATTTTTGAGAGACATTTAATTATTTTGAACAGAGCTTTTTGCGGTAAGCCAATTATGTTTAGGCAAGCTGTGTGTCATTCAGTGTGGCAGCAATCAGCATTTTCATTCAGGTGTAAATAATAAGTGGATTTAGAAAATATTATTTTTTTTGTGTTGGTTGGGAAAAAAATTTGTAAACACAATTAAAAAATTAAAAAAAAAAATTCAGCTCAAATAACGTTGTAATAAAAGAAGAAAAAATTCTAATTTAATTTAGATATTTTTATTTAAATATTATACATTTTTGTGATTGCCTTTATCAAAAAACAAGAAAAAACAATAATTGACGGGCCATGGCTGTTTGAGGGAGCAGGGAGCTGCTATAATGAAAGAACAACAATGCATATTGATTTCCATCGGTGGTTTGGTCTTATTTGAACACAGCCACAAACAATGTTTTGGCTCAGACAGTCTCTTTTTGGTAATATAACAGCTTTTCATGGACCTTGCAAGGATTTCTGTCGAATGGAATATAATAGAAGAAACAGATGGTTCGAAATTTCTGGATTCAAGTCGAGAAATCGGCAGTTTGCACAAAAGGATATAAGTACGTTGGAAAGATTTCCATTGAGGTGGCAACGAGGACCAGCGAAGAATGTCACAAGTAGCTCAAGAGACGATTGAGAAGAGCAAAAAGAGTAACGTTCTTAGTATAAAAATTCATAATGCATTCCTCAAATTATAAGTCGCCCCCCTCAAAGTAATTGCCTTTGGTCCCAATACACTTGAGCCAACGTATTTTCCAAACCACGAAACAGTTGATAAAATCAATAGTCGGAATAGCCGTCAATGGGCGTAGCGATTTACGTTTAATGTCTTCAGTTTAATCAAAACGGTTTCGTATACTAAACACTAATGATTAGATGTTATTTCAACAAATGGTTCTACTATTTTTTGGCTAAAATAGTGTATGTGAACATAGTCAGATTGTAACCTCCCTTTAGCAGCTCTGCCTGTCGGTGCCATATATATTTATATTTTTCCCTGTTTACTCTTCATAAAAAGTGGAATACATCGCGATATCGGGCCCTGGTTCCACCATCGTAGAAGTCGCTGCACAGCGGGTAAGCTCGTCAGCCAGTTCGTTTCTGTTGACCCCTTTTCGATCCGTCAACCGAGTAGTATGTATAATATAATACTATCCCTCAGTAGTAGATTGAAAGTGCAGCTACACCATTTGACTCTACTGTCGGTGGTGAATATTTAGAGGTTTCAATTTCCAATAACACTAAAAAAGTCAAATATGTCTTATAATAATTTTTTCAGCTATAGTTATGCTGTAAAGGAAGTGTGGTCGTATTGTTAAAAGAAATATTGGTTTTAAAGCTGGAACGTTTAAAGACCTTGAAAACTTTAGCCATGATTTGTATTCATTTTCGGCAAATAAGTCGAGAAAAAAATCTTTCCCGGAAGCTCTCTTAAATAAATTCTTAAAATACGTCAAGCGCATGGCAAGAGAAAATAAAAAAATGAATGATAACCTTTCCAGACATTCTCTCAGCATATACATACATATGTACATCACTATATAGCCAACGGCCAAACATATTCAGTGTCAACAGCAAACGAATCGCCGAAACCCCAGAGAAATACGCATGCATTATGCGCTTGACCGGCTTAACGGTGTCAGTATGCTGACAGCAATGATAAAGAAAATCGCAATAAATTAATATATAATTTAAACAAGTGCCAGCGCCGCATTTCCGGAGAAACAAACGAGCGGCGTTTTCCCGCAGCCATTTAATTTCCTCGGAACTCTTTATTATTTTGTATATAAATACAATCAATTTATGCTGAAATAGGCATATAAGGCAATATTTGACTTTTACTGCTTCATATAGTTTTTAAAGTGTGCCTTTAGGCCTATATGCCAACAGCACTGTAAAAACATTTTAATTGCTGGAACGAATGAGTTTCCTACCTCATCTAGCTGAAATTAACTGAGTCCATTTAATGAAAAATGGTAAGTTAAAAGTTTTATATTTACCATTACAATAAAAAGTCAAAAAATTAAATTAAATGAAATTGTGTGCCTTCTATTTAATGGTTTACATTGACGTAGTGTCGGTTGTGTGAGTAAATAGTTTTTTTTATATTGCATATTTCCGCCTATCTACTTCACTAAAATTAGGTTCACTTGCTGTTCCCATACCACCCACATACCCTTTTCAATCGAGTTTTTGCTTGTGCCGCTCATTTGCATACGACATTTGTAAGTTATGGCGACACGAGTTGACACTTTCGGCTACCCGCCAAGCGTAACTTTTATGAGCCATTACCTTTTCCGTTAACTTGTCCGCCCCCCAGCACATAAATTTTGGCCTCTCACCCCAGTGTAATTACGCTTTGGCTCTGCTGTTCAATGGACAGTAGCATATGCAGTGAAATACTTGTATATCTAGATGCAGAGGCACATAGCCAAACACATATAAGCAAAATTTGTCTCATACACTTAGGAAAAATGTTGTTTGTTCACTTTCTAGTTCGCTTTAATTGAAAGTTTCCATTTATTAAATTATTTTTAAACAATACTTTGGCTATTTGCCAGCTTATTCTGCATATAACTTATTACACTTCATACTTTTTCCGCTTTTTCGTATTTCCAAAAACTTTTCAAAAACTCCCAATTTCTGTCACACCCACTGCTCTCTAATTTGCCGGACCAGCATTCATCCATTATTTTCATTTATGCATCGCCATTGTTTTTTGTTTTTGTATTTTAATTTTTGTTTTTGTTTATTTTAGGCGCTCATTTTAATGACATAAAGCTTAAAGCTTCAAGCGCCGACTTTGGCTGCGTTATTTGGCAGGGGCTTAACATACCGTCAAAAAGTATAGCGCACATTGCGCGCCTCCATTAACCCTCTTCTATTATTTGGCTTGTTTATTTTATAATTTTCGGCACTTGTCATTTTTGTTGCTAGATTTGGCGGTATTTTGCATTTGTCTCTGCATATACAGCGCCAACTTTGTTTTGTCTCTCATTTGATGTGGCTTAAACCAACTTAACGGCATCGCATTTTCACTTAGTTTGTCATTTTTAATTTATTTGTTTTTGAATTTACTGTTATACTTTGACTGCGACATTGGCTTATAATATTTGCGTGCGCTTCATTGGTGCTATCTGTTGGTGGCCAATGTGAATTTGTTTTGTGGGTGTGCCGTCGGTGACAAAGCTTACTAATTGGGCCATGCTGTCGCGCCACTTTGAGATTAGTTATTATTATTAGTCACCACTGTGTGGTGATGAAATTATGTTACGTTAGAATTGGTCCAAATTTGGAAACAAAATCTTCTGAAATCCTATTTTAGAAAGTTCTAATAAATAAAATAAGACGAAACTAGAAAAAAAACGTTAACTTCCGGCTGTACTGAAGCTATATACTCTTCGCAGGTGTGTTTCTTATAGGATGGAAGGGTATAAGAACATCTTTCTATCGTTTTGAATCAATCAGTTAGTGAGCAGTTTATGCTTTAGTCGGCATATTAATGTAATCTACGACTCTTAGCTATATCCACCGCTCGAGTGTCGACTGGGCAGGGTTTTCGTGTATTGTTGTGGCTTCAAGCTGCCACTGGAGTGGCTGAGTCATGGCAGTCAGGTAGTCAAGCGATATCTAGCAAGAGCTGCTATATTTTCATTCCATTATGCTGGACTGCTTTATATGCCATCTCAGACGGAGGTGGATGTGTTAAAATATCAATCATTACGCCATTGCAAAATAAAACGCTACGGGTAGAGATCCAGGAATCTAAAACTCACTATGGAAATGGGAAAAAGAAGTAATGGACTCGGATATCAGCACGATGGGATACAATGCTGATACCACCGACAGGCATAGCGATCCTTTGAGCTGTATCCCCAGCGCCCATATTTCCACTGTAAAGAAAGCGATAACTGTAATACTGTATAAAATACTTCCGCTAAACCAGACCAACAGCGCACGACTGCCACAGTTCATGAAGACTCGGACCAGGAATGCGCTGTGAATATAATTGCAGAAGTAGGAGAAGAATTTCTTGGCTTTTCTGATCAGTAAAGGGTTTAAACTCTTGCAACAATACAGGACCAAAAAGAAGTGAGCGATAAGAGATTGTAGGCAAAAGCATGGTATATGGGGTCAGGAGCTGTAACCGACTGGGAGGCAAAAGCAAGCTGAAAGGAAGCGTGTTGGAACAGTTGACCTGGGCGGGGAAGCAGTTTATTCTCCCAGTTGGTTACAGTTCCTGGCGAGCACACTTCGCTACACATACCATTAATGCGACGGATCCAGCACTAGTTAATCGTATGGAGAAGCATATTGCTTAAAAGAGTCAGCATTACAGAGACCGAACTGACGGTCTCCACGAAGAAGAAACTAAAAATCAAGTATGCGAGAGACAAGCCGACAACATCCAAAGCAGTGACAGCAGCCTGTGAAATTCCAAAACGATATTTGATCGTTTTGCTTACCGCAGATGACACGAGAGCGGTGAATAATACCGGCAATGAATCTAATGAAAACTCTCTACTCGAGGATGTATGCTGAGCCAAGCGCACCCAAGTTGTCAATGTGATGGAGCAAGATGCTTTTGCGGAGTCAAAATCCTGAAATGCAGGTTTGACCCATCGCCGAAATGGGGAAGGAAGCTCACAAAACCTGTGGAAAATGCAAGCCTGGTGGTAGTGGACCGCAGCAACAGGTACCCAAGGCAAAGATTATTGGACCCCTTGTAGTGACAATTCACTGCGACTATTACAACGGCAGAATCCAAATGTGCCGACTAGCGACTAGACGTTCGGTGAACGAAGATAAAGGCCAAAATAATATCTTTCAGATGGTACGACGGCAGACGATATGCTCTACGCCAGGTGCGGGAAGATGACAAGGCACGTAGGAAGTGTTTTCCTTCATTTGACTTAACCTGTATTGATTGTGAAGTAAGGCACTACAATCTTCTAGCAGAGCAGCTTGAAAAATGATCAAAAAACATGACTCTCGTAACACTTAAGCCTCTCCTAAGCACCTAACGTCTAACGGCTATGCGCCTTTTCATTATCGCCATTGCAATTGAGTTCAAATATATCAATCGACTTGCTTTCGCGTGTAATTATAAAAATAATTAATACTCTTACGACCGCTAATCGGCTCATGTGCCCCGCAAACGGCGGCCTCTATCTCAAGTCACGCAAACTGAATATTTTATATTAAAATTAATATTCAAGTGAAATGCTATCAATTAAATGCTTGTGTTCATTTTCAATTTGTGCGAGTGCACGCAACATATTTATATTGAAGCAACAACAATTTGCGATAAGACACACGCAACTCGGTTCACCGGACCCTGCACCCCACACCTAGGCAACGACCACTCAATCGGCAATGTGTAACTAAATATTAAAATCGGCGCAACTGAATTGGGGCATGCAAACGTGTCACGTAACTGTTTAATTTGCAGCACAGTAACAACAACAACGGTAACAACAAATTTCGGGTAACATAAATTGAATAAAATATGCAGAGGATTGCATTCAAGCGAGCTGCGATAAAAGTGATATACGGTACATGGTAGACCACATACACACACGCATACACATACACATAAACAAATACACATACATGTAAAACACAAACAACCGTACATTACATAGAAAGCGGCAACGGCGGTTGAAACTCAGTACTGCTGGGTGGACTGGTAGGAAGTCAGTTATTGTTGTTGTTGTTGGCTGTGTGCTGTTAAGTGTTGTTTTGTTGCTGTTGCTTGCAATTGCAATGCCACCACATGTGGCAGTGAAGCCACAAGCAGCCGAACGCGCGCACACACAAAAGCTGCGGGGGTTGACGCAGACGCGCAGGCCTCGAGCCTTGCCGGAGATACCGCCGTCCAAAAACCGCAAATCATGGAAAATCTGTAAAACAAATTTCATTGAAACGGCCAAACTACTGCGAGGCGCGAGTTTGGCAAGTCAAAAATGTGTGCGGCAATCGTTGGCATGTTGGTCCCCTGGCAGCAGCAACAACAACTAACTGGCCACAACAAGCCAACCGAAGGTGGATGGGGCGGCGTGCGGCAGGCACAATGTCAAAGCGCGCAATTGCAAAAACCAAAGCACAAATGCGCTGCTAGTAATAAAAACGACAACAACAACGGCGAGTTTGATATAAGTGGAGTATGTAAGTGAATTTCGGAAATGGTTAAAGCGCGCCGAGAGCGACGCAGAGGCGCAAAATAAACCAGCAAGCCATTTCTGCAACATTACACGCGCACACACACACACGCACATAAACAAGTATATGAATGTAGATCCATCTATGCTAAACGAAAGGCAATGGCACGTAAATGTGCCGTAAATGCAACAACACCAAATAATTTAAAGCCATAAATGCAATGCTGCTGTGGGGCATAAAATTGCAGATGAACGCTGCGCAGGTGCGCGTATATATGCATTTGTATATAAGTAGCCGTGTGCCTGCTTGTGTGCACTTGGCAAGCGCAACTTTACTGCCACCGAACAAACAATGCCACATGTATGTATGTGTGTGAGGCAGTGTTGCAACGGCGCAAAAGTTCGTTCAAATTAAGATGCCTCTGAGGTGGTTGATCTGTTGGCGTGGTGTGCTGCGGTGTGCTGCGCTGTGACACGCTCCTGTTTGGTTGGGTGTTGCTGCCCAAAAATTGCACTCAGCTGCTATGCGTCCGCAACCTTATGGGCCACAGCTGTGCATTTGCGTGGGCGCACTGGTTTATCGGTGCGTTGCTACTTGTGAGTTATGGGCGGCAAAGTTTTTCGCTTTATTCGCCAGCAACCACGTCTGACTGTTTGCTCTATATCTCTTCCTGCGCGGGGGGTGTTGTTAAGTATTTGTATTTGTATTTGCGAAATTTCTTTCTACGCCTCAAAGTATTAAAGCGCCATACGTTCGGCTTGTGCGGTATTTATGGTTGCCAATTTAAGCTAAAGCTCGAAATTTTTGCATATAATTATATTTTTTGGAATTTATTTTACGAACCCTTCGTTTTGCATATTATTATATTTTTGGAATTTTTTTTAAGAACCCTTTGTTTCACAAGAAAAGCCATTTTTGGTTAATTTTTTTATCTTTTGGAATTTTTTGAAAATAGTAAAAATTTAAGTTTGAGGGTGTGGATACTTGGATACATAGACATGTTTATTAAGAAGACTCTCTACGAATTTCAGATAATTCGGTTCAGTAGAAATTGAGAAATCGTGGGTATTGTTTATCTCCCAAATTATTTAATAATAATTTCAATTTTGAAACAAACCTCTAATTAAATTAAAAAGTATAAATATTACAAAATATTTATTATAAAAATTATAAACACGTTTTTTTACATTAAAAATATATATATTTTTTAATTTATTTTTTTTTTTACGTCAAGGCTGGGATACCCCTTAAGTTACTAATGAAAAGATAGGTTCGATAAAACAAACAAACCCCAAATATGTTAAATTTTATACACTATATAATTTTATACTAAAATGGTTTGCCATTGGAAATTTCAAACTGGTGGCAACCTCTGTCTAAATTTCTTTCAATTAAACGTTCTGCTCAACGTCTTTTAATTTGATGTCTATGCCAATATGAAATAAAATAGCAATAATTTTATCCATTTTATTTATTAAAACTTTTGCACAGGTGGCAAGCTTTCTCAAAAAAATGTTTTAAATATAATTTATATATAATAACTAGTAGATCTGGCCAAGCGTTGCTGTGGTATACATTTTATACTATTATTCATATAAAAAACTATTCAATACAGTGAAAATTTCATTTACGAATAAAGGCGAAAACGTTATTGTTGATACAAGAGTCCAAGGGATTGTTCTTGATGTTCATGCAAATAAATTCCATTGGAAAAGATAATGAATGGCTGCTTTCTCAGTGTCTGGTTTACAGCCTTTCTGTTTCAGTTAATAGCGTTGTCCGCTTAATAGATTGTACTTAATAAACATTAACAATGGCATGGTTAATGGATATGTGCGCTTAATAGAGCGTCGAAATAATAGAACTTTCATTGTATTTTTTATTTAAGGATTGTTTTTACTGTCCTATCTTCTAAGTTGTTTCGAACTGGACACAGTGTGCTAAATTTTGCTAAAATCGATTCGGCAGTTTAGGAGTTCATCGCGGACAAACAACGTGACACGTAATTTTTATATATAAAGAATATACAAAATGTTTTAAAATATTTTAAATTTTTACCCTCTCACGCTTATTAATTTTGCTATCAAAGTTTTAGTTTTTCGATTATTCGATCAATTTTTTTTAATAACAACATTTTAAAAATCTGGCTACCTTTCTCAAAAACTGTAAAACTTTTTAAGCCTTTTTAATTCGATATCCATACTGAAACCACTTATTATTTTGAACTGTAAGCTATTATGGTTAACAACTAGACGCTATTTTGAATTTGGTTTTTTATTTCAAAATTGGAAACAGGTGGCAACGTTTCAACTTTATTCGATGCAACACGTTCGAAGATCATCATGAAGTCACACCGCGAATATTTGATTTTCCCACTGTCCACCAATTTTCCATGTTCAAAAAATAATTTTCAAGCTCAGATAAACTAATTTCAGAACTTTTTAAATTTTCTTTAATTACTTAAGTATTCTTACAATATAAAAAACACATTACATATGTATATACAAAAAAATTGACTAATTTAATCAAGTTATTCAACTCCTACGCCATAAATTGAATTCGCTGCATTGTATAACATGAAATTTCATTTGTTACGTATACGCACCGGTGAACCCACACATCTTCCTTTATTTACGCGGTAACAAAAACAACTTTGTGTTACAATTCATAACATGAATAACGGCATGTTATGACAAGTGTATCTCTGCGAATGCTCATATTCTATGTTTCCGCTCTACGCTCGAAAGGAAATTGAATTTCGTATTGATTTGCGCGCATAAAAAATTGCCAAAAAAACGCAAAAGAAAACAAAAAAAATACCAAAAATATATCGCACTTTAAAGTTAACAAGAAATCTTTTGCCAAAAGCATGGATTTCTTTGAAACAAAAAAGAAAAAACAAAAAATTATTGCGCTGACTTTCCGCACCTCTCCGACCCCCACAGCGCTGCTTGATTTCTCACTTTTCGCAAATTTATTTATGTTAGTTTCCCCTTACCCTCACGCCAAGCATAACGGCGCAAAGTAAGCACTCAAGCGTGAGTATGCGTGCACCGTTGAACCACACACACACACGCGCGTACATATATGTGATACGTAGCTGTTTGTGCGGGCGCGTGACAGGACCAAGCCGTGGCGGCGGCGCCTGAATGACTTCCGCTTGGTTACGCAGACAAAGTTTTCGCCGAAAAACAAGAGCGGCAGCAACTACCACACAGCCAAGAGCAAGAGCAAAAGGAGACGTGGCACTGCCATTAAATTTGGCAGCTTCATAAGTAAGCTCACACACATCCGCACGCGTATGCTACGAGGCACCGCTGCCGCCTGCCGCCAAAAGTGGAAAAAGTCCAATAAATATCTTTTTGTTTTCTGGCGTTCATAAATTTTGCAAAGATTTGAAAGGGAATTCATTGCCAGCAAACGCCACGGCAGCTGCAGAGGTGAGTAGTGTGGCGCAACACACGCCGAAAATTGTTGGTCGAGAGTGTTCTTGGGAGCGAAAATTTGTAAGCAAACAGCGCTGTTGAGGGTGATGGTCATGAGGGTGCCGTGGTTGTGGGGGAGAAGAAGGAGAAAAAAGTCAATTATATCAGCAATAATTAACTTCGTCAAATGAAGCGAAAATATTGTGAACTGTAAATATAATAACACGGCTGCAAAAAGTTGGCGATTGTGCGCAATTAAGTTTGTTTGAGTTCGCTAAAGTTTTCTCTACAACAAATTGTTTATATTTTTCTTTGCACAAAAATATTACTTTCGTGTTATGTATTATGACGCAATGCTAATTTAACCACGTTGTTTTGAGACCTCTTTAGGGCAATGCTTGCTAAATTTTTTTTACCGAATATTTACCTTGTTTTCTTATTCCTAAAATTAATAATTCTGGTGCGCGTAAAGGCAACCAAAATATTTCTTTGTGTTGATTTAATAGTAATTTATTTCAAAAGTGTCAATTTATAATTTTTAAAATGTAAATATTATATTTAATAAATATAAAAAACATAAAAGTGCATTACTTAAACCACAAGATGAATCTCTGAGCTGCCGATTGTTTCTGACTTCATCAAAACCCGTAAACTCGACATTAAATTGAGACTTGGTTCTTTAGAAATGATTTCAAATCAAAAATTTATAGTCCAGCACTCCCAAAACTCTTCGTAAATGTCGAAGTAATGGACACTTTCACAGATTATTTTCTAGTTGAACTACTCTATAGTAAAACAAAATGTTAAACGGCTGATTTGCGTTTAGTCCTTGAGCAATGAGAGTGGAGTGAAGTCCAAATTTCGCAGATCAGATCAAAATCCAAAATAATACTGTTAAGTAATATCAAAATTATACCCAATCATCTTCGTGTTAATACTATACGCTCAAATTTTGTACCGTTAGAGCGAAAGCATAGCTCAAATAATTTTCCTGAAAATGTGTTTTATAATAGCAAATATCTGTAGTACGGCAATAAGTTCTCACCGTCGCATTTTCATTCAAAAACCGGACAAAAGTAAGAATTACAAACTTGAGCGATACTACTCAAAATTGATTTTTTTTTTAGTACCTAAGTAACCGTACGATTTCGAAAAGTTAGGAACGTAACATTCATTTCATATTACTATGCAACTCTGTGAAAGTGAGCAAAAATGGATTGTAACTACGCCTACTCCCAATATAACACAATTTAAAACTCCATTTGATTCTATCACTTTCCAGTACACAAATAAAGAATTAGTTAATATAAATTGAAATTCACACAGAATCCTTTTCTGACAATAGTATTTCATTTTATCAAAAATGGGTTGAATCGGGTCAATACTTTCCTGAGGTAAAGATTATAGAACTTCTATGTCACTTTATGCTGGATATATCCGCCAATATTTGAGTCAATGAAAATTGCAGAACATATTTTATTCATAACAGTGTGTCTTTGCGCCTAAACTAGATACAACTGCGCGAAAACTTGACGCCACCCCCCCTATTACTATTACCAAGATTTTCGGACATCCACCTGGCTTCGCTCCATACGATTGGTGATTGGTTGTAAGCTACCTAAATGAAACCGAGGGACAAATTTTTTGAGTATGTGGCATATTAGTAGTATGTGGGCTGAGCAAAAATAGACCCAATCTGGTCGACCCTTTCCTAGTCCTTTCTTACTTGTTTTATTTTAATATATTGCATTATTATATTCAGTCATGCATTTTTATTCACTTTTCTTTATAAAATTACTTTAAATAATTTTGTCCGGTTTTTGAGACCAAATGCTCATCTGAGTCAATATCATTGTACCTGAGCAAAACAAGAAAGAAATGTTTTAAAATTTATGAGAGCAAAGTAAGAGCGAGAAAGCAAGAGTGGGAAAGAAAGGGAGAGTATGAAAAATAGAAAAGCGGTATATGATAAATTGCGAAAATAGAACATATAGAATCCCTCTCCTGCATATGCCCAACTTCCAAATTGTTTAACTACATACATATGTATTTAAATGTAAAAAATCTAAATGATAGACGGAAGTCTTAAAAAAATATATATGAAATAGTTTAAGTGAAAGCATACTTCTCAGATCTACGGACTTACTTGTGTGGAACTCACTAAGATCATACCTGAATCGAGTCAAAGAAAAAAATAAAGAGAATGAGGGCAAGATAGAGAAACTGTGTGAGAGTAGAAGACGGGAGAATACAGAAATCGCAATACTATTTTTATATATTTGAAGCAGAATTGGAGAATCTTAAGGATATAGACACAATTTTCATTAGAATTGTACTAAAGTATTTCAACTAATTATTACATTGTTACAAAAATTATTAAGCTTATTTTATCAGTAACTTTTTTTATTATTAAAGTTTAAGAAAATAAGAAATTGTCAGCAAAAAAATTGGAATAGTTTATTATACAGATATTGCCGCTGAAGCTGCTAAACGATTTCAACCCAACTGTTAGAAATTTTTAAAACTTGTAGATAAGGATTTTAAAAACATCAAAACGCCTATGATTAAAAAAAAACAAACAAGCAAGTAAGGGCTAAGTTCAGGTGCAAACGGATATTTTATACTCTAGCGACTTGCAAGAATCAAAGCTAGGGAAGTACCTTAAGGTGCAAACCGCCAAACAGAGGATAGGAATCCAAGCAATTATATATAGTTAAACTTCCCTAACTCGAATCACCATAATCTATAAAAAAACTTCTTATTAGAGAGACTTCGAGTTATGGAAGGAACTCTGTAGGGAATTTGAATTCTATTGCCAATTCACATGTTGAAGTTATAGAGAACTTCGAGTTATAGAAGTTCGAATTATGGAATTTCAACTGTATATATATATATAACTTATAGCTGACCGACGACTCGACAAAAATTTTGTTAGAAATTTAGCATATAGGGAATTAAGGGTAGTATCGACCCGATATTTTCTATTTTTGTCAACACTACTACTACAATATTAATATGCGACATACTAATAAAATGTGCCCTGAGGTTCATTATGGTACCATCACTGATCATATGGAGTTAAGTCACCCTGATATGTTTGTTATATGGAAGCTAGCTTAAGCTTTCGCCCAATTTTATCCATTTTAGGCACAAAGACACACTGCTAACAATAAAACAATTTTTTTCATTTTCATAGAGATAACTCACGTGTTGGCCGATATGTGCTGTGTAAAGTCACCTGGAAGATCGAAAATCCTTATATTAGGTATACGGGAGCTGAGGGAACTAATTGACATAATTCAACCCATCTTTGACACGTACATATCATTGCCAGAAAAATATTATTCCTGAATATCAGTTATATATTGCACCTATCGACCGATATTTGTGGTAAAGAATGAACTAAAATAAAATAAAATAAAATAGAATAAAATAATAATAACCCAGCGCACAACCCTAAGTACAGGGGATGTTTCGCCTTCTCACCTTAGCTCGCCCTCAACGGATGTTCTTAGGCTACCCAGAGGATACTTGGCAAAGACCGGAAGTAGTCAGCTGTTTGAGCCATATGTAAAAGAATCGTTTTTGGCCACTCCCAAGTGAATGGCGATCACAGAACTTTCCTCACTTGCGTGAACTTCTACACATGACTCCATCCTCCAGTGGCATGGAGTGAACGCACAACGCCAGGAGAAGGCGAACCCGATTCCCCAATCAATGACGATGGAGCAGACGTTCCATTGTCCGACCATGAAGAAGTTCGAATAGCAATTACCCGCCTGAAGAACAACAAAGCAGCGGGGGCCGATGGATTGCCGGCTTAGATATTCAAACACGGCGGCGAAGAACTGATAAGGAGCATGCATCAGCTTCTTTGCAAAATATGGTCGGACGAAAGCATGCCCAACGATTGGAATTTAAGTGTGCTCTGCCCAATCCACAAAAAAGGAGACCCCACAATCTGCGCCAACTACCGTGAGATAAGCCTCCTCAACATCGCGTATAAGGTTCTATCGGGGGTATTGTGTGAAAGATCAAAGCTCACCGTCAACAAACTGATTGGACTTAATCAGTGTGGCTTTAGACCTGGCAAATCAACAACCGACCAGATATTCACCATGCGCCAAATCTTGGAGAAGACGCGTGAAAGGAGAATCGACACACAACACCTTTGCTACAGTTCTATATCTTATTTAAGTTCTTAGTTACGGCACCTTATAAGTTCTTCTTTAATGGCGTTTTGTAGATATGTCAACGGTCAGATTACGATGATCTCTCCATCTTGCTTTTTTGCCAAGGACACGTTTCATCAAGATATCTTAATTTCTACTCAAGTTATAGCCTACACCGACGAACAGACAGACAGTCAGTCACCCGGATTTCAACTTTTCTCGTCATCCTGATCATTTATATACTATAAGCCTATATCTATATCGGTTAGTAGTGAACAGAATAACATGTGGCAAGAGTATAAAAAGCAGGTCAACACCAACCGGCACGACAAGCTTCGAAAATAGCAACCAAAGCGCGCCATTTAATGAATACCGTGCAAGAAGCAACCGATCCATAGACCGCACAACCGCTGCGTGAAAGTGACATTTTACAGAAATTTATAGCCAAATGATTGCCACTGCGACAGTGTTTGCGTCTTTCCACCTAGTACAGTACATGCGTGTGTATGTGTGCGCATAAATGACATAACTTAAAATGCAAAACGCGTAACGGAAATTGCGTGACGTACGAACATTCTGCGAAGTGTATGCAAGAGTTGTGCTTCGCTGCCACTTCTACACATTACCGCAAATGTTGCAAGTTGCTGCAAACATGCTGTCGCATGCTAAGTGCTTGCATACCTAACCAGAGCTCCGCCAAGCTACAAGCCTCCAGAAGGCAGTGAATGCGCAGGATTTGCATGCGATTGCATTTAATTTTGTAAATTATGAAATTTTTATGCGGCAAGCGCTGCATAAACGATGCCACTGCACATTTCACCAAGCTCCATCTGAGGCGCCACGGACCCAGCTGTGATTGCTGTCGTGTGTGCGTTGATTCATTTAAGAACGCATACAATTAAATCAGGCTTATTTATGCGTGCGTCGAAATCGCATTTTGTGGACTCTTGCGTGAAAATTTAATGCGCGAGTTTCTCTTTTAGTGAAAGGAAACTCATTTCTTTGTTCAAAAGTGTGCGAGCGAAACTTTTCTCCATCAAAACGCCACAAAGTATGCCAGTGTTTAAATACATGACGCTCGTTTTCCATTATTTTCCTTCATACTCTGCCATGCAGTCGTTTATTATTGATGTTTTTAGTCGCACTTTCGCTTCTGCTTTTTAATAGTTGACAACTTTAAAATGCTCCATTGTAGTTAGAAAGTTCTACATTAAATATTCTAAACTTCCACTTAGTCTACTTTTAGCTGGCCTGCAACTCGTTTGCATAATGAGCGTGCATATATGTATATTTACGTGTATATATGTATATAGAAATATATGTACATAAATGTGTGCTTGTGTGTGTGCTTAATTTGCATGTATTTAATTGCGTACTGAAACTTACCTCAGCTGTGTTGTAAAAGTTTTTGCTTTAGTTGAAGTTAGTATAGTTAATGCTTTTGTTGTTGTTATTGTGGTTGAAGCACAGTTGTCTTTTCGAAACGCGTCAAGAGCTAGAGATAGCTTTAGTGAGTCTGTCAAGTTCAGTGAAAACTATCAGAGAAGAGGACAGCAGCTAGATAGATGCTGAAAGTATGAGAAGAGGAGAAGGAGTGAAAAATTATGTTATGCTTTATGACTTTGTATGACATACATACGTTTAGACATTAATATTACATAATAATTGCATAAAATTATGTTTGTATAAATACTTCTCTTACATTTAAAATTTGATTATTTCAACTAAAAAATTAATTGGCTTCTATTAAGACGCCTTAAGAGAGTACTCTAGTATACTAATTTGTAGAAATCTAAGAAAATTCATAGATGTTCATTTTTTCAGATGATCACAAAAAGATGTTGGAAATAAAGAAATGGCCTGTTTTCCCCTCTACTTCAAGAAAACATTAATATTTGCTTAAATAAATGTCCCGTTTTCTTCAATTGAAATGATAATAAATGAATGTAAAAATCTCAAATGCTATCTTTTATCAATTGCCAAAAACGCTTGAAATTTGGGCTTATGACTAAAATACTCCCTTAAATCAAGTAAAGTTTTCTAAAAAAGCCACACGATTAACTATAAAAAGTTCAAAAGCTTGTAAGCACTGAAAGTGTAAATACCAAAAAGTTATCATAAAATTTAGTATTTCTTGAATCAGCTGACTTTGCCTTAAGCTAATTTGAGCCACGTCTTAAAAAGCTTTAAAGCTTGTAAGTAACGAAAATTAAATACCAAAAGTAGATCACAATAACAAATAACACTTACATCAGTTGAATTTGCCTTAAGATATACATAAAACAAAATCTCTAAAAAGCTTTAAAGCTCTCAAGCAAGAAAACTGCAAAAAGATATCAAATTGGAAAATCATAGCATTGACTAACATATAATATTCTAAAAAAATTTCTAACCAATATGACATCTTCTATAAAGTATGTTTTGTTTAGAAATTGAATAGTAGATTCTCAACACTAAAACTACAAGTAAAAATTCAGAGCTTTTGCCAA
The DNA here is from genome assembly GCF_024586455.1 of Bactrocera neohumeralis. NCBI lineage: Eukaryota > Metazoa > Arthropoda > Insecta > Diptera > Tephritidae > Bactrocera > Bactrocera neohumeralis. Next base: position 69,713,645 of record NC_065919.1, read on the forward strand.
ATAAGTCAATGATAGCTGCATTTTCATATATTTATAAGTTTAAGTTTTTTTGCAAACTTTTTAACATAGCTATTTTCGAAGCAACAAAAATGCTTAAACTTTCAGACACATTTGAAACTAAGAAACTAAATTTTACCAAAATCGCACAACAAAAAGTAATTCGAGTGAAAACTATCAGACTGAAATATCAAAATTATTTTGTTATGCTTAGTTTCCAAAAATTGAGCTTCTAAAAGTTTCATGTGACTTAAAATTTTAGAGCAATAAAAGCTTTCGAAGCGTTTTGAGCTTTTAAAAGCTTCAAGTGACTTAAAAGTTCCAAAAACTGAAAGCTTTCACACATAAACTTCCCATAACGTATTTTTCTAATTTTATGAGATTTTTAAAACAAGATTTTGTTTTATTCACTACTAACAAAGAAATTATATTCCTACATTAGTAAAAAATCATAAACATACAGCTTTTTCCAAGCGCATGACAAAAGCTTTACATTGGTCGTATGCAACAAAAAAATTGAATTTTTAAAAATGTTTCAAAGTTTCAAAAAAGAACTTTTAAAAACTTTAGCAAAGCTTTCGAAAGCTTCTACTATATGCAAGGCTACATTATTCTTAATTGCTAAGATGTTAGGGAATTACAAAAGAACTTATTTTATGTATGCTTCAGAAATCTCAATAAAAGAACTTTTAGAAAGCTTAAGCAAGGGTTTTAGAAAGCTTCTAGTACATGCCAGGTATAATTTAGAACCTATTTGCAAAGCTTTTATGAAATTAGAAATTTATTTTTGCCTATATTTCTGTGATCGACCATACAACAAAGCTCATAATGAGGTCTTAGAGCTAAACTTTATGGAAAAGCTCGTCTTCATTATGCAATTGTTCTACTAACTTGATACACTCACTCTTTTTACCACCATTAGAAAATAACTACATACTCATACATATGGTATTCGCATCGAGCTAAGAGCACATGTTTTCCCACTTGCCTTGCGTTGTGTGTGTTTCCGATTAACTTGTTAATCCCCTTTTTTCTGTCAACACTTTATGTGTCTATTTTTTCTGCGGCTTTCATGGCCAACTTTCAACCCTCACAGCGCCACGATACTGCCACACAAAGCAACTTCAGCACCATTGCATGCCGCACTGGTGTGTTTATTTTCGTGTTTGTGCTTCACTTTCGGTTGCCAGGCCTAGTAGGATTACTAAGTATATGAAGTCATTTAGTGGGGCGCTAAAGTGCCTTGTGTTTTTTTGCCTTCTTTCGCAGTTTGCTTTCTTTTTTTCGCAGCACTTTGTACAACTCTAACTCTCTTGGCACGCTTTTGTTTTCCCCTAAGATCAGTGTTCTTTGTCTGCACAAATTAACAGAAGCAACGAAATGGAAACAAATTGCTATGGGAAGCTGCCACACTGTATTAGTGACATTGGTGTTGGCCATACGACCGCAAGTCCCACAATTGACAATAGAATTGCGGCGCGAGGGAACGCTCGTTTGCGGAGAATAGTGCGAAACGTAAAACAAAGCCGCCTTCACGCAAGCAGGCGCTTAACAGCATCCAGCAACATACACACACACAAATGAGTAGTGTGTTGTCGTAGCTCTTAACTACTCTTTACTAAATGGAAAAAAAATGTTGTGTAGACATTGTTGGTGTATGGGGGCCAAGAGCGCGTGGCAACACTAATCCGTTGATCCTAATGCCGCACACAGCCGTTTTCATTGTATTAGCACATTGAGCGCTGAGGACATTAACGGCGTCTGCATGTTGCAACCCGACGCAGTGAATTCAATTATGCGACCATTTTTAAACAAATGAGTTACCTAATGTCGTGGATTAGGCCGACTTGGGATAATTTGTAACTGCTATGAGAGCAAGGTCTGACGGAAAAGAAAGGAACATATTCTAGTCTTACCTTTTTTATACAATTTCTTACTCTCTTGTTTAGTCAAAGAGGCTTATATAGTAAAGCGTCAGCTTAGAAGCGGCTTTCCTTATACTTATTATGTAAGATTAGGCACATAAAGGAGTAGCATTTTCATAAGTAAAAGCTACTAATATTTGCAGACATAATACGATTGGGTCATTGCGTGTAAATATTTGAAATAAACCACTTATTTTTCTCTTTCGGAATTAAACTCATTAATGTCTGGCAACAATATTGTTTTTGTGAGGAAGATGCTTTGTTGTATTAGTACAGAGATTATGATTTTTCGTCCGAATGTTGATGGTATAGTATTCGTATTTTACTTAGTAATTATTCTGGGACATGACGGTTGTGAAATGGCCACAAAATTTACTTCATTTCTGATAAATACTTTTCTAGGAAACAGAATCTTGAATGGAGGACCCTTGCTAATTTACTTGAGCAGCTGTTTACAATATAATTTACACGGAAAAAGATTCACTCAAATAAAATTCATGATAAATAGTTTGAGTCGGCTATGCATACTTTTCGCTTTCAGAGTTATCGATAAAAATCTCTAATTAGTAACTGAATTCATAGGAATTTGTATTCGTGCTTTGTACTCTGAAAAATTTGGTTGATAGACACCTCTGAGAAAGGCTCCCCAAGTATGCGTTCTTAATTGTACCGAGAGGATCCTCAGCCGAATTCTTTTCTATTTTTTTCATATTACCATAACTTCAAAACTCATATCTTGTTTAACTAAATCGAGAAATTATACACTTTCGGGACCCACGAGAAACTAAACACACCATTTTAATTCCCCAGTAAAGAAGATCGGGCCAAGGATTTGTGATTGACAGTTCCGATGGCGAAATCTACATATTCACTAACGAATCGAATCAAAGGGTAAAAAAGAACAGGAGCGGGCTTTTTCTGTAGTAATCTATACACGGAATTCAGCTTCAAGGCCTACAATTCAGTCTTTCAGTGGGCTTCTGCTCTAAGCAGAAAGTCCATAAACATTCTAGTTGATAGCTAAGCGGGAATTAAGGCTATAAGTAGCGCCATTACTAAGTCTCATTGTGTTAGGTTATGCAAGAGGACAATCAATAGACTTTTTGCAGGAAACACAGTTAATATAATCCGGGTACCTGATCATATAGGAATATAAGGAAATGAAAAGGCAGACGAGCCGGCCCACTCCCTAACAGAACATCTCAGGTCTCGGAACATAAACACGACAAGGAGCACACTAGAAAATTACTTTGTGGTGGTGTTGATGGTGGATAGACCAAAAAGCTCTTACTCTTAGGCAAAAGGGAGCTTAGCAACATTGCAGGGTCATAACAGGGCACCTACCCTTACTATTCCACCTTCGAAAAATGGGAAATTGCCAATGGAGCTCACTCGTAAACCGCCGGAGGTACTGACATAAATACATTCGAGTGACAAAATCAAATGGAGATAGAAAAAAACGCTTAAACCACATATAGACTCGTATTAAATTGAAGATAAGTTTAATAATTTTTTCTGTTTTAATTATTGAACAAGACGACACAGAAATTGCATATCCAAGACGTTTAGTAAATCGCTAACATAAAGAAAAGAATTTACTGTATTAACCTTGCCGAGCGATATGAAAATCTTGTCAGTATGAATTTTACTCCAGTTTTGAGAGTCAACATTTTCTGACAGCAGAAGTGCAAGTCAGTTAAGATTTTCGTAAATTCTATGATATAAATATACCTAGCTATTACTGTTACAACAATTTCTTGATATTTACATGACAGCTGATGCAAGCAGCAAGAAAACGAATCGATTCTACTTATATTATACTGATTACATAAGTAGTTACAACAAAAAGCTGATTGTCAAACAATACCGATGTGACAGTTCGCACACACATTCGAACGCTTACCCACTTTTGTTGTATTGTCTGTGTCAAAACGTCAAATGTCGTTTGGAGTGTAAAAATCTACGACAAGAATTTCCATTTAAAATGTCACATGAGACAATCAATTTGTATAGGAAAGCATACAATATAAAATAAATGTATGTGAGCGCAAAATAATAAATGTTTGTGTAAGCAAATAAATATATGACACCCGATATAGGCATGCATATAAACTAATACAATGCCAAATCTTTGAATGCTAAACTGACAGTTCAATATATTGCCATTTTCATATATTTGCATGGCCCATAAGTGGGCTTAGATTTACTCGAAATTTTGTGTGCCATGCAAATTTATATAAATAAATATAAATATAAATGTACAAGCATTTGCAAATATTCATATATAACGGTAATCGAAAGTACGATGTGTTTAGGGTTAGCGTTGCTGCTGGCGAATATCACAAATGCAATAAATTTCGCCCAAAATATTCAATGACAGCACTGATATGCCTTTGTAACATAAATTTACCGTTATATATCTGCGTTCATGCCCTTGTATCTACATAAATATATTTGCTTTTTATACAATAAAATATTTAGTGTTTGCTTTCCCAACGATTTGCGTATTTCACAACTGTGTTTAGAAATCGAAGCGCCAGCGCAACAACAATATGCACAAGTGGTGCTCAAATACGCTGCTCAAACAAAACGGTAACGTAAAATTGCAAATGCCGAATTTACAGTTAACTTTGTTAAATCAATATGTATTGTTCGAGTAAGTCTTATATTGAAAAGCGCAAGTGCACACGAACTTAAACGGATATTGTGAAATTGCAATTCAATTTTGATTTATTTGAATTATTTCAGCTTAAAGAGGCAAATGAAACTCGAAATATTGTATATATGAACAAAACAAGAAAGAAAGAATTTCGGTAGGACCGGAGCTTTAATATCCTTCACCAAACAAAAATTTTTCTTTCAAGAACTTAATTTGGATCAGTCAGTTTATATGGCAGCTATATGCTATAGTCGACCGTTGTGAACAATTTCTTTAAAGTTTACACTATTTCTTTAGGAAATAATCCATGCCAAGTTTAGTGAAGATAACTTGTGAAATGGAAAAGTTTGCCATAAAATCACTTGATCCGAATGGTTCAGTTTGTATGGCAGCTATATGCTGTAGTGGTCCGATATATTCGGTTTCGACAAATTATCAGCTTCTTGAGAAGGAAAGTACGTGTGCAAAATTGCAGATCGATATCACGAAAACTATATATGTTTTATGCAGACTCCGACATTTACTTCTGGGTGTGACAAATTTCGTGGCAAACTTAGCATACCTTATTCAGGGTGTAGAAAATTTAGTACAATAAAAATATGTAAAAAATGTATAAGAAAAAACTATTGATATACTAAAATAGTACGAAGATTTTTATATGATATTCTCGTTAGGTAGGTGTGTTAGCTAAGTGGTGACTACTACCATTTAGGTTTGAGAAAGAGAGCGAACACTGAATATCACTGAGCATAACTGATTGGTTCTCAGTTTCGTTGATTTAAATATAAAATTATCGTTGAACTACTTTTAAGTGGTGGAAAAAATATAAAAACGTTAAGTTTTTCACTTCTGACAGCAAGCCTCTCTGATTACAAAAATTGGTGACAAGTCGGATAATAAGCAGGTTAGCAACCCTGCTAAAAAAGGGGTAACGCTCCCAGCCTTATGCAATTATAAGAAAAGTATGGTGTGTATATGCCAGTCAAATCAAAATTTTTTTGTGATTCTTTGTGAAGGTTTAATCTAACAACCAGATTTAAGATTTTTTTTTAGCGATACTTAAAGCCAATATAATAGTATTTTTCCATGCTTAAGTTTCTGCGAACTTTTTACTATAAGAAATCCTTAAACAAGCGATAAGCTTTCATGGCCATCTTTAACTATTGATTTAGTTTACCGCGAATGTCTGACTTTTAAACACTTGTCTGGTGATAATTAAGGGAAACTAAAACGTTATTTGAGTGAGCATTATTTGCTGAGAGCATTGCTCTAGTATACATATATTTCATAAGACACTTGGCGTTTAACAGGCTCTTTATTCACAAGTGATATAATAGCAAAGTCTTTTTATAGATATGGTTCTGTTGTAACCATAAAAATTAAGACCTTAATTGCGCGAAAATGCGATTTTGGATCGCTGTTTGAATCACTCACTCTTACATTTTAGAAGCTTTATAGATATAAATCAGAGATATTCAAGCGGGCTCTCAAATATCTAAAAAAAAGCTTGTTTTCAATATCAAATAAACACATAATAACCTATCTTAGAAAATTTTCAGGGCTGAGTTCAAGCTAGAGCCTCATTTTACCCTAATTTTTTTAAGCAGCTTAAAGAGCTTATTTAATTTAATTTTTCTCACCAACATTTCTTGTTAGCAACTTTATATTAATCTTCACTCTAAATCAGAAGATACCCTTACAGGAAAACCCACACGCATAGACAAAAGACCTGCAACCTCAGCCCAGGTTAACGGCAAGCAGCGCACTTCTTGTCGGCATTTTCTCTCATTTTTCTTCCGCAAACGGAATGCAGCATCATCAGTGGCGTTCAAATCGCACAACATTACTACTAATTGGATTAAGATGTTTTACTCCTAAGCCTTTCAAACAAATTGCGCCAACATTAAAGTGCGCCATGGCGCCACTGTGTCCCAACGCACACACAGACACGCCTTAACCCTACACACACACCGAGGCACAGCAGGCGACACGCAGCGCGGCAAGCGGATGTCACGCAGTCGGAGCGCGCGCTCGACTGCTAAAAGGATTAAAATCCTGAGCTAAATTTTTGCTACTTTACGTCAAAAACGGACTTAGAAAACAACGAAGCAACAACAGAAACATTAAAAACAAAATTAAAACAGCAAGCGAACCGCTGGAATCACAAATAAACAGTGACAGCTAAAGGGCAGCGGCGGTGACGGTGGCAAGGCAACTAGCAAAAAAAGGTAGAGAGAAAACAACAACAGCAACAACAACTAGAAACTACTGTGCAAAAATGCAAGCCACGTCAACAGTGCGCGCGGCGCAAAAGAAACAAGGAGTCCTGCCGTAACACCAGCACCTGTGAGCGGGTGAGCGGACACAAACAGTAATCATCGTTGTGATCATAATGATGATGACGCTGCACTTTGCGTGCTGCGAGTGGCCCCGGCGCATTAAGTTGTAGCATGCTGCGCCAATGTGGCTACAACTTGCTTATTTGCTTACTTTCCACTTTTACTGCACTTTATATACCCTAGTACCTGGCGCTTTTTGTTGCGTATTTAACTACCAGTTTTTGCCTCCCTTTTGATGTTTATTTTCGCACATTTTTCTTGTCGTTTTTTTGTCGCTGTTTATTTACGTTTAGCCAGCAATTTTTACCAACCAGCGTTGTCGTCTATCGCCTTTAACCCGGTCAAAGTACATTTTGTGGCATACTTTCGGGCTGTAAAGCATGTGATTTGAAAGGTAAGGTGACGAGCTGACAGCGGTCGCTTATTGTGCACGTATGCTAGGTAGAAATCGATTATTTTTGTTTGGCGAAAAATACGGTAAAGTGTAGAACGCGTAAAAAGATTTGAGAAAAATGTGTGGGTTTGAGGAGAAAAGGTCTCGGCTTAAGCAAGAATTGATTATTTAAAGAGTGATACGTTTTAATATATAATGTAAGCTTTTCATATTTAATCTTTGAAATATATTCGGTCAAAACTAAGAAACCTATATATTTATATATATACATATATATGCCCATATATATATAACTATATAAAGTATACTTAAACATGTGTTATCGTTTGTCTACAAATATTTTATAATTTACATATCATAATAAAATTTTTCTTGTTTAATATTTTGAGAATGCATCTCACTTAAGAAAAAAATGGTTCTAAAAATTGCTCAAGTAATTTGCAGAAGGTGCTTGTAATTATTAGAAAATTTTAAATTATGAAGCATCCTAAAGGTATGCTTCGCTTAACAAAAAGTGAGGGAAAGTGCTATGTCTATACACTCAAAGCACTCTCTAAAAGTGAAGCATATCTTTTGGATGCTAATTTAATAGTTCACTAGCATCCTAAAGATATGCTTCACTGAAAATTGAATGAAATTCAACTTTTTTAAATCTTCTCTATATACTTCGATGATTTTTACTACATAAATATTTTGTTGATTATTGTTCTGACACTTAGAATAATTTTTTACACGGTTATAAATATTTACTTAAAAGAAGTTTAAGAATTGGTATGTAGATTCAGTTCTAATAACTAATAATACTTTACTAAGCCTTTATTTCCCGACAACTCCCAATTGTATGCTATTTTGCACCTTTATCTAAAGTAAGTGCATTCTTTTAGGTTGCCGTTTATTATTTACATGTTGAATCTGTGTTTGAATTTTAAATAAGCTCCCTAAATATGTTTTTCAGTAATTCATCCCATGAACGTCAGTGAAAAATTTTTTTGTAATTAAATTTTACTGCTATAATACTGGTCCTGGAAGTATTCAAATGTTCTTTATCGGACTAAATTAACTACGGTATTCATTAGCACTTGAACTTCCTAGCAGATGAAGCTAATATATAAAAATATATATCTGGCTATATATGTACATCAAACCTCTAATAAGAAGTAATTACAGTTTCTCCTTAAGTTATGCCATAATTCTTATTATTGTATATTTTTTCAATAATCGCTTGTAAATACTTACGATTGAATCTTATGTCTCAAAAATGGAACTTTATTCCTTTTTTTAGCATTTTTACAAATTTAAATCATTTTCCAAATAGCGCCTATAAGTATGCAAGTAAGAGTTTGGTAAGCATTTATATAAAATTCATTCATGGAATACTTGGATCCCTTTTAAGAAAATTCTTTTATACAAACTTCTGCCTTAAAACTAGGAAAAACTTAGTCACAATTTAACGTAGACAAGGAAGATTTTCCTTCGTAACACTCTAGGGAAAACAATTCCAAAAAGAAGTTAATTTTTCACTTGAACCGGAAAAGTTTGCCTACAATTGGGCTCTAAAAATATTCCATTTGAATGAGGTGTGATTTTTCTAGAGTTTTTGTTATAAATATGCTATATATATGGACGATATAAGAAACATGCTCTTATATCTAAGTATAGGATTGAATGTAACAAAAAATTCTGTGGAAATTATTTCATTACTTATTCAAAAGTTCTATATACCTAAAAAATTATAAAATTTTACAGTTCTTCTAGGCATACTGTTAAGAGAGACCAGCTGATGCAAGCCGGTATTAAACACATCTGTGATTATAGCAGCCGGCAAAAGTAAATGGAAATTGCCAAAAATCACGCATCACACAAAAAGATTCGTTATTCATTCATTGCTTAATTGTAGGCAAAAGATCTTCCTTTAAGAAAATAAAAAATACATTTTGAAGGATACTTTTAGTTGCGTTGCTAATTCATAACTATTAATAAAAATTACTTGCACACACACAATAATTCTGTCAGCAATTATATAAATTACTAAAAATATACATAGAAGAAATACACAAAAAAATATTTGGCAACCATGACAAGTGACTAACCGGAAAGATGGAAGAAAACAAACGGAAAAAACCGTAAATTTTTTTCACTGCGTGTTGTCCTCCGGCTTGTGTGGCTTACTTCACCTCACGTAGCATATGCACCAACCGAAAGAAAAAAAATTTTGCTTGAGCTGCCTTAAAGGCTTCACTGTTTTCGGCTTTGCAAACTCTTTACCGCTATAGGCAGCAGGACCAAATCACCATGTCAATTGCATAGAAAACAAGACGACTTTAGATGCGTTTTACAGCTATCCTGCTTCGTGCCGCTTCTTAAACACCAAACAGTTTTTTTCGGATTTTTTTTTTTTTACTTATTTTATATACTAATCAGTTTCGCCAGTAAGCCTGATTGTTCTTTTTTTACTATTTTAAAAATTCAATTTGCGATTACTTCACACGCTTTCAATTAGTTTGTGTTTTATTGGCCTGCTAGCAGGAGCTCGTTGCTGGCGTTCAGAGACGATTGGATTCGATACGAGTTTATGCTGTGCGCTGTGCGCCGTGCGATACACTTTTCTGTCTGTCTAACACTGTGCTTCTGAGGCTATGTGGCGCTGCTTCTCTGCTTCGTGCGCACTCTTCTACTGCCGCCTAACTGTAGTGCTCCCAAAACTGTAAGGCGCACCGCCGTGCAAACACATGTACGAGTATGGCTGGCCTTTCGGTCGTGTGTTCGCCTGTTTCGCTGTAGCCGATAAGCGGCCGTTCACGCGGCAGCGAAGTCTGCTGGTACCTATTGGGACGCCAGCGACTATAAGTACGATGCTGGCAATAACAACGCACACATCTGCACAAGCCCTTACTGTCGTTGTTCCCTACACCACTGTCGTTAGCAGCGAACATTATCGAAGATGCGTCGTCAAATGCTAACACAGACAAGCGCTCGCTCGCCATTCAATAGCGCGCTTTCGTGTCGACAGCAATCGTTTCATAACATGTTCGTATGCCAAGCAGCAACGACGATTGCAAAGACAAAATATTGAAATACATTTTCATCAAGAAAAAAAAAACATTTTCAGCTCGAAGCACACTTTTCGGCTGTCAAGCGTCGGCGTCACCGTCCGCCTGAGCACGGCACGATTGTGCGCTTCGCTCGCACGTGCATTCATTCCACCACTCGACGTTCGTGCGCCTACAAACTCGCATGCCGATACAGCGAACGCTTTCGAAAAGTAAACAACAACAATTCGCTCGAAAATGCCGAAGCACATGACGAAATGTGGAGCAAAAAGGTATTTAAAATAAAAACAAAAGTCCTCCGTTTGAGCAGCCTTGTATTGGCGCTCTGTTGCTCTCAGTGCTATTCTTTGTGTGTGCACTCTCATTTCACGCAGCCAGCCGCGTTGTAAGTGAGAGTGAGTAAGCAAGCTTGTTGTGCCGCTAGGTTATTGTATTTGATGAAAACGCTTCAGCTACTGTCTGCTCTGCTTTTGTTGCTCATCATCAAGGTTTGTGTTATCAAAAAGGTGAAGAAGCATGTGGGTGGTATAGCTCACGTTTGCGCTCGAAACTGGACTTGGCTCAACTATTTTACTCACATTCCACTCAACGCTTCGCGAAGGGGAAAAGTTCATTTCGCTGCTCAACTCAACGAAATCGTGTCAGTTGAGCGTAAGTTTATTTCACTCTGTAGTATTTGTCTCAAATATTTTAACTTTTTTTAATATTCAATATTCCGGCTAGTGGTAGGCATTAGTATTATGAATTCATATATTATTTTTATTAACATTTGTTAGAAAAGTTTGAGAAATGCGGAACTGACTTAAATGTAACAAATTATTAAAATTTCTAAACACACTATTTTTCCGGTTTTCCAGAAAGTTTTAGGATGGTTTAAATAAAAAAAATATCTATCTATCTATCTCGAAAAGAACTGACTTTAAAATTTCGGATTATAATTATTTCAGATAAATTTTTTGATAAGCTAACGGTCTCAAAGGACCGTATATATAGTTTAAATGTGATCCCCCGTTTTGTGAATATTGCTGAGATAACGATTTTAAATTGTTGTCTACATTTAGGAGCATATTGATAAACTGAAAACCCGGAAAGAAGCATAAAAATTTATTATTTTAAATTTGGTCAAATAAGATGAATATTATTCGTATTCTTTTAATATTCCGAAGTAGTGTTATTTGTCTTGAACACACGTATTAAATTACTTCTGTTCATTTTTAGTATATTCCAAATCTAGTCTTAATGACAATTAATTCAGTAAGAATTAAAATTTCGAAATATATAACAAAGTTTTTAGCGCGAAAAGCTTAAAGAACTTCATCAGTTCGCTCTTTCATGTTCTGCCATTCGGCTACAGAACCTATCTATATTTTCAAGAATGATCTATATAAGATACAACAAAGTTATACCAATCAAAAAGAAAGCAAACGTGCTTCTATGGGATTTAAGTTCTTTTTTTGGTAATTGATTTGGTATTTTCGGTAGAAGAATTGAGGGCATAAAGACGAGTAGAACGCTTGTGAGCTCAAATCTTTTCAAAAGCCAACTTAAATCAAAAATCGCTTGTTTGAATGATGAAGCTTCGAATCGAGTGAATTAAATGCAATCCAAAAATAGTAGATTTTCTTCGGTCAGTAACTGCTGTAAACTGAGTAAAATATTTCTAAGTACAACTTTAAGCTCATGTCTTACTACCTTATTTGTCTACTATATGCCTATTTTTCGAGGAAAATAATATTTAGAAACGTATATATTTTTATTTATTGTAATTTAGAAACTTTAAAAAATCTACATGTACTTATCATGTCTCTAAATATTAGGTCCAATTGTCAAAAACATTTTAACAATTTTTAAATAAATTTCGCCGTACAAGATATACATTAAATTTTTTTATAAAATAAAACTTTCTGATCATTCTTAGAAAAAACCAAAAAAACAAATAATAATTTTCAGATTTTGACATTAAATTGTAATTTTCAAACAAAATATGCTTTCGACCACAACAAACTTTCTTCATTATTCTGCCACTGACACCCACTTGAAAATGGAAAGCGCACTTACTTGGCAACTCTTGAAACTTTATGCATTCAAATTTATGCCAAATGGACACAGACACATACACATGTATAAGCGCATAAAGACAACCTCTTATCAGCGTGTGCTTATCAGGCTTCGCATGCAGTCAGTGCTACAATTCAATTGCATACTTTTAGGCGTTCAAGCAAGCGCATGCGCAAAGAGAATGAGAGCATGCGGCAACAACAATCAGTGCATGTATGGCGTTGTGTGGTGGAATGTGGTGAATGTGGCATGCTGCTACACTTATTTTATGTGGCACACAGTATCGATTTGTTATTGTAATTTGTTTCTATCTTTTTTTGCGTCTTTTTTGCCATTTTTGATTACAATGGAATATGTTATTGTTTGCTTATTTGGTTAAGTCTGTGTTGGCACATTTTACTAGGGTAGTTTCAAGCTTGTGATGTTGTTGTTACACATTTTATTTGAGAGTGCACTTATGTAAGCGGTTTGCTCCACATTTACCAACACACACACACCAAACAAGAGTGGCTGGTATTAAATTTTACAATTATACTAAAGAAAATGCCTCGTAACTGAATTATTACTTTGTTTTTGATTTTTTAATTTTTTTCCGTTTAGTGATTGATGCACTTTTTTGTGCCACTCGCAACTGAGGTAACTTCCATCTGCAACAGCAATCATCGGCGCATATGCATCGAAAGTCAATAAGCGCCGCGCAAACGAAAAACTGTAAAGTTCACAAAATTTCTGATTGCTCCAGTGTGCTCCGCCATCAAAGGCGTTGCATATCAATGCCTCTGCATAGCAAGTTTTGGATTTGTATGCTCATACCTGCGTATCCGTGACGTTCCATTGAGAATAGGCACGCAATCTATATTTGCACTTGTACTTTTGGACTTTTTTTTTTGAATTTTTTCCAACTTTGTTTACGCAACTGTGCGTGCGTACGTGATAAATTTGGCAGTAAGCCAAATATTCTCAATTCTGAAGGGACTTGGCGCGATGCCAATAAGCGTATGCAAAGCTACCCGCGTGTGTGCGGGTATGCGGGCATGAACTCAGAGGTTACTTCCGAGGTAATCAATGCCACGAAAGGTCAAAACAGGAAAATATAAGTAAACAGTGACAATCAAGGTAAACAAATCATGAAAGTGCAAATAGAATTACGCAAAAAGGGGTAATCGTAAATAATTGAAAGAAATACGAAATAATGGAAAGGTAAAAAAAAACACAAAAAATTACTTAAATGTATCTTAAAGAATCCAGATGTCAAAGACATCCCAGTCTCAAATGTTTCAAAGCTACAAACGCGCTCCAGCATAGATTATAAAAGCTCATTATTGTAGGAAATCATTTATCTTAAAATTTTTGGTGGTGAAAATCAAACAATTGTTCATTGTTTTCTCTTGAAGAAGTCTCAAATATTTAACGTTCATTATTAAAGCTCATAAAAGCTCCCGATTGAAAAAAAAAATTAATCATATACTTTACAGTGGCTTAAATCATAGTGTTATTAAGAATTAAATTAAAATACCCTACAGGTCCAAGAGCTCATTTATGTATGAAAGCTCATCAAAGCTCCGCATTGAAGATAATCTGCACCTCACAGTTTTCAGTGATTTAGTCATATGAATAACAATTGCTTTCCCTTAAAAAAATTATTTCAAGTTCATTTGAATTGAATATTGAAGTAGCTAATTCAGTTTTAAGCTTCCACCGGGGTAAAAACCATAATAATATTATTTTCCTTCTTTCAAAAAAATTTACGTATAATAAAGAGTTCATTTCTGAAAGCTCTTAAAAGCTTACCATTGAAAAAGTAAGTCATTTTTAGTTTCCACAGTGGTGAAAGTCATATTAGTATCCATTTCCTTCAATTACGAAACTTGCCATAGAGTTCTTAAGCTCTTAAAAGCTCACTATTTAATTAATAGTTTAAAGTTGCCTCAAGTCCAAATCATATTAATATCCTGTTCTTCCACTGAGGAAAAATTACTAGTATTCAAACATTCATTTCTGAAAGTTTTAAAAGCTCTCCTTAGAAGTAAGTAATTTACCCTTAAGTTTTCACTGGTTCAAACCATAAAAGTATCCATTGCTTTAAATTAGGAAAAACAAAAAAGTACCAAATGTAAATTTGGGAAAGCACATAAAAGCTTCTTGTTTAATAACATAATTTAAAGTTGTCAGTAGTCCAAGCCACATAACTTTCCATTTAGAAAATTACAAATATTCAAAAGTCTAATTGTGAAAGCTCGTGAAAGCTCTTCAAGGATATAAATTACATGTATACTTCTTCTGGTGAAAATCACAGAAATATGCATTCAATATTTTCACTTGTTAGGAGTTACAATTACAAAATCTCCTACAAACCCGAATTAAAGAAAGCAGTTTTTCCGTTCTCAAAGTCGAACAAATTTCGAGAGCTTTCACTTACAAAAAGTTCGAAAGTCAAAAAGCTCATTTACGAAAATTCATAAAAGCTCACAATTCTTCTAAAACGCAAAGCTTACATATAGAAGGAAATATAATATATCAAAGAATCATATAAACAAATGATTGACCTTAGAAGAATAAAGAGAACTTATGCAACCGAGATGCAAAACAGCTACAATAGGTCATATTTTTTTAACTGCTTGGATACAGTTTCATAATCACTATATAATATTTATATACATATATGTTCAACACTAGCGCAAATTTTTTTCCAATATTTTTAAAGAGCATCATATGTTACGACTTAGAATTGCAGCAGCCATTGAAAAGAATCGTTGTTGTTATTAATTGACATCTTACAAAACAAGGGTTCGAAGAGACACGTGCAAATGATAATGAGCCTGTCAAGGCTATTTTAAAATCTCACTCATGCAAATAGCACAAATCAGAAGTGTCCTATCGATCTGCACTCAACAAAGCTCTTGTCAGAGATCCGACAACTGAGAAGGGTAGTTTCTGCACGAGTGCTTGCAGAATGCGAGGCAAAAGGTTGACTAAGCGAAGGTTCTTACGAAAACTGACAAACAAGTCTGTGTTATTGTGTAAGTACTCGCCTTAATGACATTTTGGAAAAGCGTCACAAAAAAAATCTAGCAGGGTATTCACATGTTACCGAAGCTTTGTTGAAGCTCAAAATGGAAAAATGCCATTTCAAGCGAATATAAAAGAGCACAAGAGTGGACCACAAGCACAGCAAAGTGCTGATGATGGCAACACTAATTGCCTAATTTCCGTTAAAGAGTTGAATTGGACGTCAAAGGCAGAGGAAACTTGGCAGGCGAGCGCAAAAAGCCAACACTGAGGAATAAAACGAAAAACAATGCAAAAAGAGCAAACAACAACTGCAAGTGTCAGCGGAGATGATTGAAGCAAATCTCTGTGTACGACTAAGGTAGTGTGCATATATAGGGTGCTGTTTGTGACCCTGTAGAGAAACGTAATAGCAATTGATCGGCTTCAAGCTATTAAGGCAAAGTTACGAATTTGTAAAGAGATGACATCAACATACTTAGCCATTTTTTTCTTACAGGGTAGCTATGTGTCTGCATGAAAAACTAAGATAAGGGGACCCGTCCTCATGCATGAAAGAATTTTGGTTTTCCACAAAATTTATGGAAACTCAATTAACAATACTCGAACCAGTGTAGTGCTGCCCTTAGCTGTGGGAGATTGCATTAATAACATGGCCCTGATACCCTACTATGCGTTTCAGGTTCATCACCAGCTTTTTGTTACTCACAATGCTTGCAACTTACACACATACAAGTACGTGTCCATATATGACCTTCAGTGCGCTTCGGTTTGCCTAAATTGCCAAACTCATTTACTCTGTCATACATCTTTGTGTTGACAATTGTAGCAAGTGTGTGTGTGTGGGTGAAGAGTGGGAAAATTCATTGCTGGTTATTACAAATTGTCAGCTGATTTGCACAAATGTTCACAAAATTGAAATTTCCGTTTCGGTTTCATTAAATGCCACAAAAATGAAAAATTCGAGCAAGAGTTGGCAAATGTGCGACCAGTATATATGAAGGGTTCGCAATGCGACGGAAAATTGATAGACAGTATCTAAAAGATTTTGTTGCATAAATGTCTGTAAGGCTTGTAGGAAGAGATATAGAAATATGTATACATATATTTAATGTATGTAAAATGTGTGGATTTTTCATATATTTGAAATATATATATAACTGTCGGATATGAACAGTTGTAAAGAAAGCGAGTGACGGTACAGAACTCCCCTTCCGAATTGTAAGTGATTTTAAGTATTGAAATCAAGGATCTATGGTCAGCTGTATTTTAACTTTTTCAATAAGACGTCATGACTACTAATTTACAGAAATTTTTAGGCTCAACCACGAGTAGTCCTAATTTTTGGGCTATGAAATAAGGGCGAGTTTTTTTAAATTTCAGTCCACACCAAAAATATATAAGCAAATAATTATCATTAATTTTGCAGTAATAAAATAAATATGCATTGCTTTCACTTAAGAAAAAGCTTAAAGCTGCAAAAGTTCATTCATAAAAGCTCATAAAATCTCCTAATTGAAAGACATGATGCATCTAAAGCTTTCCATCAGCTGAATTCATGAATGCTTACATACCAAGCTTAAAAAGCTTTTTAATAAAACTTTTAAAATAAATAAATATTCATTGAGGTCACATGAAAGAATTTATTATTTATTAAAAATGAAGAAAATAATATCTTAAGATTTACTTGAATCCAAATCAGAGAAATATTAAGAGCTTTCTTTGAAAAAGCTCCAGAAGCCCACTTAAAAAACTTATTACACAAATATGCATTGCTTTCATTTAAAAATTATTAAAAAAAACTACGAAAGCTCATTTTTTAAAACTCATAAGAGATGACCCTTGAAGACAAGAATATTTTTTAAGGTTTCCATAAGTCAAAATTGGAAAAATATCCAGAACTTAGAAAGTTCACATATGAAACTCATTAAGCAAATATGCATATGAAAGCTGACAAATAGAGTATATCCTAAGGTTTCCAGGAACTCAAAATCAGTAAAATTTTACAAATTCACTTGTAAAGCTTCAAATGCTCTCAAAAGCTTTTTTACGAACGATTACATGAACTTTACATTTCCTGAAATTTCGAAAATTATTTATAGAAAGAGACATAGAAACAGTTTGCTTTCAAAATATTGATATCGAATGAACGGGTACTACTATACCTACTTTACCTAAATTTTCAACTTACTATCAGGTAATGCGCCTAATTGGGCATGGTCCTATATTCAAAGATATTAGTTCTTTTCATATGAGTTTCCTCAGTTTTGTAACGAAACCAGGGCACTTCATTGGTAAGTTCTAATTTTGAGGCTCTATCAATCTGTGTTTTATTACAATTCTTAAAATGATTGCGATGTCTCCTAAATATTGTTTAAACAACTAATTTTTGTATAAATTTGAAATTACAAAAAACAAAAAATATGTCTTCCGCCTTAGTCATAAAATACATAAATATTTGCTTCCACCAAATTGAAATTAAACGCATGTCTAACATCAACTAAGCAACCCGTTACAGACTTTGCATATATTCCAGTATGTGTTTATAAGTATTTTTTATTGATTTATGTACTTAAGTAGCGAATTGTAATGTGCCAACATTTGTATCATCTCTGGCAGGCTGAATGCCCGCATTTACTTTGAAGGACACGTTCTATGTCAGCATATACATATATGTGTGTTAGTGTGCCGAACATATGGCATATAAGCAACCGTGTAGAGTAGGCGCTGGTGGCTGACTGGTGAAATTCTGTAAAGAATTTAACGTTATTTTTGCCGTTAGTCGCGCAGAAAAGCTTTCAATTTACGCCAAGTGCTATCTGCATTCACAGCACGATGTGTGTGACTGTGTGTGTGTGTAAATGTGAAAGCGTAGTTGAGTGTGTGCACAGTATGCTGCAGAACAGCAGTTAAGTAACTTATACGCCGTGGTGGCTTGACGCTGGTGATTACACAATGCATAGTAAAGTGCATACAGTCATATTTAGGTGTGTGTGTGTATGCGTGAATGTAATGATTTTATGCATAAGTGACTTTGAAGAAGTATGTTATAAGTACATCGCGAAATTTTGAGTAAAAGCAATCAATTTTCTCACAAACACTGCCTTATACTATGTAGCTACAAATTGCTTCAACTATTCTGGGAAAATCACAGACAAATATTTAAGTTTTTGGGAATCATAATATCGAATTCCGCCAAAATTTGGAACAAAATATCGTTCTATAAATATTAATTTGTTTAGAACAAACTCGAATTTTCTTGCCGAGCTCTGTAAACTATGTATATTCAGCTTTTATTCCCCTCCACTATCTTTTTCATTGCTCTGTGATAACACTATAAACACCCGTTTATATAAACACAGTTAAATAACGCTCCTTCACATGATTAAATAATGCACTATTTTCCTTTACTTTTTTCTCCACTTTTTTACGCCGTCCAATTTAGGCCGACACGTTCGTTTAAGTCACTGACGCCTTGAGCCGTTTTGCCAGCTCCATTATTTTCTCATCAGTTTTCTTACATCATCCCTTCACTATTTGTTGTTCCGTTTTTATTGTTCACTACAGATGTTTCATTAATTGATGAGCTTACCCTAAATGGACATCACGTGTCGCTGACATCTCGAGCTTGCCTTACCATGTTTATGCCAAATAAATAAATAAAGGAAAATCAGAAAAACCAAAAAAGGCCGCAAATCTGTATATTTCGCTGTAAGTACCATTTCGGGCGCATATTCTTAATGTACAACAGTGTAGTTGGCAGTCAATATGATTTTTTGGGTAAATATACCTACTGAATATATAAATCTATATATGTACATATTTTCTGTTTATTAGCTTACATATATTGTAACAGTAATTGGCATATCTATTAAAAGCATTGACTTTCTCTCTTATAGATTTCTATGCCGTTCTGCATCTGACTAGCCTTATTTAAAGATATTATATATAATATATGGGATTTTTCAATGGGGCACTACAAAAGTAGAGCGATAGGGACAGCAAACGACGCCATATTTCTCTTCAGTAAAGTTTGCCATTTCAACGTAAAAAGATATACGATCCAGCACGAGTCGAAATTATTAAAATGTACTACATAAATTCGGAGTCAGTGGCCTCATCTTTAAGAGCTACACTTAAAAACATTTGAGGTTACATTATGTTTTCGAAAAGATCTCAATATACGTAACTAGCATAACCCTTCGGAAAATACACTCGTTTACTTTCATTTTGTAAATGTGGTGTAGTAATGCTGTTTGTTGTTAATTTTGGGTCGCCAAACCCGAAAATGATAGCTAAAATCATCTAACACCTAAGGTTTTGTGTTTTAGTCAAGGGGCGTAGAAACCAATCCACAACAATTTCCTAAAATAAAACTAACTGTACGTGATGGAAAATTTTTGAACCTTTTCTAGTATGTAAATTCTTGGACACAAAGCTCAATTTCCCTTGTGAGAATATACATAGCAACTATAAACTACTCAGTACCGGTAACGTATGCCGCGTGTATATGCCGGAAACATCGACTTCTTATGTTCTATGTAACGCATATAAGCAGCTCTAAGGAAAGGAAACCTCTCTAGGGGCATTCGTTTACTAACTCTAAGCAATTTAGGGTAAATACCGTCAAAAGGATTTTATATTATCTTGGATTGAATTCAATATCATAAACTTTTTAAGATAAAAAATTATCTTACTGTTTCACTAAGTATGTATGTTGTAATAATTATTTATTCAAGATATTCATATTTTGTTCACCTAAATACCACCTAAATAAAATTCTATAATATTTTTGAACCCGCCAACTTTTTCTATTCTTATCGCATCATGAAGTCATGGAAATGAACCTCACCACAAGTGCAGGCATTTAAAAGATACAATAAAACCTCAATTGGTATGACAGCTAAATGAATATTCTGGAATATATCTCTTCAAATAAAAAAGTTTTCCGCAGAAGCACTTGATTCTGATGGTTCAGTTTTTATGAAAGCTATACTATTGTGATCAAAAAATAGTAAGACTTTATAATTTTAATTTCGGACGAAAACCCATTCGTCGAAATATCATTTTCTAAGTTGGTCTGACTGTCATTGACATCTGTTCTAAATATCATATCATATCAAAATTAGTGTTTATTATACGCTTGTCTTTTTGAAGTACAAAAAATGCATTCAACAAAGAAGTTACATTAATTTTGAGTGCGAATTCAAATTTCTGGTGCCGGAACGTTCAGAAGTTTTTAATTGGTACAAATTATTCGAAGACGGTCGAGAACGTATTGACGACGAACCACGTCGAAAACGGCCATTAACTACAACTGTTGATCAACACGTCAATAAAGGAATTGGTGCTTGAGAATCGACGATTAACAGTCAGAAATCATATTGACATCGTTAGAATATTGGAAGGATCATTTTGAAAACCATTTGCTCCCAAGAAAAATGAAAGAACGATTGGTTCTAAAATATCATTTTTTTCGATAGAGAGCGTCGAGCTAACGTCTGTGAAAGAATGCTTTCCAACCACCAAAATGCCATGAAACGTGTTGTTACTGGCTATGAGCCTTGGATAAATGCATACGACCCAGAAATGACGATTAATCGACCGAATATCATGGCAAAGGTGAGCCGAAGCCGAAAAGAACACTTCAAAGCAGGTTTTCGTTCGGAAATAGATTTAGGCGACATTCCACTGACATTTCTGTCTTATATAATAATATTATATTTTGCATTGCTGGTGCTGCATTTTTTAATAAAATTGCATAAAATATTGTGATAAGCATAGGAACTCGATCCATGCGTTCCTCAAAGGCCCGCTCACTATATTGAATTAATCCATTTCTGTTGACCTAGTAAATTTTATGGAATCTGTTGATTAAAGTATAATGAGATTTAACAACAAAAAGGTTCAGGTCAGATAATGAGATTTTACAACAAATAGGTTCAGGTCTTCCCCTGCCATTATTTCGTCAATATATTGAATTGCGAAATTCGGATAATCTAATACAGAATACACCGGTCAGAGCGTAGGATATCTCAATGGAATTGTTGGATAATATTTCTCATGGAATAATGAGACTCATACTCCCCAACTCAGCACTGTTTTGAGTCAGTAGATCTTCAGATTTGTCGCTCATATACAGTAAGTAGCAGAAAAAATAAACTTGTAATAAACGAATTATCTTAAATAATAATTTCTTGGTATTCCCAAATAATATATGTTATACAAAATAATTATTTTTTAAGACTTCCGTATAATACGCCAAAAATAAATTCAAGATCAAAAGTAAATATTGCCTTTTATCTTTTCAATTTATGATAAAGGCAACTTAGCTAAATTAAATCCAAACCTTGGTGGGAGCTCCTTGATTCGGAAAACATTTTTCATAACTTTAATGCCAAATAAATACAAATTGGTAACTAATTACTTAAATGTGCCCCAAAACGAATGCTTTTGTCACTTGCCGAATGAAAATTCTTTTGTAACATAATTTCTTACGAATTCGCTGAATTTTGATTTGTTGCGAAGTCATTTGTGAAATGGCTGAATTTTTACAATGAATTTCGGGCAAAATGATTTTAATCAAATTAAGCGATAAAAACGATGACAACAATGCAAACAAAGAAAGCAGACCCCAGGCAAAATGGCGAGTGGCAGATCGCAAGCAAGAAAAGTACGGAAGAAAGGAAACGAGATTTTCAAAAAGTGACGCAGCACAAAAGCCAAAGCTGAAGACCGGAAAAATTAGCATACCGAAAAGTTTAGAAAAGAATGCTTCACACACACGCTAGCGCACTCCACAAATAGACTCTTGCAGACCCATAGAGAAGAAGCGCAGCACCGAAAAGAGTTTTAGCAGCACGAGGAGGAAAATAGAGTGACTTAAGAAGAAATCACTGACATAACTGAACGGAAGCAGCGAAGAAGAAACAACGCGCACACAATTGAGTTGCGAAGCAAAGCAAAATACGGCAGGATAAGGCAAAGCACAAAGAGTAACTTAAGTAATCAAATCTGTGCAAGCCAGACAAGCAAATAAGCCAGCAACAAAGTAAACATGTGATTCGCCAAATACTTTCAACGCCAAAATCAATGCAGCGGAGCGGGTAACAGGAAGGAAACGCGGCTCAGGCTGGTGGGCGACTGTACTCGTATGCGATTGTGCGAAATTTGTTACGCAAATTTTTACGGGATTAATATTTGCGGAGGCTGTGAGGTAAATGTAAACAAAGTTTATCGATGTTTACGAAAATCATTGAAAAATAATAATAAAGAGCCTACACGCGAGCGCGGGGGTGGGCAGAACAATGCGCTTATTGGAATATGCCGTGTGTGCAAAGTATGAGCTCTGCATTGGCATTGTGATTTCGAGCGACAAAAATCGACTGAAAACGCCAAAAGCTGAATAAAGCGGTCGGATGTAGTCATCAAACAGTGGTGCTGGTGGTTTTTGCTGGCGCCACAGTGACTCGCAGCGTTGGTTAATGGGTATGAGTAGTTTAATGTATAAACGCAAGTGTGCGCGCACAGTGGGGCTACTTGCTGTAATTTATAAGTAAATTTTTGAAATTTGGTCCATACAAAAATTTTTATTTTTTAAAGAAAATTTAACAAATATAAAATTATTCCCTTTATATTTTTATGATCTTAAAGAAGGGTATGTCTTAGGAGGCCTGAGAAATTTCTATTATTTCTTTTAATTTATGTTTTATTCTAGTACAATGTGCTATCCCATATACAAACACTAATTTTATTTAAAAAATAATAGTTTCTACAGAAATGTTTCTCATGTTTAGTGTGGCAAAAACACATTTCGAACTAAACCCACCGGTTTTGCAACAAAAAATATTCTACAAATTGAAGTGCTGTCACATATTTTAAGAAAATAATCTCGGGTAATAATATCAGGTTATAACAGGAATACAATTTTCCAGTAATTTCACTTATATCTAGCTTGATTTAAAACGTCAAATGAAAAGTCTCCGACGCTGGGATAATACTCCAAAATAATCAACCATCAAGGATTGGTATGCCAAGTTTAAACGTGGTGAAATGGTCACCGAAGATGGTAAACGCCCAAAAGATGCTGTAAAACCCACTCTAAGACGAGGAAAAAAATAGTCGGCTAGTTCGGTTATGGCGTCTGTATTTTGGGATGAGCATGGAATAATTTTCATTGACTACCTTGATAAAAGAGGGATCATCAATATTAACTATTACATAGCCTTATTGGACCATTCGAAGAATGAAATGGTCGAAAAATGATCACATTTAAAGAAAAAGAAGCTACGATTTCACCAAGACAATGCACAGTGTCACAAGTCAATGAAAACAATGGCAAAAGTTCATGAATTGGGTTTCAACTCACACTCACACTCACTTCCACATCCAGCGTATTCTCTAGGTCTAACCTCCAGCGATTATTTTCTGTTCACAGGTCGCAAAAGAATGCTCGCTGGGAAGAAATATACGTCGAATGAAGAAGTGATCATCGAAACGAAGACCTGTTTTTAAACATAGGCCGAATAGTACCACAACAATGGGACCAAACAGTTGGAGGGTCGATATAATCAGTATCTCACTTCCGACCAGGATTAAGTACATGTGTGGTAAAATTTTTAATTTGTCAAGCTATTCCCAAATTTGGTAGGTCTCAATTTTCGTATTTTTAACCAAACTTCGTGCGAGAAATCATTGTGAATGCTAGAAATGTCTTCCGGTGATTCAGTTTTATCAAAAACACGAGCCTATGAGTGGTACAAATCTTCCAAAGACGGTGGAGAGATTGTTGAAAACATGCCTCGTTCTGCACGACCTTCGACTGATGAAAATATTAAAAACGTGGAGGATGTGGTATGGAACGCGTTCTTGCTCGACCAGTCCCGATAAAGCTGAATTTTTTTCAAAAAGAGACCCGTAAACAGGTATCTTTGGACATACTTGATCTTGCGAATTCCGATCCTACCTTCTTGGAAAGCATTCTAAGGCGATGAGAGATGTGCTTATGAGTTTGGCATGCAAACAAGTCAGCAGTCGTCGGAATGAAACCCGTTTTCAGATGATTGAAGAGATAAATCAAAACTCGCTGAAGGAGCTAAAGGCCATGAAAAGTGTTTCGGGGACTGGAAAATTCGTTGGCATAAGTGTATTACACCTTAGTGACTGTCGGACTGTTTTGTGTAAAAATTAAGATATCTTGATGAAACTTAATAAGCGCGTTCCTTGGCAAAAAGTGCGGTACACTAAACGCACATGACCGAAAACGTATAAACTAACTAAACTAAGCACTAAATTAAATTAGAAACCACACCTACTTTCTATATAATACAAATCTTAAATTCCGTTTGAAACTTTCACTTTCCAGAATACAAATCAAGAATCAACTAAAATATCATCATAAAACTTTGCACGAAAAATGTTTTTGAAATATGCCACTTTATGACTAAAAAGTTCTCAAATCGAAACCAAACTGTTCAAGCCCCTAGTTACTGAATATGTGGACACAGTGCTTATTAGATGACTTTTAACCAAAAATATCAGTCAATATGTGAGATATATACTTATATATATCTATTTAGGGGGAATCCTTTCCAAGATAATAGTAATACTGTATGCTATAAATGGCTGGAATCGGGTCAATACTTCCCTTAGCCCTCTGAAACCTAACATAAAGATTTTCAACTTCCGGGTGATTTCATATCGCATATACCTGAAAGTACTTCCCTGGCTGTAACCCTAACAATTTGCAGAGTATGGAAATTTTTTTCTACAAAAGTATTCTAATCATGTTTTTGGAAATATTATCATAACACTAATGACATCTTTTGTTTGCTGAAATAGTATTTCCGACACCTTTTTTCTTCAAGAGTGAAATTGCGTTCTTCTCCTTTCTCCTTCACTGAAATGCAGAGCATTTAGAATGAAACAAAATTCCTTAATATAAAATTAACAGCTGCAAGCTTCTAAGCCGGTAACCACTGTGCGAACACAATTGCAGAAATGCGGTTTTCGCCATTGGCGGTCGATCGCTGACAAAGAGGCATTAGAGTGGCCTTTTGAACAAGCCTAACAATGAGGCAATTGTTTACATGTACGACCACGCAAATGTGCGATAGTGTGTGGGCACACATATGCCTACAACTTAAAATTACACAAAAAGCCAACACACACAAATTAATATATATCACACACATATAATAAATGTATGTATGTATGTATAAGTGTACATGAAACAGCAAAACTATACAGGCAAACACACACCGAAACAGCTAACACCAACACATCTAGACTTACGGAGATTGCCAGCGTCTATGTGGCTAGGCGCTACAGCGATGGCGCTGACGATGACTAGGACGAAGCGATGACGTGCACGACTTGGTGTGCAAGTGCGCTTTTTGGACTGAGGTCGAGGTTGCTGAGGCGCCAATGCGCCGCCCGCCGTGGGCTGAGGTTAAAACACAGCACACAACGGAGACAGCAGCGCAAGATAGTTGTAGTGGAGGCGTTTAGGGATAATGACGATGAAGTCGATGGTAGGTCGGTGGATTAGTGGGTCGCCGCTTTGTATAAGCCGGTGCGCTGACGATGAAGGTTATACACACGAGTGTGTTGTTTTTGTCTAATACTTAATGTAACTACAACTACAACTATACACGCATACAATAGCAAATGCCGTGTGTATATAGGTGTGTGTGTGTGAGCGCTGTTTGCGACAGGCAGACAAAAGGTTTCAAGGGTGTGGGCCTGAACAATGTTCGCTGCTGATGACGAAATTCCTTTACTATTTCCCTTTTGCGCGCTCACTTTTGTTGTGTGCTTTTGTTTTGTAGCAATTTGTTCTTCACTTTTCGTTTAGGTTTTGTTCTTCTTTTTTTTTTTGGTGCTTTTCCTTGCGCTTCTTCAGACGCAGTGATTGCGTGAATGCTTTATGCCAACAATCCTGACTATACACTTGGCGCCTCAGCGGCTTTGGCGACGGCGGCGGTGACTACACCCTATTTACCGTCGGCAGCACTTCCCTTATAGTTTTCACTGGTATCTATGAGATACAATTGCGAATGTGTCTGCCTGCTATCTGCTTTATATTGTGCTTCAATGTGTTCGAGGAAACTGTAATAGCGCCGCGGCAAATTGCTGTGATTAGTCGTTGTTGTTGTCGTTGTGATGACGTCGTCGTCGTCGTCGTGATGGCGGAGGGTGTCGCGGTGGTCACAACGTGGGGCACAGTTTATGGAGACACGAGTGTGATTCTGAATATGCGTGTGTGTGTGTGTGTGCGTTGCGCGTGAAAGCTACAAACTATTTTATTGGCTAACGGGGAATACAAACGTGCCTAATTTTCTAATTTTTGTAAAAAATATTTAAAATTATTATTTTCTAAAACTATTTTCGCTACTTTTTACTTAAATATTGGTGCTTCGTCTTGCTTAAGATATGCTTTCAGTGCTGCTTACTTTCAAATTCAGTTGAAAATGTCTGGTAGAAGACTTCTTTATCGTTGTGCTGATATGTACTTGGTAACGCGCTTACGTTTTTTGGTGTTTCTCTTATTATTGCTAATATAGTTTTGGGCACAAAATACTAGTTTCGCTTACTTTCGAGCTACTTTTGCCAAAAATTTCACACACTACATTAAAATTTAGCTACCTTTTCGTCTGGTTGCGCCGACAATAAGTTTCACAGGCCACTGCCAGCGCTAGAGCGACTCCAAAATATCGACGTTTCTTGCCTCTTTTGTCGCTGCACACACTTTTATACGTTTTATTGACCTTTTATGCAATGCCCACGTATATTATGGCAAATTTTATTAGAATTCTTTTTGTTTTTTTTTATTTTATTGAAGTCGGCTTTTAGCTGCTTATGTATAAAAATTTTCACAGTTACTCTTCACACTGCCACTGGCACTTTATTGTAAACACATTTATTTATCACTCTGTACTTTGCTGCTGAACTGCTGTTTCCTTTGCATTCTCCACGCTGCGCCAAAAACAAGAAATTCAATGTGCTGTCAAAAATGAAATCACAGTGTGTGTGTTGCCAGAGAGAGCGATAGAGTAGAATTGCGGCAAAAAGAGTGTGAGCGAGAATAGGAAATCACAAGGAAGAGAGCCGCATTGTAGAGGACTAAGGACAAATGCGGACATCGGTTGAAGCAATGAACAAACAGACAAAATTGGAAAGATGGCGCAATAAGTGCGACCCTGTAGGATGTGGATGGAAGCAAGATTGTAAATAAAAGTAAAAGTTGTACCGCAATAGACGGTAGTAAATGAACGAGTTCGAAAGCTTTAATCAAGGGTTAAAACTTAGAAGATCAATTCTTTTAGACTTGGTCATAAAACATGTGCCATATTGCTTTCTTTTGATAAGAATTTAAGATCTCTTAAGTCTTAATAAGTTCGATTCCATTACATTTTCAATTTAATATTCAAATGTAAGCTTTTTTTATGGTGTACGTTATATACCCTTTACGTTACGTTAAGTTGCATCACGTTTACGTTATGTGGTTTCACGTTTACGTTAATTTTACGTTACGTAACACTATATTTTCGTTACATTACATTACGTTACGTTTACGTTGAGTCTACCTAATATTTTCTATGGTTTTTACGTTACGCCAACGTGATTTATACGTTACTTTCTTCCATATTACGTACTTTCGCGTTACATTATGTTACGTTAAGCTTACTTTACATTTACCTACATATCTATAAAACATCTTAAAAAGTCTGCTAAAAAAATTGCTGATATATGGATAACGTTGAATTACGTTACGTTACGTAACTTTGTGCTTACGTTTATATTACGTTAACGTTACGTCTATGTTAAATTATGTTTTCTGTTTTTTACGTCACGCTTACATTATGTTATATTTTTTATGTTACGTTTACGTTACTTTTGCGTTACATTACGATACGTATACGTGAAGTTATGTTTTCTCTTTCTACGTTTAGCCTACGTTATGTCTATGTTAAGTTTTCTTTCTTTTTATATTGCCTTTATTTAACGGTTGCGTTACATTACATTTCGTCAAGCTTACGTTGTATGATAAATATTGTAATTTGATTCACCAACTTACATATGTATTTAAGTTCCTTAATCTTAGAAATCTGAGGAAAATGTAACGTATCTACTATTTGGAATACTCAAATCCCTCGTTTTATCACAGCTCAGAGTATCCACGAGGGAGAGTGAGTGAGAACACATTAAACAATGCGCTATCGTTCCTACCGGGTGTTTAGTTACGTTCCGAGTTTGTGAAAAACCGCCTGCCAGTTGAGGTCCTGGTTCTCTCAGTGCTCACTGCTTACTTGCTGTCGCATGCATAACAAATTGACCATCATTTACTACCCACACATTTTAACCTATAAATATATACGCCGTTATGTAACAATGTGCGTCTGTCAATAACCTCTGCCAGTATAAATGGCGTATACGGTGGCTGCTGATGAGCGTGTGTTTGTTAGTGAGCGAGAGTTTTCGATATTGTTTTAGTTTTGCTTATGTCATTGGCTGTCTCACGACGTATACAATTGTCAAACTTCAGTTCTGACAGTTAGAGAGTGAACTGCATTAAAACTGTAAACATATCCTTTTGTCGAAAGCTTAGCGAAAAGCTTCCAAAAGCTTTTGCTGCAGTGAAACAAAATAAATAAATAAACGCTACTGACAATCTGTAGTGAGTGAAATTGTTAGGATAGGTATTTGTTGATTGTGTTTTTTGTTCTTAAAATACATTGCATATTTTTAGGCGTTGTAACATTGGTTAGAGAAAATGTTCCTGCAATAGTGGTAAACTTATAGTGGAGTATAGTAAAAGCAACCAAAATAGTACACTAGCATAAATTGACAGTTCGAGGCATATATTTAGGCGCATAGGGAGAAAAATTTATTAAAAATAAATTGTCGACGCATTAATGGAAATTAAAAAGACGAAAATATCGTCGCCGCATTACTTATTACTTTCGCTACCGGTAATTACCTGTACAAATTCGCTTATGCCTTGACAAGACTTTGTCCGTGCACATATACATATAAACATATATTTAAACCTGCAGTTATGAAAATATATATTTACACCATATATTAGCCATATAAATGTGCCACAACCCGGAAGGAAGCATGCATATGAGTTCGAAAACACGTAGATGAGATATGAGTGCTCAGCACACGGCGAACTGCAGATAACTCAATTCATTGATTTTTTACCGTTATACTTATTTTGTGCACAATTTTTTACGGACGATTTAATTCACGCTTATTTTAACCACATTTAGTGAGACGATCGCATTACTTGTATAAGAACAACACCAAATACACATGAGTCGCTACTTAATACACATACACACACACGTATCAATATATAGTATGTACACACGTAGTACTAACACAACCTGCTTCGGCTTATTAGAATTAAACTTCCTTAATATAATTTTACGATTATTATTATTATTGCAAAATTTCTTGGTGTTTTCGATATGCTGATATTTTTCGTTCGCTTGGCGAAATTCACTGCGTCTGCGAAAATGTCAAAAATTAAGTGATTTCCTTTGCTCGCTCACACACTCGCTCGCTTTTTCGCGTTCGCATTCATATTCGTTGTAATTTAGATTTGTATCGCCGCCTATAAGTGTGTTGTGCGGAGCTCACACACACACACACACACACACATTTTAATTTCAACCTTCCTTTTAGTTTTCAGCACATCGCTCACATCTCTTCGCGTGTATTCGCTGGCCTCTCACTCTCCACTTCGTTTGCTTATTTGCTCTCCGTGTGCTTTCTGACTCTGATTTCATTTTTCACATATTTCGCATTCATTTTTGTTGTTTGATTTTTACCGTTTTCCGCTTTCGTAGGAGAGTGGTTGTTTTGGTGTGCCATAATGCCGCCGCATTTACCACCCCATCGCCTCCCACCATACTTCATGAGCACATTTCACCGTTGTTTTGGCTCGTAAAGTAACTGCAGCCTCATGTGTTTCCAACTTTCGCGTCTCACTTGTTCCTTCTTCCCATTTATTGCTTCCTTTTCTACTTCATCTTATTCATCTTGCTATCTTTCCCATGTTTTTGACTTCAAATAGTGCCACCTGCTTCTTCTAAGTATTCAATGCCACATTTTGGTTGTCGGTTGTTTGAGCCCGTGTGTTTGGTTGTGATTGAGCGATGTGTTTTTCAGGAAGGAAAAATTTAGCTTAAATTAATTTTTTGCTAAGAATTATTTGCTCATATATGTGTTTTTGTCGTTTTGATGGAATATTTGCGTTATCTGCGGTAATTCTTCACAAATCATTTAATGAAATTGAATTAGAAGAATGAGCGTCCATCCGAAAAAGCTGTAACTTGAATAAAAATTGAAATATCTTGAGGGAACTTGGTATTCACATTCCTTGGCATAAAAATCTCGAGTTTGTAGATGGGCGTAATTTGACGACTGACACGCCCACAAAACGCCATTAACACAAAACCCATAAAGTGCTTTAACCACGCACTATGTTAAGATATAAAACCCTAAAAGTGTACCACCTTATGACCAAAAATTTCCCAAATCGAACCTAAGCTGTACAAAGCTCCTACTTACTGAATATATGAACCCGCGCTTATAGTTGGCTTTTTACCAAAAGTATCAGTTAATGGGTCAGATTTAAAATGGGTCAAATTTAAAATCTAA
Organism: Bactrocera neohumeralis; assembly: GCF_024586455.1. Classification (NCBI taxonomy): domain Eukaryota; kingdom Metazoa; phylum Arthropoda; class Insecta; order Diptera; family Tephritidae; genus Bactrocera; species Bactrocera neohumeralis. The sequence continues at coordinate 69,744,748 of NC_065919.1, forward strand.
TTCAGAGAGAATCCTTTCATTATAGTAATATGCCAGTGTGCTTCAAATAGATTTAAGGGTGTCGCGACTTCCTTATCCCAATTATAGCTTATATAAAAATTTTAAACTTCCGGGTGACTTTAAACCGCAAATATTGGCAAATATGTGAGTTATCTTAGTAAAACTAAGAGAGCGGGTATTTCTTATAGTAATGTTCATAGAATGAATACAATTGAGTGAAAACTCGACCTAGAACCCCAAATAACGAACAGGCCTTATGTACCTGAAGTTACTTCCTTGGCTATAATCATTGCAAATGGCAAGAGTATGAAATGTTTGGTTATACCCGAGCATAGCCCTTCCTTACTTGTTATTCGTTATAGTTACGACACAAAGAGAAATGAGTACATCTAAAGCGGATATTATTTTATGTACTATATATGTTTGTAGAAATAAGTCTAAATAACGGAGTCTCTTCACCACCTTGAACGTATCTACAAGTAATATTTACATAACTTTGTGTAAACTCGAAAAAATGGATAAAAAATAGTTTAATAGATTTAATAACAGTTAACTCGATATTCTTCAGACTTTGGTATTTGCTCGCACATAGGTGAAATTTATTATGTCCTAAGTCCTTTAACCGATTTTAGCAGGGTAATTATTTGTCAAGCCTATTTCTAATAACCTCTTATCATAAAGATAAAGTAAAGAAAACACCTTCAGATCACAACTATTATTAATTTCTTAACACTTTAGTATATACATATGTAAGTCATTGCATTGTATTCATATGGACTAGTAGAAGCTATGGAAAGTTTTTGAAAGAAGCAGATGCAGTTCGATAGCGTAGAAAAATGTATTTTAAATATTTTGGAACTCTATAAACTTTTATTCAATAATAAAATCAATTTTAATAAACTCTTTCTATATTATGTTCTCGAAATCGTACGTCAGAACATTTTCACCAAAAAAAAAAAAATTGCTTGCCAGCCGCTTTAAAAAATCAGTTTCGAGAAAACCTCGTTTAAATAAGACAATAAAAGTGAGACAAAAGTTCTCAAGGCTGTTTCTCCGAAACTATTACTCGGATTCAAGATGAAAATTTAGAACAATATTTTAGAGGAGTTGTAAAATTTAATGAGACTTAAAAAATTCATTTTTTTAAACTCGTAAACCGATGTAATCCCTTAAATACAGCGACCATATATATATGGTGTGACCATGTTGAAAGCGCACGATATGTATTATTCTGTATTTTCATGCTATTCCTTTTATAAGTATTACTTTTGAAAGCTTTTCCAAAGCATTTCGTCCAACAATCCCGCCAATGGAGTATAAATAGAAGAGGTTTCTTGTGCGACTCTCAGCTTAAAGGAATTTAAATCACTTCTTCACAAAGTTAAAATTCCTTGGTAAGGGAGCTACATAAATGCACACATACGCATGTTAGGATAATAAATCTTAAGTTAGGAATTTGAATACCAAACGCTGTTAGCTGAAATACGTCTAGTAAAGTGCATGCTTGCTCGAAAAATAGCACATAAACTGACTCAGGAGATGAAATATGCCAAAAAAATTGTCGTAGGCAAGTGAATGCGTTCATAGTGATAAGAAGAAAAGCTATAAAACAGGAATTTTTACAAGGCTAATATAAAAATCATAGCATTCAGTGAAGCCTAAACGACCATCAGCAATATAAAGTTCCTGTACAAACAGTTATACATACATAAGTACACTCATATGTATAAAGTATATATATATAATATAGTTATATATGTATATATATTACGTGCATATGCGTTTCCCTGAAAAATCAACCGTTTACATTAGCATAAGTATTTGCATTAATCTTTTATATATCTAATGCAATGCCTTTAAAAATTTAACAACCGAATTTGGAGACATTAAGTTTCGTTCGAATTTGTCCCAGCTTCTATGACGCCTATGGGAAATAAGCGGAGCAAACAAAATCAACGCTCGAATGGACATGCTTTTAAAATTTTATATTGCCTGCATTGCACGCCGCTTTCTTCGGCAAACTGACCGGCTTTTGTGTCCGCCGAAGCTGGCGAAGGCGTTCAAGGCACTTTGGGGAATGGCCTAATTCAATTGGATTTGCATAAAAATTCAATTCATGCAAAATTAAAAACGATGTGTCCACTTTTATAGCCGCCACGATGCGTTTAGGGCAAGCGCTTCAAATAATAGTAAGAATCTAGCGAGCAGGGCTCGTAAAAAACAATCAAACCGTTATGTAATGCGAGCTGCACAGCTTATGAGTCTTAATTTTATTTATGCACCGTTATATTAGTTTTTAACATCACTCACTCTTACTTGCAACCACAGCGATGGAACTTTCTCCTGACACTTTCCAATTTGTTTGCTCGCTTATCCTTTTCCAACAGCCTGGCCCAGCGCTTAATTCGATTTGCATGATTAAAATGTAGCATGTCCATAGTTTAAGCTGAATTTATTAAGAGACGATTGGAAACTAATAAAATCCTTGAAAAGTGCTGGACATCAGTTCGTTTAACCCGTTTCGCCGGTCGCCCGTCGGCAGCAACAATCAACGCTGACTGCTAACTACGGGTCTGCTGCGGCATTAAGTGAATTTTTTCTTTGTTTTAGCCACCCCTCTGCCCAGTGCTCTACTAGTTGGGGTAAAAAACAAAACCAGACAATATTTTCAAGCTAAATTGCATTTTCTTGTAAAGCTAACAAAGTCTTAGTGTGTGAAAAAAACAATGTAACTGCCTCATTGCTACAACCTAGTAAGCACAAGCACTGAGACTGGTTAATATAGATATAGAATTCATATGCAGTTGAGAAAATAATATACTTGTATTACACTGTTTAAGAAAAGAAAGGAAGAACTTAGCAAGTTGGGTGTTTTTAGCTAAGTTTTTTATAAGTTAAGTTACAATGACGTTGAGTTTTTAAACACACAGGTTTTTAAACCAAAATTGTAATTTAAATTCTCCGGATAAATGATATTTAAAAAAAAATGTATTTTGCTAAGATGACAGAACTGTCCTTAATGCCAATATGAGCACGATCTTTAGACCAGTTTGTTTACAGCAGCTATTTAAGTCGAACGGTGTTGCGATTTTTACAATAGATAAAAATATCGAACAATGAACTTCATCAAGTGCTAGAGAAATGACAAGCTCGATATCTCTCGCGAGTCCGTTCGAATTATTTTGGAAAATATTTTGGGTAGGAAATGCGTTATTGCTACTGAGTACAGTAAACAGGTCTCTTTGGACATGCTTGTTCAACCACCGTATTCACGAGACTTGGATCAGTGTTATTTCTTTGTTTGTTCCGTTAACTTAAATTGCCGCTTTGTGGAGCCCGTTTTCAATCCAATGAAGCGTTAAAAAAAATTCGCTGAAGGATCTGAAGGCCGTCCCAAAAAGTGCTTATGGAAAAGGTTTCGAGGACTGAGAAAGTCGTTGGCATAAGTGTATTACATCGCGTAGGGATTACTTTGAAGGCAAAAAAAATAAATATTCATGAATAATTAAATATTTTTGCGTTTTATTTACAGTTTATGTTTGTTGTGGTTTCTGTCAAACTCACTTAAATTCCATGAAATTACAAAATAGTAACACCATCTGGAGGATGGAGTCATGCGTAGAAGTTCACGCAAGTGAGGAAAGTTCTCTGATCGCCATTCACTTGGGAGTGGCCAGAAACGATTCTTCTGTTGCCCAGCCGGTTGATAAATAAAGGCTGACATCACCGCCGTCGCGAAATGCGATGGGCGGGACAAGGACTGAGACGAGTAGGTCCTTGTGGCATTTTATAGAGTGGCCATATAAAGGAGGGAGAGAGAATCCGTCGCCGAGTACTATCATTCACCTCGGTGGCTCAACTTCTAGCCACAATCCGCATCGAAGCGAAGTTCTTCAACTTATCGCAGATTTGCGCCCACCCCGGACCGAAGAGAAGAACGATTTGATCAAAAATGCTTTCAATGAGCACTTAGAGCGCAGCTATGAGAGCTGCTCCCACCATGATATCAAAATCGTGTTTGGCGACTTTAACGCCAGGGTAGGCAAAGAAGGTATATTTGGTCGGTAAATTCAGCCTCCACGATGAAAACTCCCCAAATAGGTTGAGGCTGATCGCCTTCGCCGGGGCCCGAAATATGGTTATCTGTAGTACTAGATTCCAGCATAAGAAGATTCATCAAGCCCCCTGGCTGTCTCCGGATCGTAAAACTACCAACCAGATCGATTATGTTTTGATAGACGGAAGACACGTTTACAGTGTTTAAATGTGCGTGCGCTCCGAGGACCTAACATCGACTCGGACCACTATCTTGTTGCAGCCAAGATTCGTACCCGCCTCTGTGCAGCAAAAAACACACGCCAACAAACAGAAGGAAGGTACGGAAAAGCTGCAATCACAACAAACAGCCGAACGATTTCCTACTCGACTTGCAATCCTGCTCTCTGAGAGAACTCGTCAACAACTCGGTATAAGGGAACTATGGGACGGTATTTCATGATCCCTACGTACAGCTGCAAGCGAAACCATTGGTTTTCGGAAAATGCAAAACACAGCTGGTACGACGAGGAGTGCTCGACCCTGGAGAAGTTCGAGTATGCGGCGAAGAACTGATAAGGAGCATGCATCAGCTTCTTTGTAAAATATGGTCGGACGAAAGCATGCCCAACGATTGGAATTTAAGTGTACTCTGCCCTATTCACAAAAAGGGAGACCCCACAATCTGCGCCAACTACCGAGGGATAAAGCCTACTCAACATCGCGTTTAAGGTTCTATCGAGCGTATTGTGTGAAAGATTAAAGCCCACCGTCAAGAAACTGATTGGACCTTATCAGTGTGGTTTTATACCTGGCAAATCAACAACCGACAGGATCGAAAGAGACTTCTCCGAGCCGTTCGATACCAAAAGAGGTTTCAGGCAAGGCGCCTCCCTATCGTGCGACTTCTTCAACCAGCTGCTGGAGAAAATAATTCGATCAGTAGAACTTAATCGAACAGGTACAATCTTTTATAAGAGTATACAGCTGCTGGCGTATGCCAATGATATAGATATCATCGGCCTCAACACCCACGCCGTTAGTTCTGCTTTCTACAGACTGGACAAGGAAGCAAAGCAAATGGGTCTGGCAGTGAACGAGGGCAAGACGAAATATCTACTGTCATCAAACAAAGAGTCGTCGCGCTCGCGACTTGGCTCTCACGTCACTGTTGACAGTCATAACTTTGAAGTCGTAGATAATTTCGTCTATCTTGGAACCAGTGTAAACACCACCAACAATGTCAGCCATGAAATCCAACGCAGGACAACTCTTGCCAACAGGTGCCATTTCGGACTGAGTAGGCAAGAAGTAAAGTCTCTCTCTACGAACAAAAACCAAACTCTGTAAGTCACTCATAATTCCCGTCCTGCTATATGGTGCAGCAGATCTCAGCTTCTTTAAGAATCGACGAACATTATTTTGTTAGTGTTTTGGGTATGAAGTGTATCAATGTTAGACACGTACCAAAAGATCTGAATCTTTTGCAAAAACGACGTCGAGTAGAAGTCGTCAAGGATTACTGATGACGGTTCGTGATTAGATGTATCTATTTATTATATAACCATATGTATCCATCCATCGAACCCAATACACTATAGTCAAGTGACTATGATTTTCGATGTGCTCAACATCATCCCGGTGTAAGCGATTTGGATTCACATTGTCAAGTTACTCACCAAATGAATGAAAATAACTGTAAAAATCAAATTTTTAAGTATAAATTTTGTTCGACATTGCAACTTACGATCCGTTCAGCCATAGTAGTACTGATAATATATTTTTATTTTCTTTTTACATAGTTTCAAAAACTATTATTTTTAAGCTTCCAATTTAAAACGTTTGGCTCATTGTGATTACATGAAACAGAAACAAGTTTCATAGTATAGTTAGAGAAAAACTCAACCTCCAAACATTCCCGTACAAATATCACAGCAGTGGTGTTGGCTGACAGTGAGCAAAGATGTATAAACTACAACACACACTCGCACACACATTCCATGAAAACCATAAATAAAGCAAAAAAAGTTTACAAAATTTACAAAGCAATACGCACAACAGCCAACATCTTGGCACTAGCTCCCTTGCAAGCCCATACAACCATTGAGGCTCTAGTATCTTTAGCATTTGAGTTCTGCTCGTTCGTTTTGCACATAATCGAATTACAAGACTCCATTATACGAGCAAGTAAATTGCTTTGTAATCGTTTTACAAAACTCCCGAGACCATTGTCCTATGTCCATATTGCTTCCGCCAGTTCGTACAATGACAACACCACCCGCCGTTTGGTCAGCCCCCCCACTTGCCGAAGTGTTCATGTATCTGTCTTAAATGCTGCCCGTCATGACCCCTTCGACGCCGCCTGCTGTTGGGCGCCAGCTGTGATGCGCTGTTGCATTGTTGCTTTGAAATTTACCTACATGCACACTTGTATAGTATGTGTAAAAATGTAAAAAAAAATACAATATAGTATCAATAACTCCCTCCAAATACTCCGTCTTCTATAATCGAGGTTTCAGTGGACAGATGGGTCTCAATTCAATTGAAATTGTTTTTCTATTAATCCAGTTAGTCTTCTAGTTAATTTTAAAATTTCAGGCAGTTGCTGAACATTCTTAAACTATATCAATGGTTTATTTATAATAAATTACATAAAAGTTTTCGGAGCGCCATTCACTTGGGAGTGACCAAAAATGATTTTTTTTACATATGGCTCAAGCAGCTCACGACTTCAGGTCTTAGACCAAACATCCTTTGGGTGGCCAAAAAACATCCGTTTGAAGACGAGCTAAAGTGAGAAGGCGAAACATTCCCTCTCCAGGGTTGCACGCTGGGTTCGGGACCCACCAAGTAAAAAAGCGCCCTTAAAAAAGGAAAAAACAGCTCGCTGTTGCAAACTCGCCAATAAAAAAGAAAACATAAGAGTAAACAATTCAGGAAGATTATTGGACAACTAAAACATAAAGGCTGCTAAAAAACGTTTAAAAGGGTGTAATGAAGGCAACATCTTCGGTTGTGGTAAGCGGTATTTTCTTAATATAATGTTTTGATAGCAGTGTTCTTCAGTTGAAATGGTATAAGGAATAGTATTCTAAGTCAAAAATGTTTGCAAAAAGTCGAATGGAATCACAACTATAGAATCTTTCCATATGTCGCAAAAGTATTTCTAGCACAAAGTGTTCAGATAAGATCGTGCAAGTCGTCCATACACCTCCCTAAAAGAAATAAGAGGAACTATATGCTATGTGCATTACAAACTTTAAACGCTTTTTTCTCAAAATGGTGTTTTCAAAGTCGGTTACCAACATTACTAGAAAACGGCTAAACCGATTAATCTCAAATTTCGAGCTTCTTAAATATATTTTTTAGTAACTATACGAAGATTTTTTCTCACCTAAAAAAGGAATTATGTTTTTTACACTTATCTATAATTCAATATTAAGGCTGAACCAATTCCCTACTCAGTGGAAAAGTGCAGAAATTGCGATGGTGCTCAAACCAGGTAAAGCCGAGAATGAAATCACTTCATATAGACCAATCAGTTTGTTATCTTTATTCTCAAAAAAAAAAAATTGTAAAAATATTTTTGCGTAGAATATTGCCACTACTAATGGAGAATAAGGTAATACCTGAACATCAATTTAGGTTTCGCCGTTATCACGATACATCCGAACAATGTCACATTACTGACACTTTAGAACGTAAAGAATACTGTTCAGCAGCATTTTTGGACATTCAGCAAGCATTTTATAAAGTTTGGCATCACGGTCTACTATATTAATTAAAAGACATATTCACCTCTCAGATATATATATCTAATTCTTAAGTCTTATTTAACTGGTAGGTCATTTTATGTAAAAATAAATGACGAAACGTCTGACATAAGATTCATAAATGCTGGAGTACCACAGGGTAGTGTGCTTGGTCCTGTACTTTACACCATTTTTACCTCGGACATACCTGTAACTAAAAATTTAATAATTGCTCCATATGTTGACGACACTGCTCTATTTTCGTCAAGCCAGTCTCTTATTGAAGCAACTAATTTGGTGCAAGAAGAATTGAATAAGATACAAACTTGGTTAGATTGCTGGAGAATGAAAGTAGACGTGAATAAATCAATGCATATTTTATTTACATTAAGGCGAAACGAAAGTCTTTCCTTGCTTTTAAATGGCAATGCTATACTTAAAAGAGATTGCGTTAAACACCTCGGCATGCACTTGGACAAACGGTTAACATGGAAACAGCTACTCGCATATAAATCGCCGTTACATCTTGAAAATAAATTGCTATTATATAAAGGCATACTAAAACCTATCTGAACCGACGGTGTGCAGCTTTGGGGTACTGCTAGTAATTCAAATATTGAAATTTTACAAAGATTTCAGTCAAAAACCCTAAGACTAATTACAAACGCCCCTTGGTTTATAACAAATAAAGCCATTCATACAGATCTTAATATGCCTTTTGTTAAGGCTGAGATTAAATTTAGTACAGCATATTTATACAGAATCAGTTATCATGACAATCCTTTGGCAATCATGTTATTAGATGACAGCAATGAAATTACTAGACTCAAAAGACAACATATTCTATATATATATATATATGATGCCTTCTTTGTATAATACGAGTATAAACATTAGGAACCAATGATGATAGCGGAATAAAACTTTACACAAATACGGTATTTGAAAAATATGTAAATAACGGATAATGAAATCTCGATTATCACTTTATCATGCGAGAGTATAAAATGTTCGGTGACACCCGAACTTAACCCTTCCTTACTTGTTTTTTAAATAGATTGCAAATACAACATATTTAAAACAAAAAAAATATTTTTTATTAACTATTTAAGGCCGAAATTTTGGTCAAAAATCGACGTTTTTTTGAGGAACCGTCATTTTGGCAAACAATTTTAGTTTGCTTATTTCTTCGATTAATTAGTAAATTTAACATTTTTTTAAAGAAATCTGCTTGGTTTTTTAATTTCAGCGACCCAGGTTAGAGATATAGTGAAACGCAAAACGTCTTTTTGAGAAGAGCTCCCGAAAATAAACTGTAGTTCCTTTCCAGATAAATATTTTTACTAAAACTAAATTTTAAAATACAGTTAACATATGAACTTATGATTGGATCAATTAATTTAAAAGTTTTCTCAGAAAAAATTCTGAAAATTGCGCTTTTTTCGGCATTTTAACTGTATACCATATAAACCCTTAAATAATTTATTCAAAGCATTGACCATTGATTTTACATTCTTTGATCACCTTTTTGGCAATTTGTGGATACCTTGTCAATTGAACTGTTTGTATTTTGTAGACACATCAGACACTGGTTGGTGCTGCTCAGCCAAAGCGTGATCCATCGATGAAAACAAATGGTAATCGGAAGATGCCAAAATGTGAATACGGTCGGTGGGTTCGAAGCCCCCAGCCAAGTGATTTGATTGCACCCTGAACCAATTTTGCTTTGTGTGCAGGTGCATTGTCGTTTAACAAAATTACTTTGTCGTGTCTTCTGGTAATTTTTTTGATCAAAGCATATTTCAAATTGATCATTTGTTGTCTCCAGCTAATAGTATTTAGAGTTTCACGAAGCTCATGATATAGCACACCTTTCTGATCCCCTTTTTATGGAATCGATTTGTTTTTTTCAGTCGATGCTGCTGTTTGTTCCGTATTCACCCATGAATATGCCCATTTAGGATTCTTAAAATAAATACATTCTTCATATTTCACATCAAAATCATTATCTCTGAGCCGCTGAAACCATGTTTTGCATTTTGCTTCTGATAGAGCATGATCACCGTATACCACAACAAGCATTCCATGCGACTCTGCAGCACTTTCCTTCAAATGGAAGCAAAAAATTAATGCTTTCGTCAAGTCATCAGTCTTCGGTACAAAATTTAATATTTTCAACACAATGAAAAATATACTGTTTTTTGTTCAATGACACTATACAGTCATTGAATACGTTTGACAGATGTCTTGCCAACCAAACAGAAAAAAATTAAGCGCGTTCACAACAAATGTCCACTACCAACACATTTGTTTCTTAACGCTAACTGCATACTGGTCCACCGGAGGCCATAGTTGAAGTAAAGTTATTAACTTAATTATCGCTTTTATGCAAATGCTGCATAAAGCATTGCTCCTGGTCATCCAAAATTACACACTTATACCAAAACTTCCTGCGGCTACAACAATATGTCGTCCTCTGTAGTACAGCCAATATTGCCATCGATATTAAGAGAGCTAATTTTTTAGCAAAAGACTGCAGTGACAATTTGAAGCCATAATCAGCCATAAATTTGAAAATGTTGAAACTGGATCACCAAGTGCGCTAGTAGAAAGTCGACTCTAGAGTTTAGAATATATTTTTGCTGAACTTACTACACATTACCAAAAGCTTACCCGTTTAAGTATACATGTCTAAACAGCAGACTAACTTTTCTTTCACGATTTAATTGCATACATTATTCCTGTTTACCAAAACTACGCCAAAGGATTATTTACTCTCAACTAGTTCGAAAAGAAGCATATTTTTAGTCTCAACTTTTCAAAAGCTTTTCGTTTTCCTTACGTTTGCTGCGCCTGTCATTTCATGAATGCGAAGAACCACAAAAACTTGCGAAAACAAAAGTGAAAAGTTGTATGTATTCCCCAGCGACTCAAACAAATGCTGAGCGCGTTAAAAAGCCGCCGAAGACCAACACAAAGCTGGAAAACTTTCTAAGATTGCAACATCAGCAGCAGCAAACTGGCTAAGCTGTTGGAAAACGAATGCAAACTTGCAGCGCTAGCTCACTTAATGCGCCTGCCGACGCAAGTGCAGCGTTGCATTTCAACTCGATTGCCTCTGCCTCGGCATCATTACCTGCTGCGGGAGGTCGCACCAACGCCGTTGGTGTGAAACATTAAAACAATTTAGCGCCGAATTCTTAAGATAAATTTGCACCAAAATTGAAAGCAAAAAACTTTCTTCCGCTGCAAACTTTTTCTTGAAATTTCCACTTTATTTGACGAACTGATGGTGTGTGCACAAGCTGCCGCTGGCTGTTGTTGTTGCTGATGCGGCAGCTTTTGTTCTTGCCACTTCTAAGTAATTGTAGTCAGCGGCAATGTTTACAAACTCTTGCTTGTTGTTGTTGCATCTGCGGCGATCGTTCTGTTTTCGGCATTGAAGCCGCTTTAATCTCTCTTTTTCCGGGCGTTCTTCTTTGGCGATTGCATGCCACAAACAGCTGTGATGCGGAAATCAGCGCGCACTGCAGCAGAGAGTCGAGTGCGGCAAGTGCACTTCGGTGCAGTAAATCTTAAATGGGTTTCGCACAGCTGACTCTTGCCACAGCGCCGCCCACCAGCCCGTCAGCACCACGCCTTTCACACACATAAACACACAAACTAACACGCCTGCCATTCAACTCGGCGTCAGTGTGTGCGCACGCGGCCACGTCGTCTCCGACGCTTCTGCGTCCACTTTCGGCGCATTCGTTCCATTTGCGCTCGCCATTGTTGAGCTTTCAAACTGATTGCACTTTGTTTGTGGCGGAAATTGCGAAAGTTTTGACATTTTTCTAAGTCCCTTTACAACACCACTGCGCTGCAACAACACTCGCCGAAGCAAAGTAGAAAAATTCTTCAACACTGAGGCGGCGCAAAACAAGCAAAAACAAGCTGCCAACTGCTTGCGCGCGGCGGTGCGGTCTGCAGCAGGCGAAGCAACGGAAGCAGCAAAGCGAAATCGCCTTAAGTGTTGGATTTCTTTTGCACTCGATTGTCATTGAGCTGTGATCTGGCTCTTAGCGGTGATTTAATGCAATTGAAATATGCAATTTATACCAGCGGCGCTGTCAGAGAAACACTCGTTGGCGGCATTGTCGTCATGATGCATACAAATGCGGTGTCGAGCTTGCCATCACTCGGTTTTGCGAAAAGAAATGTTCAGGAAATTATATTTACATATGTATGATCATAATCCTGCACGAACTTATATGAGTACACATATATAAAGGAATATTTATCACAGTGAAGAAATTAATTAAATTTTTCCTCGCAGCCATATCTACACTTGTGTGCAAGCCTAAGTTGCGGCGGTAACGAGCTACAGTTACAGTCGATATGAAATCCAACAACTTTTTTATTTAACTCTTGCAATTTGTTTATTTCAGTTAAAATGAAGACATTCATCAATGAGAAAGGGGAAAACCTTCATTAAAGCTAAAGCAATCACTCGAAGAACTAACACACAAATCAAAAAATTTTTAAAATGTTTTATTATAAGTTCTTACAATTGCACAATATAAAGAAAAATACACATTTTTATGCGTGCTAAGCCGGATCTAGGTTTTAGAGACGACGTCTTAAGTAAAGCAATTAAGAAGTACTAAGTTTGAGGCAAACGTCAACCAGAGGATCGAAATACTTTATATTAGGGATATGTGGTTTAGACGAAGGTATAGAATTTAGCGATAAACCACATAATTTTAAGGAAAAGTTTTTTATTTAATTTCATTAAAATATCACACTCTTCGACCAACTGGACTGGTTTAAATACAGGTTATACGTTTTTTTATTATAATAGGATAAAGTGGCAATCACACTCTAACCGACTTATTCTTCAACAATTCTGTTAGAAAAACAAAAAAACATTAAATGAGTTGTATGGGAGTTGGAGTAGCATAGACCCGATTTTATCTATTTTTGCCAATATCTCATACTAAAAGAATGTTCCCTGTGTTCAGTTAAGGAACCTTACATACAATCACCAATCATATGGAGTAAAGTCAGTCGGATGATAGTCATATGGGTAGATCAAGTTTTCGCCCGATTTTATCCATTTGACGCACAAAGCTATAACGCTATGAGTAAAGCACGCTCTCTGATTTTCATTGAGATAACTCACATATTGGCCGATATACATATATAAAGTAAAGTAAAGTATATCTGGAAGTTCAAATTCTGTGTCATAGGTAATTGGGAGCAAAAGTAACTATTGTCCCGATTCAACCCATTTTTGCCATACCGACATTTTGTTTTTTCAAAAAAAGGGTTATGTCTCACATAAACAGATATTTGCGGTAAAAAATCCATTAGGGGAACGGGGGTCCAAATATCCTAGGGGTTTTTGGTCATAAGGTGGCATATCTCAAAGGCATTATTGGTGCAAAGTTGTATCCCGTTATATTAATTGTGTATTCACTTGTATACTGGTAAGGAAGGAATCAAATGGAATTTAACATTTTGTTTTATGGAAAGTCGACGTGATTTTAGTACGATTTCGCAAAGTTTTCCACTGTAATGTAGGAATTTTATGTATCAAATTTGGTTGAAATCGGTAGGGTAAGTCTCGAGATATGTGATTTCATATAAAAGTGGGCCAGTTTTTATCTCGGTCCTTTTATACCAAGTCTTTTATATTTAGTTATTGATTTATCGCGTTTTCAATTTGTCTCGCCATTTGATTAATTTTAGATGTTGCAAACAACCGTTTGATGAACAAAACTATTACACTCTGTAACAACATATTACAAAAGTATAGAAGAAGAGCTCGACAGAAGACAAATTCAGCATTTGGAGAGGTAAAAAGCAAAGTAAGGTTGGAAGAATGACTTGATTTGGGTTTAACTAAACTTTTATAGAAGATACGATTAAATTGATGAACGTGAACTATGTCGTCTATAATATAATATATGAGTAACATAACAGGTTATATTTAGTTTGCCATGAAGTTACTAACACACAGAATGAAACACTGGAGACACTATAAAATATACATATAAATGATCAGTGAGACGAACTGAGTAGATTTGGTCATGTTCGTTTGTCTGTCCATACACGAAATATGCTCTCTTTTTGAAGTAGTTACGAAATAAAATGAGTTTACGCTACTATCGCGCACTTTTATTATCCAAACACCACATATGTATATGTATGGTAAAATTTTAAGAAAATCACTCATACGCCCTGTCTCTCGACACATATAAGGAATATTATCAAAGAATGATATGTTTATTGGTAGCTTTAGAATCATTTAGGCAACTATATTTTTGAAAACGCTTGACCGCGATGGACTCCTAACCAACTGAATCGATTTTAGCAAAATTTAGCATACTGTGTCCAGTTCGAACCAACTTAGGAAATAATAGAATAGGAAGAGCAATCCATAAATAAAAAAATACAGTGAAAGCTCTTTTAAATGGACGCTCTATTAAGTCAACATCTCCATTAACCATGCCATTGTTAATGTTTATTAAGTACAATCTATTAAGCGGACAACTCTATAAACTGAACAGAAAGGCTGATAACCAGACATTGAGAAATCAGACTTAAATTCGCTATTTTTTGCAATGAAATTTATTTGTCTGAACTTATTCAAAATTAAACCTCAAGTATAATCCTTTAGATTCTTATACCGAAAAAACGTGTTCGCCTTTATTCGTAAATAAAATTTTCACTGTATTGAATAGTTTATTATATGAATAATAGTATAAAATATGTACCACAACAACGCGTGGCAGAATCCACTAGTATGTATATAAATTGTATCAACAATTATGAATGCTTCGAGCAATTTCGAATAATTTATAAGATTACTTTATCCAGTTTTCCATATATCAATTTAAGTTGATTTTTTAAAGATGTAGTAAAAGCGCTTCCAAGAAATTACATTGAATAAGTAAACAAAAAGAACGCAAATGAGCACAACAACAATAATAATGAACAGATTGCATACAAAAACGCCACTGTATGCCACGCTGTATGCGCGCACCAATTTCGCAGAAGGAAAGCGCATTTGAAAGCATTCACGAAATCCTTCTAAAAACCACTTCTGCGAATTTCGCGCAATTACAGAGATGTTATTCAGCTCATTAGTACGCCACAGCGTAAAGAGTGTAGCTAAATTCGCCAACCAGCATTAATGATGCGATTTCAACTAACTATAATCCAGATATCAGCACACAAACACGTACGCACACAGTTATAGCTTTTTAGAACATTCATTGGTTTTGGCTTTTAGTTTAGCCAACATTTTAAATGCAAAAGAGTAAAATCCAAACTATCAAATTCAACATTTGGATTTAGTTGAAGTAGCGGTATTTTATAAAGAAGCTTTCCGCAATTGAGCGCACACTCACTGCGGCGGTGGCCAATGCAACCAGCGAGCATTTAAATTTTTCGCCAAAAACTAATTTTTGTTAGTTTTCAATTTCGCTGCGACCAATTGCGGTTATTTTGGTACTCGTAGTTACTGTTTTTTGTTGTTGTTGTTTTGCGCATGCATTGCCGTTATTGCACTTCGGGTGTTCTGCACGCCCTCGCAATGCCGCAGTTACAAATTGGCAGCCGGCAGCCAGGCTTCCCTTTGTATTGTTATGTAACTGACAACCATAACATGCGATATATATATGGGTGCTCGCGTGTGTGTACTCGTTGTAAAATATTCACCATCCGCCATTTGCATAGAGGCAGCAGCAAAACAAGCGCGTGTACGTGAGCGCCGTTGTTTTGCCGAATTTCGACTTCCTAAATTTGCCTCAATGCAAATTAACGAGCTGAATTCGTGAAATGTTTTTGAAATTGCAAATTTAATCGCAAAGCGCTACACTCACACACACACGCACTAGCACATACAGTTGCATACGAGTAGACTCATATACACATATACTTTGCGCTTTGTTTCCTCGAACAATTGGCCGAATGCAACGGCAAAAAGGTGTCAATGGAGTTGAGGGGCTCGTTGTTGGCTCCGGCACCCCCGCTATGATTTGCGTTGAAAACAGTTGAAATGATTTAAAATAACAACTTCTGTTTCCCTTTCTCTCGTCTCGCTTTTGAAATGGCCAAACTATTAGGGTATAATTTGCGAGCAGTTTGAAGCATTTTGTGTTATGCAAATAACATTATTTAATAGGCTTGGCATACTCTGTTGGAATATGGAAATTAATGCGGAATAAACGAGTCTCGGTAAAATAAAGACTTTGGTTTTATCATTTTCAAATAGTTGGTAGATTTGAGAATTAACTAAATAAATACTGGTATTTTTAGTATGGTAATGCAATGGAAATTTCTGTATCGATCATTTGGCACTAAAGACTATGAATATGTGTAAGTTTTTTAAAGAATTTGACTACACTTTTTTGTATCTAAAAGCTCAAAAAAATTGGAGTAATATACATAAAGATTTCACATCAAAGTATATCTAAGTATATTAAAAACAAATAAGAAAGAGGTTGGTGTTTTCAAAAATCTAATTCGGAGAAATATTTTGCTCCAATTGCTGCGAAAAGCGGTCGAAAATTGGTCTTTGGTCGATAATGCGTGGACCAATTTCACCCAATTTGGACACATTATTATCAGGAAAATATTCTCTCAGATTTTCGGAAAAATCGCATTTTTGAATAAGAACGCTGCAAAAAAAAAAATGAAGTTCTTTATTCATGTAAAAGTACACTCGATGTCATTATGTATGAAACTTAATTTTTTTGCATGACCACCACTGGCACGCTTGCAGAAGTCCAGACGCTAAATCCAATTTTCGACGCTTTTCAAGCATAAGTCGACCGACTGTTGCAATTTCACGTTCGATATTCGTACGAAGTTCATCAATCGTCGCTGGCTTGTTGGCATAGATCGTAGACTTGACGTAGTCCCCACAGGAAATAGTCTAACGACGTCAAATCGTATGACCGAGGAGGCTAACTGACTGACCACTTCGTGCTGAACGTGTTATAGCAAATTTTGTTTGATTTATTGAAAATCGATTGTGATTTGTCGCACCATCCTGTTACAACCACATATTGTCCAAGTCCATATCATACACTTCGAGCTAAAAATATTTGGTTATCATTGAGCGGTAGCGATTCATTTCCACAGTAACGTGCTGGTCTTGATCATCACGTAAGAAGTACGCCCAATGATATCGCCGGTTCATAAACCGCACCAAACCGAATTTTTTTCGGGATGTAATGGTGACTCATGGAGTACGTTTGAATTGTGGCCTGACCAATAAAGCATATTTTGCTTCAGCCTCATCGATGAAGATGATTTTTCGATGAGAATCCGGATCACTTTCAAGTTGTTGCTCAGCCCAATTCACGAAAATGCAACGATTCTGGTGGTCAAGCGGCTTCAGTTTTTGCGTCAATATGATCTTTTAAGGATATAGGCCAAGAACTTTTCGCAAAATTCGCCAGAACGACGTGATAGAGCTGCCCAACGCTTGATAACGCCGTGTTTAAGACTGATTTAGGTCTTCCCTAATTGATGCGTTAGCGACAGTAGAAATCGAAAAATTTTCAAAAACAGTTGTCTCTTATAGACATCAGTTGAGTATATAACTGCCTATTATTATTTCTTAATCGTATATCATATACTCAAATAAAACTTTGAATCTAAATTCACTTCATTTTGCTAGCATACATTTCGAAAAATGCCACGCTCTGTATTACTCTGTGCACTAAAATATACCTTTCTCTGTATTTTTACAAACTCCAAACCTTTTCAAACTCATAGCAAACATTTTTTACATTTTAATGGCTTAATCCAATTCCCCAGCTTATGATTTCTAAGCTTACAGCTGAAATTTATAATATGTATTTCTAAATTCATAATAATTCCAGAAAAAAAAAATATTTTTTTACACAACTATATACTGGCTCAGCATTATAATCCTGTGTATGCGCTTAGTGCTTTTGTCTAACATAATTCAGATTATTCGTATTCACACTTGTGGGGCTATAATAATTTCACTGATAACATCTGTGTAAACTAAAAAAATTTTAAATCCACTCACCCTCATTAAAAACATGCCGGATTTCACAATTTCTATTCTATCTATGCACAAGTAAATATTTGTATAGGTGTGCGTATATTCATTAATCCCCTTTTTCATGAACTTAATTAGACATATTTTCAGTGATTTATGCTTCCGATGGGAATTTCGGTGGCAAGTAGTGAGTTTTTAGTTACCTGCAGCTCATAAATCTTTTGAAATGGAATAATGTTTTTACAATACGGCAGAGAATACTAGTGTATAAACCATGTTTGCATCGCTGTGCATAAATATATAATATTAAATTATAACTGTATTTAGAACAGCACCAACAATACGCATGCGGTGAGACTACAGGACATATCTTTTCACTTTAAACAGTTAAATTTGTTTTATTTTTAAAGTTTGTTTAAGTTTTTGGAAATTTATTAGATTTAGAAATAAAACACAAAAAAAAAACAGATCGAGTGCAACAACAAATCACACCCCTTTTTCAGTTACAGAACCGCTGTAATCACTTCAAGAGAGTAATTTTAAAGATAATCTTTCAAAAGAAAAAAAAAACAGGAGAAGAGAACATAAATAGAACAAATAAATCAATAGAGAGATGTAAGATATATGTATGTAATCCAGATTTTGGCACGGTAGTGCTTAAGGAAGATAATGACAGTGATTAAAAAATATTTTGTAGTGCTATAATATTGAGATATATAAGGTATTTTCCTCGAAAGATAGTTGCCAAACTATATGTGTTTTATATTTACATGAATTATGCTTTCACTTTAAAGACCGCAATTATAAGGGGGTTTCAATAGGGACGCTACAAAAGTAGACCAACAAGGACAGCAAACGACGCCGTATTTGACAAGTTTTTTTTAAGATTTCTCTTCAGTTGGGTTTGACATTTCATTAGAAACAGATATACGATCCAACAACGAGTCGAAATTATTAAAACTTACTACCAAAATTCGGAGTTAGTGGCCTCATAATCGTCCTGTTAGATCAACAATTGAGCGTCCATAGGTACAACACAAAATGTTCCCATGCTAGTGTGACATGGAAGTGCCCGTAGTGTCCAGAATATTGCATCAATTTGGGAAGACCCAACCAGCCTTTCACACGTCGTTCTCAAGCGTTGAGCATCTCTGTGACGTCTTTGTGTAACCAAAATATGCATTATTGGTCAGGCAACAATCCACACGTACTCTATGAGTCATTGAGCCGTACTTCTTCCGTGATGATCAACAAGGACCCCACATTACTGTGAATGGGAATCGCTAACGCTCAATGATAACCGAATATTTTTGGCCCGAATTGGATGAAATGGACTTGGACATTATGTAGTTCCAACAAAACGATGCCACAAAGCACACAGCGAATGTCACAATCGATTTATTGAAAACAAAGTTTGGTAAACGTGTTCTCACGTGTTCTCTCTCATGAAATGGTCCAGTCAAATGGCCGCCTCGGTCGTGCAATTTGACACCGTTAGACTATTTTCTGTGGGGCTACGTCAAGTCTATGAACTTTGTACGAATATCGAACCTAAAATTGCGGCAGTTTCGGCCAATTTCCCAAATAATATCAAAAAAAAAACTTTTGTAGCGCTCTTATTGAAACCCCCGTTAAATTGACTAGACTTCATTTAAAAATATGGAAGTTTATGTATAAAAAATGCCTGCATTAATCGGCTTTAGAGCCGCCTTGATATCCGTTGCATCTGATAAAATATTTTTCAGGTATGGTTTACCTTCCAAGAGCTTAAAATAGAGCCTTTAATACAGAATTGAACTGAAGACTCCATAAAATTACTATAAAACTTTCTTCTTCTTCTTCTTAATTGGCGTAGAAACCGCTTAAGCGATTATAGCCGAGTTAACAACAGCGCGCCAGTCGCTTCTTCTTCTCGCTACGTGGCGCCAATTGGATATTCCAAGCGAAGCCAGGTCCTTCTCCACTTGGTCCTTCCAACGGAGTGGAGGTCTTCCTCTTCCTCTGCTTCCCCCGGCGGGTACTGAGTCGAATATTTTCAGAGCTGGAGTGTTTTCGTCCATCCGGACAACATGACCTAGCCAGCGTAGCCGCTGTCTTTTAATTCGCTGAACTATGTCGATGTCGTCGTATATCTCGTACAGCTCATCGTTCCATCGAATGCGGTATTCGCCGTGGCTAACGCGCAAAGGACCATAAATCTTTCGCAGAACTTTTCTCTCGAAAACTCGCAACGTCGACTCATCCGTTGTTGACATCGTCCAAGACTCTGCACCATACAGCAGGACGGGAATTATGAGTGACTTATAGAGTTTGGTTTTTGTTTGTCGAGAGAGGACTTTGCTTCTCAATTGCCTACTCAGTCCGAAGTAGCACCTGTTGGCAAGAGTTATCCTGCGTTGGATTTCTAGGCTGACATTGTTGGTGGTGTTTACGCTGGTTCCAAGATAGACGAAATTATCTACGACTTCAAAGTTATGACTGTCAACAGTGACGTGAGTGCCAAGTCGCGAATGCGACGACTGTTTGTTTGATGACAGGAGATACTTCGTCTTGCCCTCGTTCACTACCAGACCCATTTTCTGTGCTTCCTTGTCCAGCCTGGAGAAAGCAGAACTAACGGCGCGGGTGTTGAGGCCGATGATATCAATATCATCGGCATACGCCAACAGCTGTACACTCTTATAGAAGATGGTACCTTCTCTATTTAGTTCTGCGGCTCGAACTATTTTCTCCAAAAGCAGGTTGAAAAAGTCGCACGATAGGGAATCGCCTTGTCTGAAACCTCGTTTGGTATCGAACGGCTCGGAGAGGTCCTTCCCGATCCTGACGGAGCTTTTGGTGTTACTCAACGTCAGTTTACACAGCCGTATTAGTTTTGCGGGGATACCAAATTCAGACATCGCGGCATAAAGGCAACGCTCCTTTTCGTGCTGTCGAAAGCTTTGAAATCGACGAAGAGGTGGTGTGTGTCGATTCTCTTTTCACGGGTCTTTTCCAAGATTTGGCGCATGGTGAATATCTGGTCGGTTGTTGATTTGCCAGGTCTGAAGCCACACTGATAATGTCCAATCAGTTTGTTGACGGTGGGCTTTAATCTTTCACACAATACGCTCGATAGAACCTTATATGCGATGTTGAGGAGGCTAATCCCACGGTAGTTGGCGCAGAAATATATTTCGGCATAGCACAAAATTCCAATCGTTGGGCATGCTTTCGTCCGACCATATTTTAAAAAGAAGCTGATGCATGCACCTTATCAGTTCTTCGCCGCCGTGTTTGAATAGCTCGGCCGGCAATCCGTCGGCCCCTGCCGCTTTGTTGTTCTTCAGGCGGGCAATTGCTATTCGAACGTCTGTATCGTCATCGATTGGGGATCGGGTTCTCCTTCTCCTGGTGTTGTGCGTTCACTGCCATTCAGCAAGAAGTGTTCCCTCCATAAAAGTATGCTCATCCGAGGCTGGTTGTAGCTCTTCACTGGGGGTGTTTTATTACGTGGCGGGTCCCAAACCCAGCGCACAACCCTTGTAGGGAATGTTTCGCCTTCTCACTTTAGCTCGCCTTCGAACGGATGTTCTTAGGCTACCCAGAGGATACGTTGTGAGCTGCTTGAGCCATGTGTAAAAGAATCGTTTCTGGCCACTCCCAAGTGAATGGCGATCAGAGAACTTTCCTCAAACTTCTACACATGACTCCATCCTCCTAAAACTTTCTTACCATAAAGCAAAATATTAAACAATCCATTTATTATTCTTCACTAGAAAAGCTGTATAAGCTTTATACTTAAAAAATAATAATGAAACAATGCTAGCTAAACTCGATTTCTGGAACCATATCAAAGTAAAATAGGTTAGAATATGGTATGGATAATATACATTTTATATATATTTGTTCCACAAAAATATGTTTTATTTTTAATATAATTATTGTATTATCCATCGTTTAAGAATGCGGTTATTAGGAGTCAAAAGTATATTTTCTTGATAAACAAACACATAATCATTCAAAATTTCACCAAAAAAAGTTGTTGCAAGGTAACCATTGTCTACATTTAGGTGTTTTCTTATCGTAGACATGCACCCGGGTGAGTAATGATAACCAACTGATCAGTTACTACAGACGAAAGCTATAGAAATTACCAAATCAAATTATTGCAGGGCTAGAAAGTATATAATTATTTATCGACAGTTTTTTAGAAAAATGTTCTCAAGCTTTTAGTGAAGGAACTGATGATATTTTAGACAATGATTGAGTAGAGTTTTAAGTAGAGAGTATTGCCAAAATTTAAGGAAATATCAAATAATAATACAAAAAAAAATGAATTAACAAGTAAGGAAGGGCTAAGTTCGGGTGTCACCGAACATTTTATACTCTCGCACGATAAAGTGATAATCGAGATTTCATTATCAGTCATTTACATATTTTTCAAATACCGTATTTGGGTAAAGTTTTATTCCGCTATCATCATTGGTTCCTAATGTATATATCATACAGAGAAGGCATCAGATGGAATTCAAAATAGCGTTATATTGGAAGAAGGCGTGGTTGTTAACCGATTTCACCCATATTTTGTACATGTCATCAGGGTGTTAAGAAAATATTACATACCGAATTTCATTGAAATCGGTTGAGTAGTTCCCGAGATATGGTTTTTGGTCCATAAGTGGCCGACGCCACGCCCATTTTCAATTTTTAAAAAAGCCTGGGTGCAGCTTCCTTCAGCCATTTCTTCCGTAAAATTTAGTGTTTCTGACGTTTTTTGTTAGTCGGTTAACGCATTTTTAGTGATTTTCAACATAACCTTTGTATGGGAGGTGGGCGAGGTTATTATCCGATTTCTTCCATTTTTGAACTGTATATGGAAATGCCTGAAGGAAACGACTCTATAGAATTTGGTTGACATAGCTATAGTAGTTTCCGAGATATGTACAAAAAACTTAGTAGGGGGCGGGGCCACGCTTACTTTTCCAAAAAAATTACGTCCAAATATGCCCCTCCCTAATGTGATCCTTTGTGTCAAATTTCACTTTAATATCTTTATTTATGGCTTAGTTATGACACTTTATAGGTTTTCGGTTTCCGCCATTTTGTGGGCGTGGCTGTGGTCCGATTTTGCTCATCTTCGAACTTAACCTTCTTATGGAGCCAAGAAATACGTGTACCAAGTTTCATCATGATATCTCAATTTTTACTCAAGTTACAGCTTGCACGGACGGACGGACGGACGGACAGACAAACATCCGGATTTCAACTCTACTCGTCACCCTGATCACTTTGGTATATGTAACCCTATATCTGACTCTTTTAGTTTTAGGACTAGGAACGGTTGTTTGTCCGTTATGTGAACAAAACTATAATACTCTCGTTAGCAACATTGTTGCGAGAGTATAAAAAATCTTCGAAAATAACTGGAAGTTGGTTAACTTAAAGAACTTAAAAAATTTAAATTAAACGGCATAACTTTATGTTACCTTAAATCCCACTTCATGCGCTTTACTTCTTTATAAAAAATACTCTTCCTACAAATACACCTTAATGAATTAAAAATAGCCATAACAACCTTAAGCTTCGTCAGAAGTATTATTTTTTGCCAAGCAAAGAAGCTACAAATAGCAGCATCAGCACGCAGCTTTGAATTCTCCCTGGAGAACGCCAACAAGAGTAGAAGTAGCAATGTGGTAATCAACCGCAGCCATCGGCTACTGTCAACCAAGCCGCCAAACCAACCAGTAATACCAATTGCCTTGGCCGACCAATAAGCGGTGGGGAAGGCGAAGCGGTGTTGCGTGCAGAAGAGCTGCAGTACAAGCAGCTTAATGGACGACTTGCAATATGAGATTGGAATGTACATAGTCGTCATCAAGCGAAGCGAGGAGGGCGGGTATGGAAAGTATAAAGCAGTCGGATAAATATCAGCGTACGCAATGAACATTGATAAATGACAACAGCAAGATTTATGTTGTCTCCTTGGAGGAGCTCAGAAGTCAGGCAACCAATGGCGCGAACCAGGCTAACGGTAAAACGATTGTACAATGGTAACTACACTAGTCGTATGAGCGTGAATGGCGTCTATCATTAATATTCTTTTGCAATTTCGCTAAAAAAATGTGGGAATTCGCTGCACGAGCAATGCGTGCGTAAAATTCAATGTTTCCATGCAATTGATTGCTGATTCGATAATTTTTTGTCATTAATGTGGCAAAACTAAATTATGGCAGAGCAGTGACACGATTGGGGTAAACTGAATTTTTATGACGATGTAATGAGATCGTTTCTTTATTTCTTTCAATTCCTTCTTTACGCTAAGGCATTTCATCCACGAAAAAAATCCCTATAAAGACCAGCAGCCATTAAAGTGCTCGGTAAGACAACTTTAAAATGCCAATTTGGCATTTTGTTTGTTTGGCCGAGATCCTCCTCAGCTGGGCGTTAATGCCTCGCATTGTGCCGGTGAAAATTTATGAGCAGCTCTGCCGCGGCTGCCTCTAAGCATTTGTGCACATCCGAGGTCAGCGCGCAATTAAATTGCTGAAGCCAAACGGTTACCGTGTGAATAAATGCCGCCTTGGGTGGAGTGGGGGTGTGTGAGCTGCGTGAAGCGTACGCTATTTTGCCGCCTAAGCGCTTGGCTGCCAAAATCCACTTAAGCGCTAAGATTAAATCGCCCGCATCGCGCTGAGGTTTGCTTGCACAGCAGCGACCACAATAAGGAGGTGCCTTTAAAGCGCTTAAATTAGCAAATATGCTAAGTTGCCGGTAGGTCTGTATGTAGGTATGTGTATGAAAGAGTTGTCGAATATTTGGGTAATGTGAAAAGTGGCATTTGGCAGGTAAGTATTGATGGTGGAGTGTCCTTATGATTATTTCGTTAAAATGTTAGAAAGTGGCTTTGCAAACATTTTATATTCAAAGTTTCGCTCTCATATTTATCAATTTTTCGAATATAAAAGAGTCGGAAAATAAGGTAATACTTTAATTAATATCCCACAGCACTTTCACTTGCCGAGACGTTCAACAAGCTCTCTTCTAATTATTTGAGTCAATCTTGTACTATAATATCACACAGAGTTCTAAGAGTTATAATTTCATGGAAAATTGCCAAATGTTAGTTCAATATTTTATAACTATTACAAAATTAATACGTTTAATTGGGTTTAAAAATATATACATATATAGTATATATTTTAGTGATATTATATTTTCATGTCATAAACAAAACCCTCCACCATCTTCATAGAATTCGTTTTTTAACTAGAACAGCAATGTTTCTCACGCTCATGCAATCATTTTCAAGTTACTGTTTTTGGGAGAAAAAGGGTAGCTTTTTTGCAAACCAATGATTTGATGACATCGCAGACTATTTCTGAAATTGTATTGGGTGATTGGTAAAATAAAATTGCTTGACTAAGCTAGTCTTCTTAACCTTTTTACAGGTGATGGACGCTGGTCCTCTATATATTCAAATATTTTAAAGTCTTCGCGAACACCCCAAAAAAAAGAGAGAGAAAAATATTAAGGACAGTGGAAAGGACTTTTGGAATATTATATTAACCGCAGCACGAGCGTGCAGGTTTTTAGATATTTTTTTTTTTAAGATAAATATGTGAACCAAATATATATATGTGTGCTATTAACTGTTTGACGTTTTTTTTACTTTTACTTTAAAAACAAGAAAAGCGTTGCCGTCGGCCATATATGTAGGCAGCATCTATATACAAAGTGTGAGCTTCCCTACTTTTTTCAGGAAAAAACACAGAAACTTCAAATTTCATGAGGAATGTTTATTATCATTCGAAAGAACATTCTTTGCCATTTATTTTTTAAAGATTATCTCTTTCAGATGTTGGCCGCTGCCACGTCTCAGATGGTTCATCCATTGATCCCAATTTGGGATGACTCATTCGAGCATTTCGACTGGGAACTGGCGAATGAAACGTGTGATGTTATGATCGAAGGCCTGAATTGAAGTGGAAGTGTCCGCAGAGACTTTGAATTTTGCATATTTCCATAGGAAATTGTGTAACGGTGTGATATCACACAATTTTGGTGACCGACCCAAATCGTGAAATTATCTGCTCACCAAAGTGTTCTCTCAAAAAATCTATCGACTGATTGGATGTGTGGGAAGTGGCGCCATCTTGTTGAAAGCAAATGTCGCCGAGATCACGAGCCTCAATTTCAGGTATCAAATAATTAGTTAGCATGGCATGATAATGGTCACTATTGACGGTTACGTTCTCACCGGCATCATTTTTGAAGAAATATAGACAATGATTCCACCAACGCACATAAAACCGTTGCTTTTTTGGATAAAGTGATAGCCTTTAAAACTCTCCAGGCTGATGTTCATCCCAAGTGCGGCAATTTCGCTTGTTTACAATTCCGTTGCGCCAAAAATGGACGTCATCGCTAAACAAAATTTGGCTGGAAAACTTCGGATCTTCTTGGAGCTTTTCAAAAGTCCATAGAAAGAAGCGATGTCGCTTGAGAAGGACGACCGGCTTCGGTTCTTGCACACGCTGTATTTTGTACGCTCTCAATTTAAGATCTGGACGAGAAATGCGCCAAGGCATTCCATACGTCAGTCCAAGTTGCTGCGGATGGCCTCAAGTCAGTCTTCGTGTATAGTACATTCTCAGCTACGGCTGCTATACTTTCTTCACTGCGTGCTTGACGTGGTTTTCGCGATCGAATATTATCCAATAATGAATGCTGGGTCTCAAGATTGATGACGGTGTTGCGAATATCTCGCTCAGTAGGCCAATTATGTTGAGTGAAGCAAGCGAAATATATTCTTTACAGAACTTGAATTTACGTAAAAAAGTTGTGCGATTTGTAAGTGTTGTTCAGGCGTATGGCTTTCCATGATTAGTTGCCAAAAAATACTGAACAAAAATAACATGAAGGCTTGACACGACTTCCGCGTGATCTGTCAAAAAAGCCTATTGAAAAGAGTACCTGTTCTTAAATGACCCGTGACTATGTACTACATAGATTTTCCGACGTTTCCTTTTGGGTTTCATAAACGTCATATACCCTGTTCAGTATATAATAGCGTTAAATTGTAACTACAACTCTCTACACTCAATGTTAAGCTGTTTTTAAGCCAAGCACAAATATTTTATGCCTGGCATCGGCTCAATTTTATAGAATTTTTGATCAGTTCCTTAAAATATGCATCTAACAGCTATGAAAATTATGTAGTTATAATTTAAGAACTCTTAAAATCAATAATAATCTTCTCAATTCTAATGTCTACAACAATAGTAAAATCCAAAGAAACCACTGTGAAAGGTGTTTGATACACAAGGCTAAAATATGCAGCTCTAAAAAGAGAGACTATCCCATAAAAATAGCCTTAGGAACTACTATAAGTTCCCTCATTAAATATATTTTTGTAAATAGAGAATCGATTTGGTTGGAAGCTTACTTCAGTCAGTTAGCAGATGAGCCTTTAAGGATATATAAATGAGTACTTGACTTTAAACACACTTCTCTTTTGAAATACTCTTATCTATATATATAATCGCTCCTTAATAACTGCAAATGACAGTATTTACGCCAAACTTATCTGCTTACAAAAGAAATGATTACCACAAAGGAAAGGCGAATGTATCAGCTGAAAAAGAATTGACAAAGATAAGAACAGAAAACGACAAAAGCAATGCAATGGCAAAAGCACTCGCAAAAGGCGGCGTTTGACAAAAAGTAACACGCATGAAGAAGCTACTCATACGCACAAAAGAACATATAGTAAAATGCGTGCAAAAATATAAGTGTATGTGTGGAATGCTCGTTTACAGGGAAACCGTTAATTTCCTAAATCGTTGTGATAAAGGAAAAAAACTTGCACGAAAATTGCGCGTGTAAACCATAAAATCCATCACAAAGTCAGGTAACCGCCAGCAGCCGCCATTGTCTGATTGTCTGGCGCTCACACGCATCTCAGCGTAAATGCTTCCTTTTCCGCAACATAACGGTGCCTGCGACAATACACTACTCAGCACACTGGCTTTTGTAAGCACTTTTGAGCCGCAACGGAAGCTATTTTATATAATCTTAAACACAATGTTATTATTATCAGCAGTTCTTTGTGCCCGGTACCGTTACATTTGTCACTGGTACCCACGGAGGTGCGTCATCAACTCTGTGTGTGTGAATGCAGCGCGCAATTGACATATTAGCGCAGTGTGTTGGCGCTCAGGGCGACAAATCGCTGAAAAGCAAATCCAATATGAATATATAACTGTAACAAGATCGTGAATGCCGTCACCTAAATAACTGTAATTTATAACCTGACGACATATAGTATATTTTCGAGTACACGCAGAAGCAGGTGTAAGCGTGTAGCAAAAGCGCAACATAAATTCTGCTTCACTGCCATTTTCGCGCACAACAACTCACTGCCGATCGCTATCAGCCACGCGCCAATAAAGCGTGCGTCTGTGAGAATTTCCATTGAAGCAACAATTTTTAAAATTAAATTCCGCATGAGAGCGACTGTTAACTTTTTTGTGTCCTGGCGTGTGTGTATGATGGGTGAAGGCTTCAAGAGGCGACTTATGGCGCTGGCAGACACACACTTCGCGTGTATGCTCCATATATATATATATATAGTTGACAAGCAGCTATATAATTGTGTGAACGATGCTTATATACATATACACATATTGTAGTCATTTGTATTATTTTTGGCGATTTTTTACACATTTCTTCTCGTATTACAATTCGCACGCGCCTCGAACGGGCACTCATACGCCATGTGATACATTCTTGAAATTGTAATTGCGCGTGTGTGTGTGTCCGTGTGTGCTGATATTGACAAATGTAAATGACTTTTTAATGCGTCAATCCTTGTAAGCTTGTTGTGCCCTACAGACGCACACACACACACTCACACATGCATATTCTCTCACACCGCATGCCTTATTGTGTGTCATGAGTTTCATCAGTTGCTTCCTTTCACAGTCTTCCCAAGCGCACTTCACTCTTTTTAATCGCCGTTATCATCATGTGCTCAAGCGTATTTTTTTTTCTTTCACTTACTTTATCCCTTACGCTTCACCTCTGCATTACTTGATTAAAATGAATTTTTCATTTCGCAAAAATTGTTATGAATATTTCACTGTTGCAAAGGTAAATAATGCATTTGTGAAAATTGAAGTATTTTTTAACAGCATTAACGGTAAAATGCTGTAATAAAGCGTAATTAAGAAAGCAGTCATCTGTTTGCCGTGAACATGAAGACATTTTTACGTCCTTTTGCCGAGATTTGCATATTAAAATGTTCGAAATTAATTTTTAATCTGTAAATCATATTAATTCACCCACAAGGGTAATATTCGATTACGAATGCAAATGTCGGTTGTAAATTGCATTTTTTATTACGAAGTCAGCCTTCGGTTTCTGAGATTATTGGCTTTTGGATAAATTGTTTTAATAAAGTGTATCAATGTAAAAAAATATTCTTAAAAAATACCCTTTGCACGGAAGCGCTCATTTGAGTTTGCTGAATAGCCAGAAGTCACACGGAGCTAACTAAGACGGATGCGCAATGTGTCACAGACGTTAACGCGTCGGTGTTTTAGTGATTTTGGAAGATAATAATTGTGATTTCCCCTTTCTCAGGCCTAAATGATCTAATTCACAGTTCCACTACATACTGGTAAAATAATTACTAATTTTGGATAGCAAACTGATGTGGAAACTCAATGTAGGGGAAAGTGAAAAAGAACAGTGAGACTTTATATGCTTGTAAGAAAATAAAAGGGTTTACCTGGGGCCTATCACCTGGCCTCATGCGACGGTGTTTCACAGCGGTAGTTAAGCCAATCTCGTTTTACGGAGTGTGGTGGATCACTCAAAAACTCATACAGACTCTCACTTCTCTGCGTAACGGGAGAAACTAAGAACCACTCCAAAGGCTGCACTGGACATGTTGCTCAACCTACCACCAATCGACATTGTAGTGAAACGTTCTGCTGTAAAATCAGCAGGGAGATTGGTGGCGTTAGATGAATACTGCACAATGATCATCGGACATATGTAGCATAATCAGCAGAGCGTTGGTGAATAAAATAGAAGATTTCAAATTACCCTAATAGATGATTGGTGGCGCAGGAGCATGCGACTCGCCAGCTGAACTTACAACATCCAAACTGACGGATCCAAAATGGTTAATGGATAGAGAGATGGAATCTGTTGCTTGGAGTTGGATCCTTTAAGCTTCCGGTACACTCCAGTATATTTCAGATGGATGTATTTGCAGTTAGGAAAGCGGCTGAGGTAGCTAACAAAATAGAGAACAACATAATCAAAGTGAATATATGTGACCTGGTCTACGAAAAGGGAGCTAACGTGCGAAAACTAGTTTTCTGGGAAAAGCTGTTAAAAATAATCGTCAGTTTCTCGTTATCTCATTAATTGTTCTCCTTTTTTTTTGACACCTAAGTCCCCTTTCCGTAGACCAGGTCACATATAGTTAGAAATCCATGCAGCAATTGAGACAATAAACGCACTACATCAGAGAACACCCTTGGAAGCTCGAAGGCAGTATATGTAACAGCTGCCGGAAAGAGGCTGTATTTATACTAGGTTTTGGTGTGGTGATTACTGTTAATTGCAGAAGTAAGCGATATCCGAACGATTACGAGATTCGAATGTAAACTGAGCGTTTGCACATAGACAATATCGACGCTTTGAGACCATGGCACGATTGAGATAGCATTATATTAAATGGTTCAAACGCTTTGAAGTCAGACTTAGAGAATTAAAAAACTAAAAAAGAGTGTGTAAATAGCTTGAGATTTTGAAAAGCAGAATAAGTGCTAAAAGCAAGAAATTATGTTAGAAACTGGACCTGATGATCTAGATCCGAATTTCGAAAATGTATTATAATCGAAATTCTGATCTATGGTATAATTATGCGAAAGTTGTACCACCTTGTGCCAAAATAAATGCTTAATGTTTCGTTTTGGCTTTGTAGAACTCAAAAGCGAAAGAGTATTTTTTGAAAATAGGATTGAAAAAGCGAAAATAGAGTTACCGAACACAAAAAATTAAAAAAAAACAACACAAAAATTTTAGAAATATTTATTATATTCGAAGTTCGGATCTAGGTAATCAGGTCCGATTTCGAATCCGAATTTCGAAAACGTATTAAATTTGAAATTCGAATCTAACGTATAATTAAGCGAAAATTGCACCACCCTGTGTCAGAATAAATAATAACCTGTTTCGTTTTTGCTTTCTACTACTCAAAAGCGAATGAGTACTTTTTTCGAAAATGGAATTGAAAATATAGTTACAACACAAAATATTCAAAAAAAAACATAAGTTCGAAAAATATTTATTACATTCGAAATTCGGTTCTAGGTAATCAGGTCCGATTTCGAATCCGAATTTCGAAAACGTATTATATTCGAATTTCGGATCTATCGTATAATTATGCGAAAATTGTTCCTTAAAATTTTTTTCGATCGAGTTACAGAACAAGACCTTGATTTTGAAAAATACAAAATTACTTCTTCAAATCATCTTTCATTCAGATAAGTAATGATATTTGTCATAACAAGTAAAATGGGTACATGATAAAATTTAATCTGATATCTACCCCTTAGAATTAGCACTTAAAGACAGCAAATATTAAATGCTTTGGATTTGAAAGTTACGATAGCAGAGTACTTGGTCAGCATCATTTTATTAATTTCCGATAACTTACAAATGAAATAAATAACTCGTTAGTCAGGGATATTTAGCTGATTATTCATAACTCGTTGATGATCGTTAACTCGTTCAACGGACAGGCATTATTGTACCACTTGAATCTACCTAACCATTTCACTAAAACGAATTCTCAAAGCATTGAAAAGAAATAGTAGCGACAGACGTAGTCGAAATTTTATGTGATTTACTCAAAGCCAAATAAAATTTCCCGAAAAATTTTATAAACCAGCTCATTTTGTGCTCCAATGCCGGAACATCTACTTCCTCTTCACTGCACAACAGCGCGTTCTTATATAACTGACAACGGCAGAGAAGGCGTCAGTGCAGGGCTGAGATACGAGCATGATGAGCATATTTACCAGCAAAGAAAGCAAGCAAACCGTTACCAAGCAGGGCTTACTCTGTTTATCCAACAACAACCACATAATATTACATATATAAGTATTTACATATATATGCATATGTATATATACATATTTGCATATACAACAATATACGCTTACTGTTAAGTTATATGGAAGAGGGTTTATGCCACTTTATAAAGGGAACTCATACAAACACACCAACGGACCCAGTTTTGACTGGAAAGCACTGATATGAGTATCCCTCCAAATTGCATGCTTGGCTGGCAAACTAAAGAGTTGAGAGTTGAAGCGTGGCGTAGCCAAAGCAGCGCACTGGCAACGCAATTTCCCTTGTGCTCATATTTCAAGTTCCACACAAAAACCTAAACTGCCAAAAATAAAAATCTGGGAAAAAAATTTTGAAAGCGAAAATAAAACTTAACTTGAGAACATAAAAATAAAATGCATAATATTGTACCATGTCTGTATATATGTGTGTGCATTGGTGTAGGGCGGTAAGGCTAACGGTTTGGCTACGTAGCAGCATGCTGGCTAAACGCCATAAAGTATGCAACTTGCCGGCAGTCCAGCCAAGCGCATACTCACACACACGCATACTTCGCATGCAGCTAACGGAATGCCTTTTCATTTTCCGTTAGTTCGTTTGATATATTTGGCATAATGTGTTGCTGCCTTTCTTTCTTTACTTCACTTCACGCCCCACTTACATTTCAGACTGCATACTTGTTATTAACATTTTTAATGTGTTTTTATTTTTTTGGGGCTTTTCAACACCAACGCGTTGTTAGTCAGCAGATTCTTGTGCGAATACCTCTCCTCGGCAGCTTTGCACTTTTCAGTGTGTGGTCTCACATATGTGTGCACCTACGGCAACACTGATAGCAAATACTTTGCATAGACAAATGTTACATAACCTTATGCGATTTGAACTGCACCTCTGCCATACGCTCTCACACCCACTCGCCTCTCTCCTACCCCTTATTCTCCACTCTCGCGTTGGCACCCAAATATGGAAATTGGAAAATTAAGTTCCAAATTGTAGTAGTTGAGTTGGTTCCGCCGCTTCAGCTCTTGGAGATTTGCCGAAAAATGGTGCTGTAATCTGGGTGTGGCTTCCGAGTGGTCTCTGTGTGCTGGCTTGCCATCTTAAATAAATAGAATTTGCACAAAAGTAGGGCTTGCATAAGCAAACAGGCGCCATTCACTTGTGCAACGAGCATAAAGGCAAAGCGGTATTGAAGTGTATATACCGTTAGGTGGATTTCTGTTTGTCAAATTATGTCTGCATAGGCACTTCGTATGTCCGTTGTGTTCGGTCCGGTTGAGCACCTCAGTAGGTGGCTCTTGTAAAGCCGCAAAATGACAGGATACCACAAAACTAATACACACAATTCAACAATTCAAATGTTCTTACACCAACACATAAATATATTTGCACGTGTGCATATAGTGATGCATGTAAATTTTCTGCAAATGAGGTTATGTGTGCTCATCACTGCCATCTTTACTGTAAGTATGGAATTTTTATCCAAAATTGTATGCAGCAAGTAATTTATTCAATGGAATTTAATAAATCTTCTAACTAGAAAATTGAAAAGCAAGATAATTCAAGAAAATAATTAAATTTTTACAATTAGCCTCAGTGGTACTAGCTTAAAAGGGTTTTCATTGCATATATGACAGTAATGAAAACTGTAGAAATATGAGCACTATTAAGCAATAGTGCCAGGAACCCGTAGAGTGATAATTTGAACACCAAACTGAATTGATCAACTTATTTTAAGCATCAGAGTAACTAACGAATTGCATGATTTTTTCCAGAGCTATTTCTGTTGTTAATAATATTTTTAGTCGCGAATAGAGATTAATTCAAATAAAGATCCCTTGCAGTGATATCTTCTCAAAGCACTATGCTAGCCAAGCTCGTAAAGAGTTCAAGCATATAATACCTACTGTTACCTCGTTGACTTCATGCACCAAAAAACCCGAATATCACTTCCACTAACGACGTTGCTGTCTGAGTGATCTCCAACAGTATTTTCATTTTTCACGTTCAGATGATGGAAGACTTACTCCAAAAATTGCCGAACTTTACATGTAACCAAGAAAAGGTACTTTTTTCAATAGCCTTTTTTTGACAGATCACAAGTGAGTCGTGTCAAGCTGTCATGTTATTTTTGTTCAATATTGTTTGGCATTAAATCATGTTTACATGAACAATTATTACAAATTGTTTAACTTCAATATGAAAATTCACGTTCTATAAAGACTGTATTTCGCGTGCCGCGCTTAAGTTATGGTCAACATAATCGGCCTACTGAGCATGTCATTCACAACACCATAACTTATCTTGAGACCCAGCATTCATTATTGTATAATATTCGACCGAATAGCTGTCGTAGCTGTAGTGTACACGAAGACCGTGGAGAGTCGATTCGGTGCCGTTAGCGCATTTTACTTCGAGATTTTAAATTGAAAGCGTACAAAACACAGCTTGCCCAAAATGTGAAATCACTTGACCTTCCCAAGTGACATCGCTTCGCTCTATAGGCTCTTGAAAAGTTCCAAGAAGATTCGACGTTTTCAAGCCAAATTTTATTCAGCGTTGAGGCCAATTTCTCATTCAATGGTTATGTAAGAAGCTCCCGCATTTGGAACGAAGAGCAACCTGAAGAGATTCAAAAGCTGCCATTTCATCCATTCAAATCAACGGTTTAGTGTAGTTTGTGGACCAGTGGAATCATTCGAATGTGCGTATCATTCGCCAGTTACTAGTAGAAATGCTCGAATGAAAATTGGTCTCAGCGGATGCACCATCAGAGACGTAGGCACGACCAACATTAGAGATATATAATCTTCAAAAAATAAATACCAAAAAAAAAATCTTTGGAATGATATTAGACATTCCACATTTAACTTTAACTTTTACTTTGTGTGTTTTTTCTTTAAAAAAGTAGGGAACCTCGAAATGGATCACCTTTTGATACAACATGCAGCGTTAGCTGTATTCGGACGACAGAAGTTAAAGTTATAGCAATTTCAATAAAAGAAAAAGTGTGCCATTTTCCATTTATTTCAAAGAACTAATATTGTTTAGAATAATATTCTTGGGTAGTGAGTCCCGCTGAACCAGTTTTGGTCCTTAGCGATGGCAGATGAAGTGCCGTTACTTAGTTCATGAGGTGATGATGTGAATTTCAATAGGTTCTGCGGCCTCTCTATCGACACCTCTTCCAGTACGCTGGGGGTCATAAATATTTTGAGCGGGCTAGTGGACTACAGATGCTCCATTGCTTACTTGCTTTTGACATTTCCAGCAGTAATATCGATTTGTCAGCCCCACTCTGCAAGTATGCCACCATGGACTGTGACCAATCAGTATTACAATCATGTTCCTGTAGTTTCTTCTGCAACAATAAGCCAGGACTTTGTAAGCAGTTTTACATTTTGAAAGAGCATTCCATCGAATTTTAACCTTCATTGCCATGCTCTTGTCCAGTTCGCCGCAAATACAAATCAGAGGGCATACTCAAGATTATATGTAGTCACACGTTTCAAAAATTTTCGTGACGATTTAAATGAAGACCAAAATCCAGATCGCCCAAAAGCTAATAATGGTGCTAAATTTGTGAAATTGTTGTTTTCGCTGGAAATATTATCATCGGAATGTTAGCTGAGGGACTATATAGAAGTAGAAACACTGTTTAGAGAACTATAACTGAAGATTAGGGTAAAAAAAGTTCTGAGCGCGTATTGTTCCAGATAAATTAAATAAAGACAAAAACCTAAACGAAGTTTTGATGAAAAAACGCATTTTCCTCAGCAATTATCCTCCGTAAGCATCCTAATCCTCATCCTAGAATTTGACTTTTTTAAATTAATTGACTTACAAAAGAAGCTATTACAGACGAAAAATTCAAAAGGAAATCTACAAAATAACTTTAGAATACTGTAAAATGAAATTGATCGGGATACCTGACACCCCAAAGATATCATAGGAACGTGTGGAACATACATGTTGCATATCACCTGAACTCACAACCGAGACAAAGAATGTCTCAAATCAATGAAAAGGAATAGCTTACGTCCATTCTCCGAATTTGAACACAGCATCATTTTCCTGTTCTCAGACTTTAGCAAAATATTCTCCAGAGAGAATGCACTCTGAAAGCAATAATGCTGAGACTAATGGCAATCAGAATATTATCTCAAAAAGTTGAAATATCGCAATAGTTGACTTATTGCTTTCGATAAAAGCTATAACAACAACAAAACCGAGTTTTAATAAAAAAGCATTTGTATTTTGTAATTCATAGTTTCTTAGAAAACTAGCGACTTAATCTTTTGAACTTTACGAAGCTCCGTTTTACACATAACATGGCATACGCGGCTCTGGTGCAAATACACATTCGAAGCTTTCGGCGAAATCGCGATTCTGCTTCATGCCCAAATAGAAGATATTCTCCGCCAACTCTTTGCCGAACTCGCAAAAATTCTGTCCATACAAAATGAAGAACACTTTCTTATTATCCAACTTAAAGCGTGACAGTATTCGATTCTCATGTTCATAGATGTCACTGTTTACACTCGCACGATCAGGCTTCAGCCAAGTACTGTAATCAACCCAAGCATTTTGGAAAGCCTTCAAATAGACCAGCGCCAAAACACGCGCCTCGTCTAGCACATGCACGTACGGTGGCAACTTTAAGCATTCGGCAAGCTCATGCACGCGCTTCGGCTCACGATCACGCTCCGTCGTGTTGTACAATGTCATCCACAGGTGTACATTCAATGTGGGATAGTAATAGGACATAGGCATATTGCGACTTTGATACAAATACAATGACCAATCCAACATAGTGCGCTCCACGCCCAACTCGTAGCTGGAATTACGTCTACGATGCAGCTCTAGATTGCGTACATTATGCTTATAACTCTCGCGATACATCATTAACGATTCGTATTCCTCGCTTAATTCGTGTGGCCGCAAATAGACCTGCGGCAAACGGAATTTCTCTCTCAACGTCTGCAAGCGATGACGTATCGGGTGATGCATGAAATTGTGCGTTTGTG
This sequence comes from Bactrocera neohumeralis, assembly GCF_024586455.1. Taxonomy (NCBI): domain Eukaryota; kingdom Metazoa; phylum Arthropoda; class Insecta; order Diptera; family Tephritidae; genus Bactrocera; species Bactrocera neohumeralis. Next base: position 69,781,722 of record NC_065919.1, read on the forward strand.
CGGCTTTTAACAGAAAAGTATCCAGTAGTTGCAGGAAGTTACGATGCTCCTCCGAATTGCTGCCGACATAATTCTTGGTGATAATGTAACCAAAAAGTGGCTTAAAATATTCGAATGTTTCGCGATAGCAATCCTCCAGCCATTTCTTGGAGGTACAGGAAACGAAAAAATCCAACATCTTGTCTTTGGCACTAAACTTCTCGGGATCTTGCTGCAGCTCAGTAAACAGCTTCATGAGATCATCGAGTTCGGGCAAATGACCTGTAATTCGCATGTTAAATACTATATATACTATTTTCTACTTCACTCCATTTATTCTCACCAAGTATCGTGAATAGCGGTTTACTATAACTACAAACGTAATCGTAGAAACTCTCGCAGGGATACCGATTTGGGTTAACGGACTCATTGATGCGTATCGCGAGTTTTTCCAGCTGCCTTTCGCGTGCTCTGGACACATACTTATATGCTCTCAAATCGTCTCCACCCACAGGCAGACAAAACATTAGCGCCACCAACGCGCATAGCAGGATGCGGTAAGTCAAAAGCGCGCTTCGTCCCCGACCGCGGCGACATTGATGAATGTTCTTGTCAAGCGAAAACATTGTTATGAATCACGGATCTAATGCACTCACGTCACTATCACTCACAGAAACCGTTAATAGTTTATTCAACTTCACGAAACTTAGTTAGCTCTGGAGCTCGCAAACCGCACTTTGTTGGTCAACACTTCGCGCCAACTCAGCTTTGATTTGTGTCAAAAACTTCGGCAATTATTCGGTTATTTACAAAAAGCGCGTGACTTGACTATTGTCCTCGACACTATATTGGCAGTATTTATGAGTTTTTGTGCGCGATTTTCACTTGATTATTTTAAGCGTGACACGCAATTTACGAGCGTTGACACTATGTAAATGCTGCCACCACTGCTCAACACTCGTCACTTGCCACTGACACGCTGTGGCGCTAATCTGCGAACTTAAGCTAATCGAACGAGCGGCGAGCTTCACTTCTACACAATTATCTCTGCTGCTTTTGGGCGATAAGCATTAATAAGCGATTTAGTTTCATTGTATTTGTGTATGTTTGTACATTGTTTTCGATTTGTGTAATATGTTTTGATTTCTACTTTTATAGTACAATTCTTTCAAATACAGGAAACAACAAAAAAGTTACTCAAAATGTTGCTAAATTCTTTGATAAGACTTTGAATACACTTACGAAATGCCATTGATGTGAAACAAGTTTTTATATAAATACGTAACTGTATTAAAATATATATTTATTTTATTGGAGAGAGGAAATTTATTCTCTTTTAAATTATAGTATTGTTTAATATATGAATATATACTTTAATCAATAGTATTGCCACCAAGTTTTGTACATCCATCAGAAGTAAACAACATAGAAACAACCATCCACTGCAACCATTATAACATAAAAGGGTGTAAAAAGTTTATATCTTGTTTTTGATTGGTCAGTTTAAATTGGCACCTGTAAGCTATAGTGATCTAATCTGAACAATATGTTCGGAGAGATAATAATCGATGTCAAATTTCTTAACGATAATTCAGAGATTGTCACAAAGATTTGCATATTAATCGATGCCACACAAAGAATCGAGTTGGATGGGTTAGTTTACATGGGAGCTGTATGCTATAATGTCTCGATATCGGCATTCCAACAAACGAGCCACTGGTTGGTCAGAAAAGAACTTAAATTAAAGGTACTGAATAATAATAATAATAAAAAAATAATAAAGATCTTTTAAGAAGATTTTGATTTTCAATGCCAGCTATATGTTGTAGTATTTATAGTGTTCCGATATGAGAAATATATTTGAAAACTAAAGCGCTGTGTTGCTTCAAAATAATCTATGACAAATTTTTTGAAAATATGGTGTTTTGATATCCACAGTTCCGACAAAGGACCATATACACTTCTATGTGTTATAAACTTTGTGTCAAATTTAATATACTCTGTTTAGGGTACATAGCTATAAATATTCTACAAAACGTAAGGTGAACAGTTTGAATTTCTAAGCGTCTGTGAGAAAAAAACGTAAAACTTCTAATTTAAATTTCGCGCAGAAACCCTTAAGTCGATTTTATTTTATCAATAGATGTCGTTGCTACAAATCACATCGTGCCATACCTTATAGTCTTTAAAAGGTGAGATTCTAGGATTCATTTAACAAAAAAAGTTAAATTCGAGGAAATTGAAACCTATTTACAGCTGTTCAAAAATTAATGAAAATAATGAAGAAATTCGCTATACAAGTATTTTGAAATTTTTGTATAAAAAAGGGAAGAATATCACAAAAGGAAGAAGTGAAGTTTACAGAGACAAAGCTGAATCAGTTCATGTAGCACAACAATGGTTCGCTCGCTATCGTTCTGAAAATTTCGATGTGAAAGATGCACCTCGCTCTGGTCGACCGCGAACCCATCGTTAAGTCGGTGAAATTATGAAAAAGACCGTCACATAAGCAGCCATGACATCGCTAAGGAACTAAACAATCATCACCAAACAGGTTTGAACAATTTAAAAAAAGGCAAGCTACAAAAAGAAGCTCGATGTTTGGGTACCACATGAATTGTCTGTGAAAAATTTAATGGACCAAATTAACATCTGCGATTCTTTGCTGGAACGAAATGAAATCAAACCATTTCTGAAGCGAATGGTAACAGGATACGAAAAATGCCTCAAATACAACAATAATGTGCGAAAAAATCATGTTACAAGCGTTGTGAAGCTCAACAAATGGTCGCAAAGCCAGGATTGACGCCTCGAAAAGTTATGCTGAGTGTTTGGTGAGAATAGAAAGGAATCATCCACTATAAGCTGTTCCAGCCTGGTCGAACGATTGATTCTATATTTTACTGTCATTTACTGTCTACATTTAAAGTCGCCTTCAAGAGAAGCCTGTGAAAATTACTTGTCGCTGTTTTTCGCCGACAAACCCACGAAACGAAAGTTTTACAGTGATGAAATATTGTATCTAGCGGAAAAATGGCTAAAAATGGTCAACCAATGGTACATATTTGGTTCACTAAAGTTCATTATAAATATAAAAAAAAAATAATTAAGTTTGATTAGAAATACGAAAGGACTTTTCAATATTTTGGTTATTATTTCGAGAGAATACGTTCACAAATCAGTTTAAAATTTTCAGAGTTAAAATTTTACGGTCATTTTACACTTACCCATAAAAATGGACAAGTGTTTCACGTGTTATCAGGAATATTGATCAAGATTGCAATAAAAGCGCATTATGCATGTATGTCCTCCAATTCAGCTTTAAACTAATTTGAAAACAGAAATAAATTTTGCTAAAAATACATATATTTTGTATAATATATAACACTTACAATGAAGCAAAGAGAAAAAATCTTAAGTATGGTTAACCATAAAGTACGTACACCAGCACAGAATATAAATACATAGTATAATACATACAACATAAGTATATATGTCTAAGTAAACTTTAATAATAATCATGTTTAATTTTTCCGAAAAACCAAAACATTATACTTCCACAAGAAGCTTGTAAATAAACCGCTTACGTTCTACTACTCTTACTTAGGCCGCAAGGCCTTCACCAAATAATCACTCGCTATGTCGTTCTTGTATATGTTCGCCAAATCCACGCAAGTCTTGCCCAGTTTATCCACGGACTTGGCATCCGCACCGTATGTCAGCAGCAGCTTCAGAACACAAGCGTCAGCGCCCATAACAACTGTAAATGGCAAATTGTAAATGCAAATATCCAGCAACAGCCTTACGTAATCGCCTCGAACGTGAACTGTACGCACCTGCACGTGACAGTAATGACCAGCCGCAAGCATCCGTTGCATTCACATTGGCACCGTTTTCCAGCGCAAATCTAAGCAGCTCCAATTGATTAGCGTCGACGGCAAAGTGACAAGCAGTCATGCCATTAATGTCAGTTGCTTCAAGCTGTGCCTTACGATTTAACAGAATGCGTGCGACGGCCAAGCGCCCATGGTAGAAAGCGAGCTGCATGCAAAGTGGAGAGAAGCGAAAGTGGAATGTGTTAAATTTCCAAAATGTTTAATTGCAATACTGCAAGAAATTCTTAAACTTCTCCGTTTATGAGAGCGCAAAGAATCATTCTTCTCTTTTGACAGTTACTCAGTGGAATTTAGATATTCGGTACGAGACGGGAAAAGTTCATCTGACTGAACTTCAAGAAGTTATAAATTTTAAAATAAATAAATTTACCGAAGATGCTTTTTTTTAACAGAAGGCGGCTCTTTACATGGGAAAGAATTGAGTTGAGAGCTAAGAGTTAAGCTTAGCATGTATTTCCTTTCACTCACATCACTTTTTTCTACACACCTGCAGTGGAGTGCGTCCATTAAGCGGATTACCGGTATGTACACTAGCGCCATGGCTCAGCAGCACATCGGTGACACAATGCTCACCGTTCATAATGGCATTCGCCAGCGGCAAGTAACTATTCGGACCGGGGTAGTCTAACAAGCTGGGGCGTCGCCGTAGTATACGCTTAACCAAAAACTGTTGACCTTTCTTGATGGCGCGGTGTAGACACAGCGCAGTAGGCAGTGCTGCTAAAGTAGTAACCTAAGTGTTAAAAGTAAAATTTTCAGGAACGGCAATATAGAAAATAACGGTGGTTACCAAAAACTCTGGTGACACATTGACATCCTCAAACAGACCGAGTGACTCCGAGAAGCGCTGTCCCTTGATGCGCAAACGATATGTGAAGTTCTCAGCCAAATTTTCGATGGTCGTAGGTGCATAGCCTACCCTTTGAAAATATATTATATACATTTTGGAGTGAATTTGTTTCAAATGTGCCTACCAAGCGACTTGCTCCCAGCTGCGTCGTCGGTGATATTTTTCGATTTTATATACCTCGACGTCGTCTAATAAATTCCAGTCGAGACACACACTATTCAATTTCTCTTCCACGACACGTACATTGAAGGCTGTGTCACAAGGCACAACACAGTCTTCTCCAGTACGCATAGCAGTTTTCTCGTCCCCAAGTAAATTATCCCCACTAGTGTGCTTGTCCTCATTGTCAGGGCTAATATCACAATCATAAACTTGCTTTTCGCCAGCAACTTCCATTTTTCTTACATCTGCCACATTTCTTTCAATTTCTTTATCATTTCCAGAGTGTCCATTTGGCGCATCAGCGCATAATTTATCATTTTCTTCAATTGCAAATTTTTCATTTCCTTCTGAAATGTCGCTGTTTTTACTTTCACTCTCCCGTTTTTGCATTTAAAAGTTAAATGTTTGCTGTTTCCTTACTTTGTATTCAAATAAAAGATTCTTTGGCGAATGGACACTTTTTGTTCCATATATTTCACTCGCTCACTTTTATTTCACTGATTTAGGGGCAAAAACTGCCATTTCATATCGTTTTTATACCGTTATTTGTTTTATCGATATGATAATGGTCGCCATGGTGAAGATTATTTTTTAGGGGAAAATCAAACGAATTGTCAAAGTAAATTCACCAACGCATATTAAATGTAACGTTTTATTAAAATACAAATGAGACATTACCTACTCTCTTTCACCCGATTTTATTCACTCTAAGCACAAATGTTTACGGTTATAAAGAGAAGTGCACTCATTCAATTTTATTACGTTAAATCACATATTGGCCGATATATGCGGTATAAAGTCACCTTGAAGATCGAACGTCTTTATATTAGGTGTATGGGGACTATGGGCTAAATATTGGCCGGATTAAACCTATTTGTAGCGTACAGACATACTACTATCAGGAAAGGATCCCTCTGAACTTTAATTATATGTCTCACACATTGACCGATATTTTCATTCAAAAATCAACTAGTCAGTACTTGAACTTGGCGCTTGAACAGTTTTGGTTCGATTTACGCAATTCTTATACTCATTTTTATACATGTTGCTGTGGATGGCAATAACAAATGACACTTGTGAAAATTTTTGAAAAAGTGGTCGTGGCCCCGCCCGCTAATAAGTTTGATATACATATCTCCAAAACTAGTATATTCTGTAACAACATGTTAGGTTAGGTTAGGTTGGATGGCTAAAGATCGCACGTGGACTGCTATGTGTAGTCCTTTGTGGAACTATAGAAAAGAAGATTTCTTTTGTTCGAACTTATAAATTAGCATAACGCTTAGTAGCCAGTACAAATTTTCATAGGCGTTCAATTTCAACTCCACCCATTTCGGTGGGATATCTGAAGGTATGCCCTCCCAAGTGTTTAGATCTTGACCACCCAAACTCCATATAGCTTCTGCAAATGGCATCTGGTAAGATTCCCAACCTTACAGCATGAACGCCAATAGCCCTGCAACTAGGGAAAGGCTAGTCTTACTGAAGATATCAATTTTGTGCCAATCTAGTAATAGAACGCAAGAGGATTCGAAGGCACCATTCCGCTCCCAGTCCACCAATTGCGGTTCTAGGGTGCCTTTCCTTGCTGGCTCATCAGCTATGCAATTTTGTGCGATTCCGCTATAGCTGGGCACCAATACCAGTCTTGTCACAAAGACACTCGATCTATTGATAGCGAGGTAGGCACTCCTCGACCAATTTTTAAATGAGTTCAAGGCTTTGCTTAAAACTAAAAAAAGTACATTTTATAAAAATAATTTTGATAAAAAATAATTTTTCAACAATTCCAATGCATAATAAATAATAATGCCAAAATGTATATAATTTAAAGTTTAAACAAAATATTTCACTTGGCTCACCCTTTTTACATTTGCACTTTATTTGCTGTTAATTCTTTGCCAGAAGTTAATCAGCTGTTTTAGCTGCCACGGCCGGCCGCCATTTTGCTGAAATATTCCACTCTTCAATCACATAAAATTTCACTGCAATTCTGTTAATGAACAGCGCATTATCCACTAATTTATTACGCCACACAAGTGTGTACTTACAGAATCTTAATATATAAACACATTTTAAATATTTAAATTTATTTAAGTAACATTTTCACAATATCAAGCTCTAAGGCTCACACTCAAGAAAGTAACAACTTCACCGGGCGAATGAACAAACGGAACTGAGGAAATTAAGATAATCCAAAAAGCAGTACGAAATTATATACAATTTCCTCTTTAAGTATGTCAAATTTTGAATTTAAGCTCCCTAAAAGTATGCAATGGTTGTTAAAAGATAAATATTAGAGCACAACTATTATAATACTGGTAATAAACTTTGCTACTTGGATCCAAATCTGAATTTGTATAACAGTTTTTAAGTTTCCTATATCACTTGATCTTTTATTTTCCCATTTTCGTGTTAAGATGCGACGGGTAAAAATAGATTGAGTAAGGAAATGTTATTTTTTTATTGCATTATTGAACAAGATTTTTCAATTTTTTTATACAATTTATTTATTCGTTAATGTATGCTATGCTAATTAAATTTTTCATAGAGCTTTTTAAAGGGCTTCTAAGAAAGGTTTTGACAAAAGCATGCTTATCAAAAAAATATCGACTATAAACTATTGGCTTACAAATCTTTATAATTTTGAAGAAAGTTATCAAGAGACCAAGTTTTATGTTAAAGTTTTCACATTAATAAAATGGTAAAGAGATTTATCTGACCGAACTTTGGACTTTACCGGACAGATGTATCAGAAAAACATAAGTGAATTTACTCCACACTGAACTTCTAATTATTGTCTCGCAAAAGTACACTACGAAAAAGCATTTAAAATGTATCATACTAAAGAAAGATTAGCTCATATGTGGCGGTATGTAACTCGACTAAATATTTAAGAAATTGTATAATAGTATTTGCATTTCCTTTTCACAGATCTTCTATTTCCTCAGTTGCCTTTAAGCATCCGTCCGGTTAAGTTGCAATTTTGTGTAATACGCACAATTTATAATTGTGTGATTGAAAGCTGGGGTTTTCTTTGAAAAAATTAAATGTTGTATATTGTGTGTATCATGTCAAATATGAGTTCTGTTCAGATATTAAAATCCTTTTAAAACTGTGTGTAAATAAGTTGAAGCATCTATAGAAGCATTAAGTATATTTCTTGGCAGTAGAGAAGATGATGCTAGAAAAAGCCATGCGAAGCATACATAGAATTACACACAGGGTGAGTCATATGAATTTGTTTTTCTATATTTAATCTTTAACCTTATTATATGCAGTACATCTGAATGTTAATAAGCACACATCGTCACCTAAAATGCAAACTAACGTATCATCAAAAAAAAAAGAAATTTAATTTTTTATTGTTTATGATTCACTACATCATATTGCATATAGGGAGCATAAAATTTTCAGCTTCCGCTGTCAGATATAACCAATAATAACCATTTTATAACCAAAATTCAAATTATGTTTCCATTAGTGGTTTCTAGTATATCCTTTTCATTCGCTTTTAATGAAACTATTCAAACATCAACATTTAATAGGACAAATAGAGATAATGTAAGAAAAAATTGCCTCAACTCGCTAATTTTTTAGCAGACCATTAAAGGTTTTAATCCAACCGCTGTTTCTTTGGAATATAATTTACCGTAATACATTTTCTAAAAGTATGGTAAGTTTCGAAAATTCTTTCATTATTTGAGGTTAGCAGCATTATATTTTGCTACTTCGTGAATATATCGTCTCTATTCGATGAGTGACTGGTAAACAAAATCTAAATCAGTCAAAGAGCTTTCCGCTGTTACTCGAAGAGCTAAAAAACTCGGAGTTTCATAGAATTTTAGATAAATATTGAACTGAAATCCGGTGTTATGCCGTTATATTTGCAGTGTGTATTCGTGAAGAGCATTGTCTGTTAAATTCCATTTCAAAGCCTGTCTTCAAAATTTCAAAAATAACAAAATACTGCTTTAACAATCTGGTCATCTATTAAATTTTATAATCGAAGCTTAATCTATTTAAACTCATCTAAACGTAAACTACGCATAATACTTAAAAGAGCAACTCGAAAGCCATAGAGAGATTAGATTAGATAAGAATAGACGTTAGGTCGCGGTGCAATCCTCATGTATTTATGTCATCTAGATAATTTTGCTACCAGTTTCATACTTCTATAACCACCTTTTCGAACGTATAAGTCCATACAAACTGTTGTAGAGCGATTAAGTTGCCTCAACATCATAAAAGCTGTCAAATTATAAATAAGCTTAAGTTAATCGCTGGCTTAGTTTTGGGCGACCCCGCCTTCAGCTTCTTCCAACAATCACTCTTTAACTGCTTTTAATCTCACACTACTCAATGGATTGTATGAAAGTGATGTATGACATGGCGGCCTTCAAAATCTGCAGATAAAATATTTATTATCCACTAACTTGCCACACAATTAAGTACGAAGACACATCACGTTTATGAAACACTTACGCTCATGAAATTGGCCAGCGAAGCCTCGTAGAAGCCGGCGCTAATAATGATCTCACGCTGTGAACGTAGCATCATCAGACGCAGAACGTGGCGATGACGAGGCGGTAAATTATACCATTGCGACATCTGAATGGCCGTACTCACGGCGGAGCTCTGCCTCGCCATAAATTCCGAATTTAATAAAAGCCGAGAAAGAAATTGCCAAAAAAGAGTAAAAGCAAACATATAAACGTAGTATAGTAACAACAAAATTTGTACCTCAGTTTTGAGAAACTCGGCGCCATAACAGTAAATCAGCAATTGCAGCAGAATTGAGCTGAGAAACGTACAATAGACCACCATCTCCATGATTACGCCCATATTCTGCAACAACAACAAGAAGAAGAAGAAAGTAGAGTAAATAGAGGCACATAAGCACAATAGTAAAATGGAACGTTGGGTGGTGGAGAAGCATTAGGCGCGTACCGTCACCAGCTGATAAATGATGACACACACTTGCAGCGATGTCATCAGAAATTGTCCGAAAATTATTGGCTTGAATACACGCTGCACGCTCTGCGCGAGCCCCAACAAACGCACGTGGTACTGCACGTAGATGCCAAGCTCCCGCTGTAGGAGCGCTTCGGATTTGTCGAATGTATTTGTCTCGATGAAATACTGCAAAGCTTGAAAATGACCACGCAGATTTGTGGTGAACGAAACAAAGAGACCATCCACAGATGTTGCATGCATCACCACTACTATGGTGATGAATACGGTGTAGATATAAGCGAATTGATAGCCTGGTGTAGACTCAAATTCGAAGGGGAACCTGAGTGGGCGGCAGAAAGAAATTTTGATTGTAATAGCTTACTAATGACTTGGAATTTATAAATGGTGAAATAAAAAGTAAGTGAAACAGTTATTAAGAAACAATCAATTTAGTAGTCTACAGAAAAAACTGACTCAAAGGAAAGTTTATAACAGAGAGTTTATAACAGAGAGACGAATTGAATATATTGATGATTTCCATGAACATCTGACTGTGACCACCTTGTGTGCTCACCGTACTTGATAACAAAAGTCCGGGATCTTTTTAGTTAGCCCATCAGGAGGTTCATGAAACCGGCTTAAAATAGTTAGAATTCGTTTAAAATTTATAAGACAACCCATAATTGAAAGAGTGAGCTTATAGACTTCCCAAACGTTCGAACCCTTTGCCAGTAAATAGTGTTTTTGTAGTGGCAACAGAAATCATTCCTTAAAGAATTTTGTAAATTTAGTCGGACGGACAGTCCTTGTCCGAATATAAATAAATCCGGGGCATCCCTAGTCACCTTGGCTCGACTGCCATGGGAATGAATCCCTTTGCCCCACTGACTGTCTAGGCAATGGCATTTAGGGTTTTTCTCATAAAAATGGACCTTCTACCTCACTAGTTTATATACCATAAACCAAACCTGATATCATAATTAATAAACATGGTCCTTTAAGCATTATTTGGAACCAGAGTATAAGTTTTTGTACTGTGTTGAAATGGTCAATCAGCCCGAAAGAAGGATATATATATTCAACAAAGCACACTCACAACTGGTTTAATGGGGTATAGTTATTCTTCTGGGTCAGCAGTTGCAGTTGTAGGGCCCAATTCCTACTCTTGCGTCCTCGCCTCGCACCCTGCAAACGTGAGTAATGCGGTAGCCAACGCGTCTGGAGCCTGGGGTCACGGCTAAAAGAGTGTAAGTTTCAGCGGAGCCACTTTGACATATTCGGTTTAAGGGTTCACTGAAGTCTAATTGCAGCGTCTGTTCACCAAAGGTGCGGCCGTGAGCGGGCGTCGATCTCGAAAAATAATGCTCGCAATATATATGCTTTATAATACTCGCCCAGCGATGCTGTGCGCTGGGCTTGGGACAAACCACGTAGAAACCACTTTTAATGAAGCCTCGGATTCAGCCTTAAAATCCAATACAGAATCACTCTTTCCATTCGTGCTACTTTGGACTAAGTAGACAATTGAAAAGTGAAGCCCTCTCCGACGAACAAAGGCCAAACTCTACCGGTCCCTCATCATGCCATATGGTGCAATGGCATGTACAGTGACATCATCTGATGAGTCGGCCTTAGGAGTGTTCGATAGAAAAGTTTTGCGGAATATTCATGGTCCTTTGCGAAATAGCGACGGCGAGTAATTATTAAATTAATTTATCTTCTGTCGATCAAATAGTTAGAGAGGTCTGAAGTTATACTTAGTATTCACTTTGAAGTCTTGAAGAGTTAATAGAAGATGATTTTTGTTTCAAAAAGTTAATAAGATTTAAGTTAAGACCCAACGAAGCTAGCATTCAAAAGACATTTTTTATCGGGAAGTCCATTGCGTTACCCCAAAAAAGTCACCTGGAGTATGAAAATGGAATTAGAAAACAACCAAATACACTTTTAAGTTCAAATGAAAGAAATTAAAAATTAAAAAGAAATTTCATATTTTCCTTACCTCATTGGCATTGGTAGCTCCAGCGGTATCGGCTTAGATTGAAATTTCGCCCAAATCATGCTAACCAACGGGTTTATTGTGAAATACAAGCCCGTGCACGAGACGCTATAAAAGTACAGTTTGACAAATCTCTTTGCTCCCACATTGGCTGTCACCAGACACCGTTTGGCACCCGCTTCTTGTACTGTGCAAAATAAAGCAACAATAATTAAGTGAAGAGCGAAATTTATGTAACACCAATTACACCCCGCTACTTACATTCATCGTACATGCGTTCGAACTCAGCCATTAGGCTTTTGAACTCGCGCTTGTACGTAAGAAATGTTGAGGTCTTGATGACCGTCAGCACATTGGTGAAGACAATACTGAGGCAAGCCGTCGCCAATGCCAAATCGTCGCTATGATAAATAATGTAATTCATCATTGGCAATTGTGCCGACACCATAAACAACAACAACAGCACATACTTCAATGCCTGGCAATGGCGAAAGCACCACCGCTGCCGCTTCGACTTCGATTTTTGCTCATCGCTCGACGACGCTTCATTGTTATCGAAGATGTCTTGGTGGCCCATTACACGCAGACAATTGCGTTGTATCCTAAATAAATCCTCAGGCATTGTTTTTCGTTGAATCGACGTCTACTTATGACTCGGTTGTGGTAAATATGGGAATCACCTATGACTACTTCAACTTCAGTGGAGGCGAGTCTCAAGCGGCTCTCGAGTGCTTGCGCGTTCCAGTCAGAGCTCTTTGTGCGTGGTGATATTTCACTTTCGGCTTTCTGATTGTCTATTCTGCTGCGTCGAGAGTTTTATTGCTTCACCGCGTGGTTTGGCATTTTCATTGTGCATTGTGCGACGCAATTATTTAAGGGTTTAAAGAGACACACAATTGACGTGTAATTAATTGTCACATTTGATGCGATAATTACTTGTTTTGTATGTCGCTGAATGTTGCTGTAATCATTGTATTGAAATTGATAATTTTAGATTTCAATTATTTAACAGTTATGCTTAGAGTATTGGCTTGGCGGGAGGTCTGTGGATTGGGTTCTAATTTTGTTTGTGATTACATGTTGACAGGTTAATTCCCGCGCACTATTGTTACATTTAATAACAGTTGCCGTAATTGCCATGAAAATCAAGCCGATAATGCAGATAATGACTCTCTTAAAAAGTTAATTGTTACCCATTGTCGTTCGAAACGGATTGCTATTAATGATGGCTTGTCTCAAACATAAACAAATGTAAATCGAAATTAATGTCTCTCATAACTTAAATTAAATCAAAGAGGGGCAGAGATAAAGAAGAATTGTGACAATTAATTTCAAAAAGCTGGAGATATGGCGAACATTTGCCGATAAGGAAATAATAATAATTAAAGTGAAATTGATGGTAGAAAGTTCAGGGTGAGGCAAATATGGTGGAGGTAGCGGTAGAAAGCGCTTCCGAAATAGTTTTGAGGAATGTCGCCTAGTTGCCATTCCTCAACCACGTACAAATCTGGAACCATTCCCACTAAGTAGACCGAACAGTCGTGAAAAGGCCATTATGTTCTTTCCACTTTTATTTTTAAAATGGATTTTGATTTGCCTGCAGAAATGAGATGCAATTATTTCGATATATTTCAAGTTACCAGTTACAGACTCTTTAAATTTGATTGTCACAGTTAAAAAAAACTTTCTTCTGATATTTGAATTGTAATGGAGACTTACAAGGGTTACTTGGGTTTCTTCGGGTAAAAAAGAGTCTTTTCCCAACAATTTTTTCACATATAAAAAATAAAATATTAGACAACCATACAACCATATACTATAAACAAAAAAATTCTGAAATTTTTGAAAAAAAAAATTTTAAACTCGGCCATTGCGACGCCATTTCAGGTGACACCTCGGAAAAAAGATGGCAGAATAACTCCTAACAGGATCATATAAAGTCAAAAGATACGTATTTTAATTAAAACCTTAACTTAAAACTTGGACAAAGGAAAACAAAACTAAAAATTCGATTTTTGGCAGACATTTTAACAGAAAAATTAAATTTCAGTGAAAATTTCGAGACATTTTTTTTTCAAATACTTGTAATTAAAAAATCTTTTTTCCAAGTCTTGAAAAACTGTATTATAAAAACCTTTGCAAAATTTCATGAGCTGAGTAGTTCTCGAGAAATCTTGCCAATTAACTTCAAAAACACAATTTCGAAAAAAACGCGTTTAAAGACGGCGCTCTTAGCCTAGCTAGTCTCGAGCGCAGAAGTTCTCAAGGCTGTAACTCTGAAACTATTCCTCGGATCAACTTGAAAATATACTAAAGATATTGTAGAATTTAATAACACAAAAAAAATATATATTTTTTAAACCCGTAAACCCATGTAACTCCTTAAGAAAGGGTTGCAGGGACAATGATCGGGAAAAAAGGTCACCCCTCTTATATGTATAACTAACATTCAACACTACGTTCACCATTTTGTAGCACTCGTACAATATGTTCGTTGCTTTAAAAGAGGCCACAAACTCGGTGATTCTCTCTTTATTTCTCTCCAGTGAGTACTCTCTTGAAGTTTGGGAAGTCATGCAAGTCGTGTGGAACCAGATTAAGAGATTAAGGGGGATCCGGAAGCAATTTTTCTGTCGTTTTCATTGTTTTGTGAGGCCGATTAAACAGTTATCTCTTCCTCTTGAAATTGTTCTGTTTTTTGCGACTTTGCTAGAGCTCAAAACACTTCCAGGTGCTTGCTGATAAGACGTATTGAGTCAAATTTTGGTATTAGAAGCATTTAATTAAGTTTTTATTAACATATGAAGTTCTTTTTTATAATCTTTTTCATAATACTACAATCTGCGCTGCCCAAATTGCTATATTTTATGAACATATTGTTTGTATTTCGAACGTTAGGCTTCGTCTTGTGCTTCGCTTACTTCCCCAGAGGTATTGGCATAGTAAAGCACATAACCCATACTGCTGTTTCTAGATAGAAGAAGATTCAATTACTCAGTACTCAATTCGTAGTCATAAAATGTGCTGTCTGAGTACCAATTATAAATGATGCTCAGATGAGATATTATTAAGTCAATAAAGTTTTAAGACAAAATGTTTTTTTTTTTATAGATATACCAGTGTATAAGCCTCAGTTTATTTGTATTTACTTGAAAAAGTGGAAATAAATGCAAAAAAAAAACGAATTTCTAATACTCCCCAACACGAAAGCCACAGGAGAGCAAGAGCTCAGAGTTCGAGCTCACTAATAAAAGTTCGAGTTTAGTCATCACATTCAATTTGTTATTTTTTGGACATCTCTTACACATTCATGCTTACATATGCTTTTACATACTTACATATAATATACCGTTAATCATTTCATATACACAAATAATGATCAGCTAATTCACCAATTATGTGAAGTTCTCTTAACAATTATAACTGATTAAGAAAGTTAGCCAATAGCGCTTTGACCCATTGGCAAAATCAAATGCGAAAAATATAATTAACTTTTGGAAGTAATAATTTAATTGTGTTCATAGCACATATGTTCAAATGGACTTATGTAGCGTTAGCATATAAGTCCATCATACATATTATATATGTACTATATAGTATGAATATTTGTTAGCAGCTGAGCTCAGCTGTTTGCTGACGTCAACTTCATTACTTCAGTACGCCAGTAATGATTAATGGTATATTTTTCCAAAGCAATAGCACCCGCATTACAGAAGAAATTATGTTAGCAGCAATAATTACTGGTTTTTGTATATTCGTAAAGCGTTTTCGTAGAGTACAGCGCGAGAGACTACACTCTGTGTGTGGTTTCATGTGTCTGTTGGAAGAATTGTTTCAATATCAGTGATGTATAATTGTTTCTGTGGTACTATAAAGATGACCTTTCTGCTTGATTACAAAATAATAAATAATAAAATTGTCATTCAATATTTTGTAAAATCGCTTTTTACGCTTTCTTTTTTTCACGGTTTGCATCTCCCTACTCTACTATATACATGTATAGCCTTAGTCAGAGTTGCAAAAATTGTAAGTATTTATGAAATTTTAGTTTCTGAAATACTGAGTTAGATGAATACTCTAAAACTGTTCGTTTAATCCGAATTTTGTAATATTGAATTTATTTATATATTAAATAACAGCGTCGTATCAAGTTTGGCGGTCGCCATCAACCCAAGTAAAACCAATATGGTTGTATTTACTAGAACATATAAAATCTTGTAATATTTAGGTCTCATCCTAGACAGGAAAGTTTCATGGAATCCGAATATCGAAGAACGAGCAAAAAAGGCATCGATTGTCTTATACTGCTGTAAAGGAGAGCGTGCAACGGGTGGCGCTCATCAGCATGTGTGGTGCACAAAGGTCGACTATAACCATGACACATAACGCCATCTTGCACATATTGCCTGTAAACATCGTCGGAAGGTGTATGGCTGGCTGGCTGGAGGCTATCAGACTCAGAGAATCTGGGTTCTTAAAAGAACACGTATCTGAACACTCGGATATTCTCACACACTTCATAGAGGATCACTTAGACCATGGAATCGCCAAACCGAACTCTCGCGACCCATTCTCTGCCCATATACCGACGAGGGAGCTATGGGTAGGAAGAATCCGTTGAAAGAAAGGAGCAGTGAGTTTCTTTACAGATTGGTCAAAGCTTGAGGGGAAGATTAGTGAAGGCGTTTAGTGTCAGGAGCTTTCTATCAATTCCACATTCAGACTTCTTGACTATTTCAGTGTCCTTCAAGCCGAGGTTGCAGCCAACACTTCCTTCTGAACTGTCCCGCGTTTGGGAGGTCAAGACATCTTAACGAACTGGCGGGAGTTGAAATTAAACGCCTATGCAAATTTCTATAGATTACTAAGCATTTTATCAATTTTTAGGTTCGAATAAAGGTGTTCTTCTTTTCAATGGCTTCACAAAGAATTAAATATAGCAGTCCACGTGCGATCTTCGATCAGCCATCTAACATGACCCTATATATTGCAATATTTTTTTAGTAAACAGTACACAGGTGACAATCTCAAAACTCAACTCTCAAAATGATATCACACACAATATCTATTAAACCTCTTAATCTGAAAGCTTTTAAAGCCAATGATACTTATTATGTGTCTGCTAATAATCAACCCGCATAGTATGAGCCTCTGTTAGTTCGACCTTTGGCATAACTTTCGTTTGACGTTTGCCGAAACTATTTCATTGAGTCGTACTTAAAACCTAAGGTGCCATCTCGAAAACTGAAAAGTAATAACACTGGTAGACACATAATTTGTGACATGAAAATTCTTAGGTATTTCTAACGCAGTTTGATACCCTGAAGTCAAATCTGAAAACATTATTTTTCTATCGCCCACAGTGAATTCTGTAACCTGCGGCTATAGATTTTACAATACTACTATGATCATAATTTCAATTAATTTATACTTCGAGTGTTTTTCGAATCGGTAAATTTTTTTTCTGTGAGTTGATAGTACTGTTAGTGACATCTATGCTAAATTTCACGTCAAAATAATCATTAGTATTTGAGATGCGCGTCGTTTTGTGAGGCTCTAAAAGAAAATTCTTCGATTTTTACTATGTCTGAATCTATTGAACGAAAGAGCGCAATAATGCACCATTCAATACTATGTACATTGGTTATTCCTGATCATCTCGCCACATTTTCAACTAATATCGTGCCGCAACCACCACATTCGCCTGGTTTATCTTCGTGTAACTTCTGGCTATTCAGCAAATTTACATGACCACTCCGAGCAGTGGCCAGTACGTCCGGCACTCACTCCGGGACAAAAAACCTCTAGTTGATCCCAAAAACGTATTACTACCACCTTTGCATATTAAATTGGGTTTAATGAAAAACTTTGTTAAGGCAATGAACAGAAATGGAAGAGTGTTCTTGTATCTGAAAGAAAAATTTTCAAGAGTCAGTGAAGCAAAAATGAAGGAAGGCATATTTTTGGGTCCGCAAATAAGAGAACTAATGAAAGATGAAACATTTGAGGAAATGCTCAATGAAACTGAAATGCGAGCCTGGAGTGCCTTTAAAAGAGTTGTTACAAATTTTCTTCGAAATTTCAAAGCTAGCAATTACAAAGATCTTCTGACTGAACTATTTACTGCCTATAAAAAAATGGGTTGCAACATGTCCCTTAAAATTCACTTTCTGGACTCTCATCTGGATTTTTCCCCAAATTTTAGGGGCCGTAAGAACATTGGGAACGGTTCCACCAAGACATTTCTGCTATGGAGAAGAAACGGACAAGTGAAGTGCCAGTTTGCTTGTCGATTACTGCTGGACATTGTCAAGGGATACTCTAAAAACAAAATGTCACATTTGGTTAATAAAATAATATAACAATAATAAATCTATCGCTGTTTTTTTTAAACAAAAATCTTCATGGCAAAAAAAACTATAGGTGATAGAAGAAATCTGTAGCTATTTTCTGCATTTGTGGCAATTTTTACATAATTAGCTTTTTGTTCTTTTCATGTCACAAAAAACAAGTGGATTTTTGTTTGTCAGTGTAATTCATCTTAGAAGTCGCTAAAGGTCACCTAAAATTGGAGATCTCCAAAACTGATTTATCTAGCATATTCAAAGCTAAAATTCGAATCCCGAATTTCTCGAAACTGTCGTTTTTAAAGTTCCGAATATGGCCCCTCTCGACCACTTCGTCTTTCAGTGCATACTTTTATGAAGTACGGAGATGCTTCATTAAAGCGAATCGAAAAAAATATCAGACAAGAGCAAATATTGATGTATTAATATTTGAACAAAACATAATCCGTGCACGGTATAAGCTGACCACAAAGAAGAAAACACTGTTGCTCTGCAAAATAAATTAATATTGAGCGTCTATCATTGCTTTGTGAAAAAATAATTAAATTTAAAGCGAATTGTAAAAGAAAGAAAAAAGGAGCGAGGGCTTAACCCATATACATCTAATAGACATACACACATGTATGTTTTAAAAGACTATGAATATTTCCAAATATTTCTGATCGCAGTTGATTGACAAACGCGCTGCAAACGAGACGCTTCGCATTACGTCGGGAAGGAGTAAACAATAACGCAGTGAGTGATGAAGTGGGGGTGTATAAGCCTGTCACTCGAAGCGAGGTATTTTCGAATAAATATGTTGCTACAATGAGTGAAGTGCGTCGATTGCGGTTGGAAAGCAAAAAGCAAAAAAGGGAAAATCTATGATTTTGCTACTTTGGCAAAGTCCCAAAAATTTGGCAATCCGCTATTGTAGCTGTGTGGTAGCTTGATGTTGCTGCATTAGTGGGTCACCGCTGTGCGTTGTAATAATAGTGATTTGCGAAAAACTTTTAATTTCAATTCATACAAAAAACTTATTTATTTCTTCAGCACTCGCATGACAAACGAAAAGTTTGTGCGAAGCAAAGTCCAAAAAATACAAACATTTCAACAATGCTCTGCGTTTCACTTGTGGTTCAACGCAAAGCGTAAAGCGATTATAAAAATATTTAACAACAATAACAGTACTAAAATATCAACAAACAACAACTATCTCAGCTTATTTGAAATTGGGTGGCAAGTATGCATTGTTACCGGCATGTCCGCCGATGGCACCACCGCCAATACCACCACCAATACCACCGCCAATACCGCCACCGATGCCGACACCAGCACCAGCTCCAGCGCCAGCATGAGCACCAGCACCATCGCCGCCGCCCAATGAACCGATGACCGAGCTGACTGGAGCGACACCCTCGTCGGTGACCTGGCTGCTGCCGCCGAGCGCATCGTATTGAGCTTGGATTTCCTGTTGGGCATGTTGAGCCTCCTCGGCGGTCTTGTACTTGATGAAGAACACTTCGGGTTTGGTGGTGACAGCGGGCTGCTCCAAGACTTGAGCGTCGATATCGGTGCCGTCGGTCTTCTTGTTGAGCACATAGATGACGGTCTTCTCTTCGTTGATGGCGGGTGTGATCTTGATGGAGGCCTTCTTTTGCGAACGGCTTGGTGATTTAATGAAGACTACATTGTAGTTCTTGCGTGGCACACCGACGGTGATGTGTTTCTCTTGGTACTGCTCTTCGGCATCTTCAGGTGCGGTATGGATGAAGAAACGCTTGGACACCACAGCTTGCTGTTGTTGCACGCCAGCACCACCATGACCAAAGAAACCACCATGTCCACCGCTAACACCACCGGAAACACCGGAAAGACCGCTGCCGCCGAAGAAACCGCCACCAGAGCTGGAGGACTGACCGAACTGACCGAAACCGCCATTTCCATGTGCGATGGCACCAGCAGCAGCACCAGCGGAAGCTGGGTTATAGTTGTAGCCTTGTGGCGCGGCAATGGCCACGGCGGACAAACACAAAACCTGTATGGATAAAATGAGAAAAGTTAGCGAAGCGTTAGCGGAACTCTATGCTGTGTATAATCCTCTGAAGACATGCTTACAATGAATCCACGCATTTCTCTGCTTAGGGTTTTTTTAGTTGGGATAGTTGTGGTTGTTGTGACTGAAGTTGTTTGATTTGCTTGAAGCTTTGCTTTGAACTGATGAACTGTGGCACGGCGTACTTCTTTTATACCAACGAAACCTCTAACGTCACATCACGCAGATGATGGATCCGACCGCGGCGCATCACCATTACAGCACACCACACACAACACCCCCCACCGCTCTGCACCAACGTGCCAGTCGCAACGCCTCCTCAGCATCCGCCACATGGTTGGGCTTAGTAAATTGTTTTAGTTGTTGCACTTCCACGCTCTTCGTCAGCTGATGGATTTCTTATCGCTTTTTGTTGTTGCCCGGCATTGTCGCTGCTGCTGTGTTGCTGTTGTCAGCCCTAGCAGCGCTGACTTTCGTTCAATTTTCGGCGCTCTGCTTGCACCAATCTGTTCCGCAGTAACCGATTTTGGGTTAATTACCCAGCTAGCCGCTCTCGCCGCGCTTCGTCCAAGGCAAGCACAGCTTTTTTGATTATCTAGCATATCGAAGGTATTTCTATTTTCAATCTACTAATTTCTATAAATTCCCAATGACCTGTGGCTAAGTGCGCTCGGCTGTGGCGCGACCGTTGCCAAAACATTTCTTCGGCTGACACCTCGCCAACATTGGTGATCAGCAGCGTGGATCAGCGATAAGCGCCGTAACATTTCGGACACAGCAAATGAGGTGGTGAGTAAGACGGTGTACGTGCATATACATATGTACGCGCTCATGTAGCGGCGCATAGAAACCCATGTCAAGCCTTGCGTCATCTGTAGTAATTATCCAACTGTTTCGCTTTAGTGTAGATTTCAACGCCACTATCATGCCACCCCGCTTGCCGCGCGTCTGCCGAAGCATTGGGTTACATACATATGTACATGTGTAATATAACCTGCGGCATTTGGTGAAATACATGCATACATACAGTTATGTACTACATGTCAGCGAATTTGTTTTAGTTTAGCGTTTAGCTTTGAGACATACATACATACAGAAATACCTATATACTTACATACATATGTACTCCCATACTATATATGTATATAGGCGCATATGTATGCAGCGTCGTTGTGCCTGCAATATTTAATTTGAATATTTTCCTTTAATTTATTTCCATTCAATTTGAGAAACTACAAATCATCACTGTTTTATTAGTTTTGGCCATTTTTGTTGCAAAAAAGCTTTCTATTGAAGCGCCCGCTTTGTCTTTGTGATTTTGTGATTGTCGATTAACTATAAACTGACCACTTATGAGCTTTAATTATAACTTTGTCTTTTCTTTGATTATTTTTTTGTTTTTATTTCCATAATTTTTGTTTGCTAGTTTTTGTGGTTTCTTTTAAATTTTTTGCGAATTGCGAATTTCCAATCGTTTTTATACTTATTTATATATAATTAAGATGATCTGATGCTTTAGCGACATTTATGCAAAATCAATACGTAAATATTTTATATAAAAAGTTAACAAATTAAAATAAGTTTTGGAACTAAGTCGTAAAGAAACACGCAAATTGACGGCACACATTAAATCATTTTGGTTAACAGTCAAAATAAATAAAACATATTTATCTTTGAATCATTCCAGTTGAAGGTTAGCTATTTAAGGAGCCAATTTGTTCGATACTTTACATAAATATTTATATAGTATATATACAGGGTGCGTCTTCGCTTGTAAAAGGTTTTTCAATAAGGACGCTATAAAATTAGCCCGATAAGGACACCAAATTTTTTCCCGTTCTTTTGACATTTCTCTTCAGTAAGGTTTGCCATTTCATGATCGAAAGATAAACGATCCAACAACGAGTCGAATTTAGTACAATTTACTACCGAAATTCGAAGTTAGTGACCTCAAATTTGAGGGCGCTACGTCCAATTTATGATCATCACAATCGTCTTCTCAGATCGACAAGTGAGCGTCTATTGGAAAAACTTGAATCCACAGGCACAGTACAAATTCCTCCCGCGCTAGTGAGACAAAGAAGTGCCCGTAGTGTCGATAATATTGCTGCGGATTGCGTATCAATTGAGGATGACCCAAATCAGTCTCTCACACCTCTTTCGGGCATCTCTGTGACGTCGTAATGGCGAATTTTGCGAAAAGATCTTGCCCTACATCTTTACAAGATCAAATTGACGCAAGAACTGGAGCCGCTTGACCACCAGAATTGGCATATGTTCGTGAATTGGGCTAAGCAAGAACTTAAAAAATCACCTTCAGCGATGATTCAGCAAAATATGCGTTTAATGGTCAGGCAGTACACACGTACTCCATGAGTCACCATTGCATCCCGAAAAAAGTACGTTTTGGTGTGGTTTATGAGTCGGCGGCGTCATTGAGTCTTGGCTTATACCAACAAGTCCGCAGCATCAGCCGATTTATGCTTGAAAACCGTAGAAAATTAGGTTCAGCCTCTGGACTTCTGAAAGCGTGCCTGTTATAAGTTGTAAACTTTGAATAACTTCACTATTCGTTAGACCGAAACATGCTTTCAAAATTTTCACTCAAGAACCCCTCACACATTCACATATATTCAGCTCAAAAATTCAGTGTGCATATCGGCAAAAACATCATGGCCAAAAGCTTGTCTGAGAACAGTACTCGTCGTGTAGTGACGAACTTTGTTGAGCCCAGACCAGTGAGAGGTCATCAACAGAATAAACATGAATCAATAGCGAAAAAACTCAAAGCAGCTAAAAAGACTGTTGCCCAGAATCAACAAGAATTAGACTCATTTCGTCAATTCATTCGGAGCTTTCGGCTCATTGGTATTACTGAAAATGATTGGTAGATAATATTGAAATTCAAATAACGCAAAACAATCTCCGGATTGCTAGATATACGATTAAACAGTCGGTCAAATCGCTGACACTGTAACTGAAAAAAGCTTCGTGTCTTAGGGATTTGGGATCCATGAAATACCATTACATGAGCAAACAAAATGGTACAGCCATTAAACATCACTATCGGTGGAAGTTGGTAAAAAAACGGCTTGACGTATACTTGTTTCAATAAGACAGCGCATCGTGCCACACTGCGAAGCATCAAAAATACTCTCTACCTTTGATACTTAAAAGTGATGACATTCACTGAATCAAGCCCATATTCGATTCTCTTCTACTTATTCTTGCAAAATCTTTTGAAAAGTAAAATGTACGCCAGCAATCCTTCTACCATTAACGCGCTCAAGGCAATCGTTTTACCAACATGATTGGCATACCGTTCGAGATGCACGAAGAAGCAATGAAAAATTCAGCTGCTACTTGATTAAAGCATTCCAAAAATACTCATAATAAATCGTAAAAGCGATTGTTATATTTCAGAGTTTTAAATATTTATACAGATGACACACCCTATAAATATTATAAATGAATATAAAATAAATAAAGTAATTTGTCTTTGTTTCGTCAATAATCATATTGCCATTTTTTCGTGCATATCCAATGCTATAAATCTTTATTTGAGCGCCGAAATTTTTTATGACTAACAGCCATTATTGGCTTATTGGATTGTACTAAATCGGTTAGATAAAAGATAACTCACTTAATAGCCAATAAAGGCTGGCAACTTTCGATGTTAGCATCCTCTAAAACACTGTAAATAGCCTGATGCTTTGGGAAGCCAATATAGATAGGTAATTATAAAGTATACCGTACATATGTATGTATTAATTTCGAAGTCATGAGTAAAGAGCTAACAATGTGGAAAAAAGTTTACTTAAAAGTGATTGTTTTTCGTCACTTAATACAAAGCTTAATTATGGAGGTTTCGATATGAAATAAATTCTCTTGAATTGCACCAGTTATTCTTAAAATGTTAGCTTAGAGCTATGATTAATACATGTTGTTTGCCAGGCCACAAATGTGCAACATATAGTTTTTGACAGATATAAGGAGACGTGAGTTTTTAATAGTTTGAAATAAATGAGGGAATACTATCAAACTAAAGACACTTTTGGTAAATAATAATATGTTATTGATATACTATAATGGTACTTCAAACCTTTCAATTAATCGGTTTTCTCTAGATCTCAATAGCCCTTGAAAACAATCAATAGATATACCAAATATTACTTAAAATAGAATAGTTAGAGTTTGTCGACACTTGCTACCGACTTTATTCCTTACGCCACGTTCTGTAGGTCTCCTACCAATAACCTAAGATATTTTTTAGTTCACCAAAAAATGTATTACACCAAAGTAACTTTTCTCATCCTTATCTCAAATCGACTGGTTGATATTTCATACTACACTTGAGCTATCACATATCAATCTATCATGTGGCTTTTCAGATAACACGAAATTTTTAGATTTTTGAATATTATGTTAAACTTTTTAGACCTATACATAAAGTATAAAGCAAAATCAAGATTAATTACGTATATTGTTGCGACACCATTTTTAACAAAAATAAAGTTATGAGCCTTCAAAAATATAACAATTTTTCCAAACTTTTAAATGATATTTCTTTCTTTATAATCAAATTTAACTCAAACGGACAAACAGATACATTTTCACTGCTTTTAATACAAATATTTGTAATCGTCTCGAAAATTGGCTCCATAGACAATACAAACAACCCGATTTCCGATTCCAATTTTGTCGGCGGGGGGCCTTTATTGCCTTCAGTGAACTTTGGATTTTTCACTTTTCTTTTTTGAGCGCCATTTGCTGGTTTCTTTCTTATATCAATCATGCTTTTTGCGGATAGGCATTCATGGCTCGGTACCTGATGGATTCCCAAATTTTCATGAACCTATTTAATAGTCCTTCATTCATGTCTTGTCATATTTTGGACATATCTATTTCACTATTTTGCATTTAGTGGTTGATTTCCATTTGTTCAGAGATATTTGTTTAAATTGCATATTCAGCTGTTTCTGAAACGTTTCCCGTATTGTCTCCGACTCGTGTAGAGAGATTCCAGACTTGGCTGACTCCTCTGATTTTTCGTTGCCGAAAGTATTCCTATGACCAGGAACCCAAATTAAGGACCAGGGGAGTTGATCTGTCAGGGAGCATAAAACCTAAACCTTTGTTGATTACTGTGGAATTTATCTTTGGCGCTAATAAAGCTAACAGTGCCACTGTCTACCTATATAATAAATATTGTATGTATGGTAGCTTCCTATATTATCCCGTAATATTTCAGTAGAACTCTACAGGCTTTCTCTATGGCTAGCACTTCTGCTTGGAAGATGCTACCAGAGTTTTGAAAACGGATGAAGAGATATTAAGATCGTCAGAGTATACCCGTGAACATATAGTACTTCGCAGTACATTTTGGACCCGTCGGCATATATTCAGATATATTCTGCTCCCCTTCGAAACCTTTTCTCTATTCACGTCTGCAAGGTATTCTCAACTGGAAGTCAACGCTAAATCCAACCTTTGGAGAATATAGTCTGATCCATTCAGATTTGTTTTGAGCTGGTTCATGGTATCGCTATATTCAGAACTATTCATGTTCAATTTCCCATCTCCTTGGTTCTTAAAACAGAGAATGGTGTTATTTTTCAATTATGGTTTTGAAAGACAATCCATGGCAAAGTCTTTCTATTCACTGAATTTTCAGTAAAAAGATTTACCAAAAGTAATGCAAAAATATCTTAATAAGATACAAATTAAATCAGATTTACAAATCATATCGCCATAAATCTGAACAGCACAGAGTAAGAATTTTAATTTAATTTAAGACATCTTTCTGCCTAATAATTAAATTTAAAATTTTCGAAAATAATTAAAAATTCGACGCATCTACAGTTCAAGACAGTGTGCTACTAAATAGTCTTCAAACAAAAATTAACTAAACACTATTAATTTAGTGTTGTTGTTGGCTGGTGGCTTCGCAGTGAATTTTGTATAAAATTGTTCATGAAAAGTGTGTCTGCGCGTGCAAGCCCTCAGCAAGTTTAACCTTTACATGTGTTTGTAATTAATTACGGTAATATAGGATGCGCAAATTGGAAAAATAATTTCAAAATATTTTTTATTTTCAATTTCATTTTGTTTCATATTTCATGCCCACACTGAAATGAATGTGTGTGTATTTAGCACTTATGTACACGTGTGTGCGTTGGCGCACACGCAACAAAAGTTTTTAATTAAATTTAATACTTTTGTCTTTTTTATCAGCCACTAAAATGTGTCACCTGTGACAGCAACTGTGTCTGTCATACTTTGTGCCAATAAGCTGAATGACAAATGTCAAAAAAGTTTATGATAAATTGACAGTTACCATAGTTTTAGTTTCGTTTTTCTCCGCAAAATTTTATTTTTTATTGCGAAGAACTAATTTATAAAAAATTTCACTCTTTGAAAACTAATATTTCAAATTAATATTAATAAACGCATAGTTGCATGTTTGAACTAAATTAATATTCAGCAAAGTTACAGTTATAAAAAAGCTTTGCTGCTAAAAAAATTCATTAAAGTAATTTGTCAAATTTCCTCTCTCTCTCATCACTGTCACTGCTTAGCTTTTATTTAGCTTTCGGCTGTCAGTGCAGTTATATTTTATGACACGAAGCTTTACTCAACGCTTCGCCACTTTTTCGCTCACAATACTTTTTTTTGTTTTGGTTGGTGAGTCTGGCCTTTAAATTATTTTGCGCTTTTATTGCTTCACAAATTTAATAGAAAATCATAATTAATCATTTGTGTTTCGATTTTCTGCAAATTTTTTCTACACCATTCACTTTTTCCCCCCTTTTAACCTTATTCGTGAAATTTCGATTATATTCATACATAGTTTTGTCTTTGTCGGTTACGCATCGCAAATTAATTAAAATCTTCATTAAATTTGATTTCATGTACAGGCGCATTCAATTGACGGACTTGAACTTTCTGACAGCGTAAATTTGTATGGGGCAACTCGTGTGAGGAAACTCAAATTGTAGGTTAGACTATGAAGGTACCCTGAAAGTGCATAGACACGTTTTTAGTAAGAGATCTTTTCGCAATCATCATTTCACAGTGCCACTTTTGGGCTTCATTGCATGCTCCTGGTGAATTCATTTTGCGAGAAAAAGGAAGTTCTTGAGCACAATGAGGAAGAAAACTTGCTGTGGTCAAGCAAATGTAGAGAAACTAAGTTAAGTCGAAGGCATTTCCTTGTTTCCTAATAGTCTGGTCATATGGAAACCACTAACAGAACTTGACATAAGCTGTGAACTGAAGTTTCGACATAATGTATTTGTTGGAAAATAATGTTCCTAAAGTAATCTCATTACCTTTCTCGACATTGAAGGTGTCATCGAAAGACCCTAAAAACACTAAAAAGGAAGAAAAATATTCAAAAATTAGAGAGTTGCCAAAAGTACTTCCATTTTTGATAGAATTCCTCTCTATTTACCGAACGTAGCCAACAAATAAATTGCTAGAGGTGAGATGATCTACGGCTCATGTCAATGTCCTAAATTTGGTCAAGTCCAGTTCGCTATAGATTGGCTGAAAGAAACAACAAAGCTTCGTTACCAGTTAATGTAAGCGTCTAAAACCCAAGAGCACGTAACATAAAAAATAATATTCTACCGGGTCCATCTCGGGGAAGGTAAATGGTCTGTACAAAATCTGAAAGTGCAACTTTTGACGGGACATAGCACCCGTCTAGTTTTGTCCCTAAAACCCAGGTACACTTTTTATAGTCTCACTCGGACCCGCGAGAACTTTTAACCGATAAAAAGGATGTATTCGTATTTTTTTTTTAATCTTACTATATTTAACAAACTTAACCTAAGCCGCAGAGCATGGCTATATAAAAACAACAACAAAGTCCTATAACAAAAACAATATAGCAAATATTCGAATGAAACTATCGCGATGATAGTGTTCACATGGCAACAATACGAGCACAAACGTCGACGAGCGAAGCAATGAGCGTTTTCATTGACGGAAATAATATCTGGATGGTGGCAAATAACCGTTATTTGTGTTGGCAGCTTGTGACAGCGATTGCTCAACAATCTGCAACTGTTCCTCAGGCTGTGCGGTTAATTGTTGGACGCCAGCAGCTGACACCACTGAAATCTGTGCGGACTGCTGCTCATCAGCTGGGACGGTAGGAGCTGATTGAGCTACCTCGGAGGCAACGGCGGCCTCGGCTTCTGCTTGCTTAGCAGCATCGAGAGAACCAATGACGGAGCTAACCGGAGCGACACCTTCATTAGTGACTTGTGTCGAACCACCCAAGGCGTCGTATTGTGATTGAATGGTTTGTTGCGCATGTGCCGCCTCTTCGGCTGTCTTATACTTAATGAAATATACTTCGGGCTTGGCGGTGGTGGTGACCGGCTCATATACCTGTGCATCAATATCGGCCGCATCTTGTTTCTTGTTCAGCACATAGATGACGGTCTTCTCTTCATTAACGGCGGGCGTGATTTTAAGTGACGCCTTCGGTTTGGACTTGTCAGAGGACTTAATGAAGACAACATTATAGTTTTTACGTGGTTTACCGACGGTCACATGACGCTGTTGCACTTCCTCATCATCGTCTTCAGGTGCGGCGTGCAGATAGAAACGTTTCGAGATAACAGTTTCGGGTTCGACGATTTGCTGTTGTTGTTGAAAGTGTTTTTGTGGTTGTTGTTGTTGGAATTGCAACTGTTGTGGTATTTGCTGTTGTGGAGCATACTGCTGTGGAATCAACTGTTGTGGCTGCTGCTGCACAGAGTTTCCACCGGCTAAAGTGGGGACCAAGTAGCGTGCCTGCGGTTGAGCCACAGAAGCCTGCGATTGACCTACTGAAGCCTGCGCAGTAGCAGCAGCACCAGCGCTATTAACCGCAGCATATTGCTCGTTATTGAATCCAACTAATTGTGGCTGAGTGTTGAGCTCGAAGTTCGGTGCCAAATTGGCTGATTGTACGGTCATAACGGTTTGCAGATCCTTCAAAAAGTCAGCAGTTTTCGGTGTCATAACACCAAACTGGACATGCGGCTGTGACACCATACGCTGCAACTGTCCACCAGCAGCCGTTTGTGCGGCATAATGGTATCCCTGCTGTGGCGCGGCGGTGGTAGCGGCAACGAAGACGCAAAAAACCTATATGAAGAAAGATATTATAATAAATATTTGCTCAGCGCCTGCTCCTGTCTTCCGCACTTACAATAAATCCACGCATGTTCATGCTTGCTTGGTTGTTGCTGGTTGAACGATTGTGTGGGTTGTTATGTACCTCGAAGTTATCACACATGGTTTTTATAGGCACACTCGGCGCAAATGTCGTTTGCTCCACAAAAAAATCTTTATTAAACGGTAATTTATCTAACAAGCTCCATTCAATTGCACTTCATTAACAACTCGGCGTTAATGCGGCAGGCGCCGTGAATAAATGCCTGCGCGTGCGTCGAAATGATCAGCCAAAAAGAGAGGGCTAAATCAAAGTTGATGGGCGGCATCTGACCGGCGGCTGCATGCCTCAGATCTCCATTCACATTTGCTTGTTACACATTTATACATTCGTGTTCATAATTCAATAGAAATATTGTTTACATTTGCCATCACGGTGGCAGCTAAGTCATGAATTAGAAGCTGATCCCTTTATTGCTGATTCATGAAAATCATCTTCAAGTGGTGATTGTGTTAAAACAAACTGAGAGCAGTGCGGTGCTTGTAAAAGTGTCACTGTTTATGCTTTGGTATTTCATATTTCTCAAGATATTTTTTATTCTTAAGTGGCGCTATACCTGCATACTTGGTTCTTATCAATATTTCAACCAAATTTTGACATCTTTAACAAAAATATAAATTTTAAAGAACCAAATTAGCTCAACTCAACAGGTCTTTAAAGTACATTTTGAAATGGAAAGTACTTCAAATATAAAAATTTAATCTAAGAAGAATTCTTATTTGAGTAGAGTAGAGTATCAAGATCATATAAAGAATCGAAAATAAATGATTAAAAACACTGGTAAGCCCGACATAAAAGCTCTATAACTTGAAATTCAACTGAGGGGACTTAAAAGTTGTAAAATCTTCTATTTCGGCAAGTACGTAAGATTTATTCAATTGTGATGAAAATAACACAGCAAATTTTGAACTTTAAAATATCAACTAAAGATTCATGGAAGTTAAGCTGCTCTGAGGTAAATCAATCAATCAATATCAGATGGCGCTACTAGCTTGTAGCTACTGTTAAAGTTTCAGTCGAATCGGGTTTGGTTTGGCCGTGAATGGATTCGATTTTAGTGTTTTGAAGGGATTGTGCACTAAAAACAAATAGAGCTAGCCTCTCCTCGATGGCAAACACTGGTTTCATGAAAGTACAAATGGCCCACATTCAGCATAAAATATTGCACATGAGAAACTAGCGATTGTCCCCATAGACTTTACATTTTACATAACCCCACAGGGAAAAGTATAACGGTGTGATATCATAAGATCTTGGTAGCCAATAGATCGGTTCATAACGTGAAGTTATCTGCTCACCGAAGTATTCTTTCAATAAACCCATTGATTAAGGCAATGTGTGGGAAGTGGCGTCGTCTTTTTGAAACCAAATGTCGCCGAGATCACGAGCTTTAATTTCAGACATCAAATAGTCGGTTATTATGGCGCGATAATGGTGTCATTGACAGTTACGTTCTTACCGACGTCATTTTTGAAGAAATATGGACCGATGATTCCACCGGCCTACACCAAACCGTATTTTTCTGGATGAAATGACAGCTCTTGAATATCTCCAGCTTGCTCTTCGTCCCAAATGTGGCAGTTTTGCTTGTTTATATATCTATTGAACCAGAAATGGGCCTCATCCCTGCAAAAATTTGGCTCGAAACGTCGTATCTGCTTGGAACTTTTCAAGAGTGTATAGAGTAAAGCGATATCTCTTGAAAGATCGAGCGGCTAAGTCGTTCCATAAGTCAGGCCGAGTTGCTGTGAACGGCGGCGAATCGACTTTCCAGGTCTTCGTGTACACCCTCAGCTATTGCTGCTATATTTTTAAATAGGTAGCTCACAAAAACGTCTGGATGTATTTTTTCTATTATGATGGAAACTTAATACATAATTTTGATGTTACTTTAACTCTTTTAGAATTACTGAAGTACCGATTTCCAAAAATTTAATTAAGTAACTTTCACTGTAATCAGTTTAAAGCAAAAAGTTCAAAGACAAACAAAAGAAATTGAAAATTCCATTTTGAACTTCAATATTTGTGCCACCCTGCTTTGAAGGGTCAGCGTTATCGCGATTTTTGCCAATTTGCGCTTTGTTTGTGCGAACGCATTCGCAGTTGGAATAATTGAAATCATATTTGAACGACGCAGCGCTAACAGTTAGCATGTTTGCAGCAGGTCTCATGAACGAAGAGTAAAAAAATTCATAAAACCCTCACAAACTGTTGCTAAATTTATTTACAAGTACGTGTGTGTGTTGAGTTGGTATACAGCATTGTTGGAGATGTTTTTTTTTTGTTTTTGTTGGAATGTACAATTTATTTCATTTGGCTAACAATTTATTTCCCACAGTTGCACACCACTGCCAGTAGCATCGATATCTGTAAGTCCTTACAGCAAATTGATGCATCATACTTTTGGGAAATAAAAATTTGCAAGCGAATTCAAAATTTGCTGAAGTCGGCATAACTTGTTCGGTGCGTGTCTAAAAGTCAGAAATGCCATTTCCGTGCATCCATTTAAATATTTTTGGATTATTGTTTGTTTGTTTAGTGTGCTAAGGGAAACAACAAGCTTAATTTTATATTTTCCAGTTTTCAATATTTGACAAAGAACAATTTCAATTTGGTAAAAGCAACCAATTACAAGCTCGTTAACTTTAAACCGAGTGCCTCCGTGCGAAGGTTTTCTTTTTCAGTACTTTCGGTGAGTGAAGTGAACGAATATATCGATAGATGTTTATATTAGAAATTATTATGTAGAGTACTGCTCCGAAGATCATTCTTTTGTAAGATCTTTGAGCTTTCATCTTTAGTTTCTTAGAGGCGTCGTTATATAAATATAGTAGACTATTCTTCACTTTTAATTACATTCATGCGGTACTTTAATGAATTTTTGCCTTATACAATATAAATGAGATATGAATTTCGTAAGTTTTATTGATTTTTTTTAAGCAAAATTTGTATGTAGGACTACGCTGGTTTCATTCAGGTATTGCATTTAGCTTAGACCTAAAAAGTTTCCGCAGTCGCCTGTAAGTCGTAGCTGACATAGCTTCTTCAGGGCCCCCTTTGTTATTTAAAAAATATTAATACAACTTTACAATATTCAATTCAAGAGAAAAAACTCATTTCATATAATTTCATATAATTTATTTCAATAAAGTTGTAAAGAGAGTCTGTTCAAAATTAGTTATAGGAAAACTCTAGAGAAATTTGGTTGTAATTGGGCCCTGGTAGGTACCTTTTAACCGGCATTTTTAGCGATCATCACCCCGTGCTTCAGAATCAACAGATAAAAATGGCCAAGAATATTGAAAAAGTTTGTTAATTTTCTTCATTGGTGGTCCTCTTGTGTGACGGTCATAATACAGAAAGTTCTATGATAGTTTTAGATTTTGTTTTTCAAAAATGAGGTTATGGTACAACGGGGTTTGCTAACGGTTTTTGAAATATTTGTTTCATATGAACAATTAATTAACAATGATACAAGTAAAGAAGGACCAAGTTTAGATGTAACCGAACATTTTACTATATATGTACTCTTGCAAGGAGCAAAGCCGTCTGAATACTTTCAGGTATTGGCAAAATTAAAATATGCAGTGAAAGGGTGAAACTACAGTGTTCGAAAAATTGGTATTATATTAACTTATTTTCAATGTCATAGAGTCGTTTAACTTCATTACAATGTTTTACTTCCCGTCAGCAAAAATTATACTAAAACTATGCGAAATGGAAGAGTTGACTGCATTGATATATCTGATCAGAAGTTTTGAGAACTAATTTGCAAAAAAATGTTTAAATATATACATCTAAACATATATATGGAGTAAAGTCAGCCAGACGTTTAGCAATCCTGAATATCAGTTATATGAGGGCAAAGGCAAGTTTTCGCTCAATTTTATCTTTCTTAAGCATAGGGATACACTGCTATGAGTAAAACACGCTCACTTATTTTCATTGAGATAACTCACATGTTGCCGATATATGCGTTATAAAGCCTCCCGGAAGTTCGAAAATCTTTATGTTATATACCATAAATGGGAGCTCGGGGAAGTAATAACCCGATTCAACCCATTTTTGCTGCACAGACATATCATTGTCAGGAGCGGATTCTCTGTGAATTTCAATTATAAATCTGACACTGACGATGAAAGGTCAACTATAAGTATAAGAGTCCAAATATTCCGTATCCAGGGGTTTGAACATTTTTAACTGGATTTTAATTATTTTGGTCATAAAGTGACACACTTTAAAGGCATCATTCAAGAAAACTTTTATTAGTTACTTTTTTATTTTTAAAAATTTGTGGTCCACAAGTCTCCCTCGCTAATACTATCCGTTGTGCTAAAATACAGTTTTATTTTAATTTGATGCTTAGTTAGATGCCATTTTGGTTGGTACGTTGAATGGCGTCTTATGGGCGATTCAGTGGTCCGACTAGGTCCATTTACAAACTCATCCTAACTTTTTTGTCGAGGGACACGTGCACCAAGTTTCATTAAGATATCTTATTTTTACTCAAGTTATCGCATGCACAGACAGGCAGACGGACAAACCGACAAACGGACAGTCACTAGAATTTCAACTCTTCGTCTTATCCTAATCATTTGTATGTATATAAAAAAATCGATTGTCTTTAGGCGATACAAACAACCGCTACTTAAACAAAACTGTTATATTCTCTAGCAACATTTTGCAAGAGTATGATAAAACATTTTGAGTGTACATATTCATACATTTAGCACGCTACTGTAGCAACTCATTCACCGAATTTCTTTGGAGAGCTTTAACGACGGCTACAACTATTTATCATAGACACTGTAATCACGCCGCCGTCATTCATCAAATACTTTACCGCTTGTATTGTCATGCACATACATATGTAACCATTTGTGCCGCACTGCACATGAGTATATACGTACGCAACACGCCCCGCCTGTTCTTGAGCAGCACTTGTAACCCTTTTCCCATTATTTTCTAATGTTAAACCTTTCAAATGAATTTTACCTGATTTTGTTGTTGGTTTTCTTTTTGAGACTCATCATATTTTCGCTTTCGAAATTATTTAAATCTATTTTTGATTGGTTTCCGTCATACCACCCAAGTACTGCCAAGCAACGCGGCGCGTCTGCAATTGTTGCAACATCAGCAGAGAGCGGAAGATGCTGAAGCGTTGATTGCGGCTACTAAGTACACACCAACACAAGCACATGTGCTTGTAAGCAGTCAATTAGTTATGATGTCTCATTTAAACCGTTTCCTAATTTTCTTCCTAACACGCACCGCGCATCGCCCCTCTGAGCCTCAGGTCGCCTACTTGTCGATTCATTAGCCGCATTGTTGGGGAAAGGCAAGCGCTGCTCTTAATTGCTTTTAGGCCTATTTTTGCTCCGTCAACCGGTCTCTTATCGCGTGTTCTCTATTTCAATCTTATTTCGCTCATTTCTTGTATTTATTTCATGGGTTTGTTGCTTGAGTCTTTTGTTGGTTGCCTTTGTGGCAGGTCAGTGCCATGCGGCTGCTGCTTTTTATGCTCACATAGCCGACCATAAATATGCTTTTAATTTTATTGTTGGAAGTATTTCTCTTTAATGCTCATTTGTGAAATTTCGGTAATTGAAAACATGACAAGCAAATAAAATTAAGTTGATTTATTGCATGTTACTTTCAAGTAGGCCTAAAGCTACTTTACCTGTGTAAGTGATACGTGTGTGGGCATAGGTGTAAATTAATTTTGAGGTTAATCAACGCTGAAATTATATTTATTATTTTGACCCTTTTTGGTTTTGGTGCCAATTAAGATGTCGGTCATCGATTTTAGGCTGCTATGTTTGCATTGTTAATACACTCAACGGTAAACACATCGACATCCGCTCCTATATCTAATAGAGAAAAAACCTTGTACATGTGAAATAAACTACTATCTCAGAACAGCCGTCTATAACGGATTTCATATGCATTCATACAATCCGAATTCATTCTGGAATCTGAACCAAAAATGCCACGATAAGTTGGATCGGAAGATTTCAATTATTTAATAAGAGACTTACACCTATCAAAAAAAAAAAAAAACAAGACATTGGCATCGCGGTTAAGTAATGGAATGAAGTGGATGCCTCCAGCGCGTATTAAATTGGGGCTTATTAAGCAGTTTGTAAAAACTGTAAATCATGAGCACGAAGCTTTCAAATATTTGAAAAAATTTGTTGCAAGGCTTTCAGAGGCGAAAACCAAGGCTGAAATCTTCGAAGGCCCTCAAATGAAAAAAATTATGGATCATGATATTTTCCCAAGTATCTTAGTAATGAGAGTCCTGAAACATTTTTAAGGCAGTAGTGCATGGTTTCCTTGGGACCAAAAGACTGGCGACCATAACAAACTGATCACTGACATGATTACGAATTTCTCCATCTCTCGATATAGTATGTCTCTAAAGATGTATATGTTACATTCTGAGAAGAGAAAATAGACATTGGGGCCACATTTGGAGAATACGATCAATGCGGAAGCAATTCGAAACCAAATTCATGAAATTTTAACATCGTTTTCATTGATTTGTGACACGGTGCGTTGTCTTCATGAAACACCACTTACTTTTTCTCAAAATGGGGCCGTCTTTCGCAATTTTTTCTTTCAAATGCTCTAATGGTGCAATGTAATACTTGCTGTTAATGTTTTTTCCATTTCGAAGATAGTTGACGAATATTATGCCGCATGTATGCCAAAATACTGATGCCATATCTTTGCCAGCCGACTTTTGCGGCTTTCCATGTTTTGGGGTTGGTCCATCACGTGCAGTCTACTCGGCTAAGCGTCGATTGGACGTCGGTGTGAGATAATGGAGCACTGTTTGATCGATTGCCACATATTGCCACAAAAACTCTATTTCATTACGATTAAAGAGCTTCAAACATTCCTCAGAATCATCAATTCTGTTTTGTATTTGGTGATTTGTGATGTTGCGCAGCACCCATTTTGCACCGAGTTTTCGCATACCTAAATATTCAATAAGAATATATCCAATACATTCCTTTGGTAAAGTGTATCTGAAATGATTTTGGAGACTTTTTTGATATTCGGTCGTCTATAACATCCTCTTTAGGGCGTCCTCGGTGCCCATTTCGGCTCGTTGAAACTTAGCTAACCACTTTTCAATAGTTTATTTCCCTGGTGCAGTGTCCAGATAGTCTTGAGCAATCCAAACCTTACCTTCAACATAATTTTCCCCAATAAAATTAACGCTTTATTAACACGTGAAATTCCTTTTGATCCAAACCCAAAACCAGTTGCTTCGCTCAAAATGCTATATCTCATAAAGTAATAGTTCGATAGCTGTCAAGCTGTAGGGACTCACTAAGAATCATATGGATTTAATATTAGCAGTAACATCAATGTATCAGCCTACGAACTTTTCGTCCAAAAATCAAAAATTACTGTAAAAAAAATCAAAAATTGACATAAAGTGAAATTTTACCCAATTTTTTTTCGATTTTATTTTTGGAAAATTTAATTTTTCATCATTTCAAACAACGGGTACATCGGAGAATCCTAAACAAAACATGCAGGAAAATTGGATAGTTATCAGGTGGGTTACCGTGTAATAACTCAAGCAAATCTAGAGGAGTTATTTGGAGAAAAACGCAATGAAAGATGAACCGATTGCTTATACTGATTATTGGCAGCTACATTTAAAAAACTGTAACTCTTAAAATATTAAAAATATCAATTTTCAGTTGGGGTACTCACAACCTCTCATAAAGCATCCTAAAGTCATAAAATTATAAATTTTTACACTTGTTTAAAAAAATTGTTGTTGGATTACATACAAAAATGAGTTTACACAATTAGAATTTTCAATGATATGTTTTCGAATCGTTATAAATTGTAACTTTATGTGACTATATGAAACCCCTAAGTATGTTATTTTTAAAATGAAAAATATTATTTTCCCTTTTTCTACTAATTTAATAATATTTTATGTGCCTTAAGGTGTAATTATATTTTAATAAACTTTAGTAGTTCATGGGCTTTATACATATATGCAACAGTTACGGGTACAGGGCCTAACATGTTTTTCAAAAAATTTAAAACTTCATGATCCAAATATGAGTTTTATAACAGCCGTCTTCGATTCGCTATTCCTCCGCTTGCCGCTCCTCTTTTGTGACAAAAATTATATGTATGTAAAAGCAACTACAAAGTTATCGAGTTCGCGAGAGTCGTGTCAAGCAGTCATATAAATTTTGTTCAATATTGTTTGGCATTTCATCGTGGAAAGACTTACGTCTGAACAACTTTTACAAATCGTTCAACTTTATTACGAAAATTCACATTCTGCAAAGAATGTGTTTCGCGCGCATCGCTCAACTTTTGGTACTATTCGCAACACCATCACCCATCTTGAGATCCAGCATTCATTATTGGATAATATTCTACCGAACAGACCACGTGACCGTGAAGAACCGATTCGGCGCCGTCCCCAGCAACTCAGTCTGAAGCATTTTACATTGAGACCTTAAGTTAAGAACTGAAACCGCTATTGAAAAATTTCAAGCCGAGTTATTTTCAGCGAAATGTCTCGGCGACAGTTGATTTCAAAAAGACGGCTCCACTTCCCCACTCGCATTAATCAATGGATTTATTGAGAGAACACTTCTGTGAGCTGATAATTTCCCTTTTTGGGCGGTCGATTGGCCACCAAGATCGTGTGATATTACACTGTTAGACTTTTTTCAGCGGGCATATGTAAAGTCTAAAGTCTATGCAGATAATCACGCGTGTCATGCGCCAGTTGCCAGTTGAAATGTTCAAACGAGTCTTCGAAAATTGGACTCAACGGATGGACCATCTATATGTAGCCCTGGCCAATAATTGAAAGAGATAATCAGCAAAATATAAATGCGAAAAAATGTTCTTTCGAATGATAATAAATATTTGCCATTTAATTTTAATTTTTTATGTTTTTTCTTTAATAGGGAATCTCGAAATAAGACTTAAAATCAATTATAATAATTTATAGAAAACACAAATAAAAGGGATTACAACAACGTTTTTAAACCGAAAAAAAGAGTTTTCTACTAAGAATGAATTATAATAGTATTGCGCATGCGTCAGAAGAGAGATAATGCTGGTCATTTGTTTTAGTATCTGGTATTGTTTGCTCGAATCGAGAGTAACGCTTGGCGAGGCAGCTAATATGACTTTTGAATAAACACCTTTATGTGATCGTATCAGTGCACCTATTCCTTCTATTTGATCGCTTCTCGGTAAGCCAATATTAAAATTGCGTCTGCCTTTCTGACACAAAGAAGTCTCTCATGAAATAAATCAACTCCTTGAAGGCTGCTCATGGCATTTACTCTATGATTATAACAAAACTCGTAATTTACAATTAAACAATGCCAACAGAGATTCAAGTAGTGATTACTAACACCAAATATTTTTTCTACTTTATTAATTTATTCATGATAACACTCCTCTCGCGAAATTCAAGATCTCTTGATTTATTTCGGTAATAATACAAAATCAAACGAACACAAACACTTGTGTCTACACCACAACTTATCGCTAATGCAACAGCAAATGAATCCAACAGCATGGACGGAGAAAAAAATTGGTTTCGTAGTAATTGCGTACGCAAAATATTTCAACGCAATTGTGGTGCTGAAACAAATGCCGATGATTTGCGGCAGCAGGCATGTTGACCTTGACCGAAAGCCACGGCACGAGCAGGCTGTGCATGCGCAGCTGCGGTCAGCCCACTGCCGCTGCAGTTGGTCGGATATGGGTCAATGTTTTGGGGGCTGCAAATGCAGTATCACTTCACTGTTGGCCGCAGCGGATGCAGCTTTTTGATTACGACTGCAATTAATCAAGCGCAAATGCCATCAAGCATCCATACAAGCACACATATACAAACATACATGCGCACATAACAACGCAACAAGCCGAGCCAAGAGGAAATCAAATGAGAAAATACCGATGAGGGCATGCGCACGCAGGCAAAACACGCACCAACGCTGTGTTACCCCGCAAAACAAAAACAACAAGTTATATGTGAATTTATGTGCGTAACTAAAACACGCATCAGTAGTCTATTAGCTAAACAGTAATCGTATTATGCAAATTGCGTTGAAATTTCATGCGTGATTTTTGCCTCCGAAAAGCGGCGGCAGCGGCGCTACTTGTCAATATCCGTTTTATTACACTCTATTAATGTGTGAAAAGTGCCGACTGAGGCCGATGTTTGCTTCATCTTATGCGGCACCTAAAGTGACAGCTCGACAGCCACTTCTGTTGCCGATGTGTAGTGTCAATCAATCTCCACTTGGGTGGTAATTATGAAGACGTTTTACAATTCATTGAGACAAATGAGAAAAAAGCTATTAGGCTTACATATGTAAATTTTAAAATAAAATATGCAGGAATGCGTGAAATTTGTTGAAAGGCCTACACTTTTTATTTTGATTGAAGATGCATATTATTAGACTTTTATAACCTTTGATGATTTACAAGTGTGAAACTATTAAATTCATATATTTAAAGTCGAAAATAGATGTTTTGCCTAGCTTACATTGGAATAGGGCCTAGTTAGATTACCGTGGGCGTCTTGTGTTGTAGCACTGGACCCTGCGTGCACTTAACAGGCGCTGCTCGACGACCCGCTCCGGTGTGACTGCAAGGTTCTTTTGGCCTAGAGTAGATCACAGGATATCTTCTGAACTACTTGCTCCTAACAAAGTTTATCTTGATGCAATAGTTGGGGTTTTTACTGGTCACTGTCCAATTGGCATTCAAATGGTGAGGTTAAAAATCTTTACGGAGGCAAGTTGTCAAAGTTATGTGGAGGAGGATGACGTGGAAACATCCATACACTTTCTCCTTCCTTTTCCAGTCTTTGCAAGACTAAAGATGAAACATCTTGACATTCCTACCTTCCGCGAGCCAGGAGACATAGCCGAAACAGGCGTTAGCCGTCCCAACAAATTTGTTGGCGTTCAAATCTATTAAAGGGAAATTCGTGTTAGAATCATCCTCTAACCTTAACCCAACCTATAACACCAAGAAAGAAGCCGGAAACTGTTCGTTTTTGAGATATAAATCAGAAATTTTGACAACAAGCCTTTTTGGAGGGCCGGGCATCTCCTCGCCCAAAAAAGGGAAAAGTCCGACAAGACATAACAGCCGATTGGAAGTTGCACCACGACAATGCCCCGGCTCACACCGCCTTTCTTGTGAACAGCTACCTAACCAAGACGGGCATCCCAACACTTCCGCAGCTTACAGCCCAGATGTGGCCCCCGGTTTTTGTTTGTTTCCTTGCCTGAAAAGGCAAGGCTCTCACGGCTGTTTCGGAGAATGCCTTTCGTGACTTCTTCAATGCTTAGAAATCGCGCTGGCAGCGCTTCATCGACGCAAAAGGAGCCTATTTTGTAGTTTTTTTAAGAGTTGTAACGATTGGTTCAATCAAGTGTTTTAAATCGACTCAATCGTATTACTTTCCGGACAAATCCTATATTTGTATAAATCGGTATTTCCTCATAATCTATCGATAATTTAGCTTAGTACTAACGATATCATGACGAGTGTCATTTATAGTTTGGTATTTTAATTTTTTTAATTTCTATAAAACAAAATTGTTTGCGAGTTATTTTTGAATTATTAAAATAGGTATTAAGTTAAGTTTATTCTATAAGAAGTCCTTTGAGTTATATTGTTGTTTACCAATAAATAAATAATGAGAAACTTTCGACAAACTCACCATGACCATTACAGTTGGTCTGCAAAAGCTGTCTCCATAACTGGATTTAAGCTAAGTCATACACCAATAAGCTTTCATTGGTTTGTGTATTGAATATTTAGTGGTTTTGGTGCTGCCACACGTACAAAAGATGAAAAAGTTTGAGAATTAAACATTTATTTTAGTTAATAATTGGTTAAATAATAACAGACGACTTTGCGTAGGTGAAAACATTTACTTGGACAGCTACTAAAGTAGACTTACTTTAGAATTTGAAATTTTCGGATAGCACACTTGTCTTCTTCAAAATTTTTTCGTATATCTGCCTTTCAGGTGTACCACAAAGTGAAAAGGAAGTGTTGATGAGAATATATGGTAGGCACAGAGCTGGTATACCATATCCTACTTATACATACATATGTATATATTGGTAATGTACTGAGTAATAGTAAAGAATAATGGACTCGAAAATACAACCACAAAATTTAATATTTTCAATGAAGCTAATTTTACGCACTTCTCTGAAATTTATTGAAGTCTTTTTAAATCCATGCACGCCAAAAAATTTATATAAATATAGTAAATTTAAATAAGTGTACTATTGAATTTCCTTATGCCTTCACAGAGACACCCATTCAAACATATGGTTACGAATGCTTATAAATGAATATGAACATAAATAATCTGCCGCAAATGCCTACAAGTCTTACCCTATCCATAAAAGCTCTCTTACACACATATACATACATGTGTGTTTATGTGTGTATATGTAGCTGAAGCGTTGAAATTTTGAAGCACTGCACTTGACGCAACAATAATTTATGCAAATAAGCGTTATGCACAAAAGCTATAAGCATTTAAGAAATATCCATAAAAAATTCATTAAAAAATTTGTTTTGCATTTAAATGGGTTTTTGGGAATGAATGATGTGCCAAAGCGAAACAAAAACAAAAACAAAAACAAGTTTCATGCATCCCAAAGAAGCGATTATACATACACATGTGTATGTACAGGTTTT
This sequence comes from Bactrocera neohumeralis, assembly GCF_024586455.1. Lineage (NCBI taxonomy): Eukaryota > Metazoa > Arthropoda > Insecta > Diptera > Tephritidae > Bactrocera > Bactrocera neohumeralis. Next base: position 69,823,925 of record NC_065919.1, read on the forward strand.
TAGTTGATTTTCTACAAAGAAGCGGCAGCTACTAGTTTTGAGTTGTAAAATTTGGTGAATAGCTGGGTTTTGGAAAATTAATTGTTCGAAACATGAAAAGAAACATAATTACAAAGGAAATCAAATTCTTAGGCAATCATCTCATACATTTGATGCTATAGGCATATCTTTAAATACATACATATTTACAAAGCATGCGAAACTGTATAATGTCTTTTGACGCCTCTGAAGAATAGCGGCTGATAAAGTTATTAACAATTTAATGATATGATTGATGTACTCAGCAGCGTGAATGTTGTTGTAGTTTTTGAAACACAAAAGCTGAATTTTTATTACGAGAAATCTATTGCAAGTGGAGAACAATACAACTGCGCCTATAAAAAAATACGTAACCGAATATAAATGAGTTTATGATAAACGAATTAGGGGACAATTAAGTTAAACAATGCATTTAAATATCTATAAATTAAATTAATTTCAATTAATTTTTTTTACATAAACTTAATAAGATAAATCGTTAACTTCGGTTGCACCAAAAACTACAAGTTAGTGGCGCGATTTGAACAATTTCTTCGGGCACTACATCGTTGCCTTGGACAATAAACCAAGAATTCGTGAAGATACCTTGGCAAATGAAAAAGCTTTCCACACAATCACTTTATTCTGTCCGTACACTTGGTATGTCAGGTAATACAAACATGCACTATGCTATACTAATATAATAAGACACATTTCGAAATCCTACTGTTTTGAAATATGAAAATTGGTCTGAAATTTTTACTTAATTTCTTTCTGGGATGTCGAAAAGCAAAGATCTTGATATAGAATAAATATTTTTAGTCGTTTCATAATTGTGAAGCATTTTGTAAGGTGAGTTCAGTTTGGCCTGTGTGAAATAATAAGGACATGAAAGTTGACTAAATTATTTCTAATATTGTAGATTTAAAACATTTATAATCAGTAAAGATATTATGAATATGATGAAATATAATTATATGTAAAACGAGTAACGAAATATTATTGTTTAGTGAATATAAATGGGCAGTGGACGGCACTGTAACTTTCAGCTTCGAGAACAAATGAAACGCACTCAAAAAATTAAATTTTCGTACTAAATTCTCAAAGAAAATTGAAGAAAATGCAACAAAATATAAAACGCAAAAGGAAACATTCCACCAACCATGCAAAAATATGTAGAAATATTTGTGAAAGAAACCATTTCCATCTTCAAACGCCATAATACTCGATTTTTCTCTAAACGTTGATATTTCCAACATTCGCAAAAAGTTCAATGCGATTAATAATGGAAAACAACCGAGGAGAGTACCTTATCTGTCAAAATAAAATGTTTCCAAACGGCTACTTTTTGCTGAAAAGGGTGCCATCTGGCCAGTGGAAAAATTACTAAATACAGATGAGTCTAAATATGATATGTTTTATCCTCACTGTCATGCAAAACATGTTCAAAGACCAATAAACAACGCTTGCAAACCACAATACACAATTAAAATCTTCCAACATGGATAAAGATCCTTCATAGTATAGGAATGCTTTTCCTATCATAGTATAGGTTTGATATAACAGATTGAGAAAACAATGACAAGAGCTTTATTTAAGCCGCACATAATATGCTGCATCGATTTGGCGACATGGTTTTGTACCCGTGGTTCTCCGATTTTGACGAAACTTTAGAATATCATAATATAGACCAAAATAAGAATATCTGTAAACTTTTTTTAGTGGGCGCCGCATAATATGCTGCATCGATGGGTGTTCCAGCAAGACAATCACAGGAAACATATATAAAAGTTGGTAAAAAAGGTTATGAGATAAAAACATTAGCACTTTAATCGGCACTGCTCAATCGCTCTATTTAAAATCTCATTGAGATTTTTTGGCGAGAGTTGAAAGTGGCTTTGAGGGGTATAAAACCAATAAAATAAAATAGTCTTCTAGTCACTGGTAAGGGAAATTTAGGAAGTACAGAAAGCTATTCTCTAGGCAACATGCCAAAAATTGGTTGAATGAAGCATAGATTCATCCAATTCGGTTTGATATACGACCGTTATATACGTACATAACAAAAGCTTAGATGGTTACGTTCTCAGCGGCATCATTTTTGAAGAAATATAGACCGATGATTCCACATAATAAATAATCAAAATACATAAACAATCAAGTAATGTTAAGAAACCATGTATAATTAAACTTTCTTTTCAATAGAACTTCAATTTTTGCAAATGACCCTATTTTTCACAGCATAATATGAAAAAGTGGAGTAAAGTATAATATTAGATACAAAACTACTCCCCTACGCCGAAACGTGGGAACACACCTTACTTTCATCTGCGTCTGCTCTTGGCCCTTTCTTACATGGTTCAGCTTTTTTTTATAATTTAAACCAATATTTTAACAAATTATCACTTTTCATTACATAACCCTTACTAATAGTCTATTTCTATCAAATTAGCCCTCATCCAATCAAAAGCTTTTGGCAGATAAATATTACAACGCTAATTGAGCGGCACTGAGACCAAAGGCTAAAACTTGAAAAAACTTGATTATCGCCAAAATGATTTTTTAGTTTATTTGAAAATGAAATTTGGATTCCAGCAAAAATGAAAGTAATATCAGACCAACAAATCATTTCTTGTAATTCCAATTTCTTCAAACAAAAAGGTAGTCAATAAAACAACTAAAAATAAATAAAAATAAACACAGCTGCGGACATAGCTTTTACGTACGATTGAGAGGTAAATAAATAGCCCAAAGGAGCAATTTTTTCATTCAGTGGCTGAATTCGCTTGCCGAACAAATATATAAATAAAAGTCAAATAAAAACTAACGATCATAATTTGAGTAAATGGAAGTATTTAATAAAACCACAATATTACAACTGAGGGAAATGCCTTCATACCATAAATACAAGTACATATGTTTGCTATTCATTCAAAACCGTGTTAACTTGAGTACTCAAATCCCTCACTTACATAATTAAGTTATTCTTGTTTTTATAGTATTTTGGTGTGTCTCTGAATCATTTGAGCTGCTGTGCTCATTCAACTATCGACTTTTGACAAACAATAAGTAATAAATTTTCTAAAAACAATTAATTTTAGTTTTTTTGGGCTTTTGTTTACATTTTTATTTTCAAAAGCCATTGTGTGGGCGCTTTTTTGGTGTTGTTGGCTTACTCCAATATATACCGTTTGAATGCGAATACTTCTCCTTATTTTTTGGGCTTAACACATTTTTTCCATTTTTGTATTGAGCGACCTCTGCAAAGTAAGTACTTATTGACTTGTCGATCTCTCAAGCGTGTGCTGGTTACGTAACGATGATTAAGCGTTTTCGCGCCACCCTCGTCTCGAATTTTCGTTTTTATTGTGCTCAGCAGTTTCTTTTAATTTATTTCTGGCTTTTGTTAAGCTGTTATGTATTTATTCTATTATTTTATTTCACTTTTGTGATGTGGACAATAATTGTTTGTTTTGTGGCCTTTCATTGAGAGTTGGGGAAAATGAGATTGAGTACTTTGGGTCTAAATCATGTCTGAATTGTAAGGTTATGTCTACTAAGAGGTGTTTTTCTTATGCAAATATTTTGAATCCATAATGTCAAATTTATTTTTTTTCATTATCTTATGACTTTACTTATAATGATTTTACATATTTTCGTTTGTTCGTACAACAAAAAACAAAGCAAAACAAAAATTTGACATTATGAGTGAAAACACTTTTGACAAATTGTAGTTTTTGGGTTATCTATCACACCCTTATATAATTTACTCGTCCTATAAACACATGTCAAACAAGTAAGGAAGTCTAAGTTCGGGTGTAACCGAACTTTTCATACTCTTTCAACTTGTCGGGATCAAAGTCGGGAAATACATTTAAATGTTGTCAAAACTTTACTCTAAAAATGGTGCGAAAGAATTGAAAATTTATTAAAATCTTTAATGAATTATTGATATTAATCTCTCTATCTAGTTCCAGCCGGTAATTCGAAAATCTCTCTATTAGCTATATGGGGCTTAAGAGAATTATTAATCCGATTCAACTCATTCTATTATTATCAGAAAAGCATTTTCTCCGAATTTATAAAATATATTTTACAAATTTTCCGACACATTTGACAAAAAGTTCGCAATAGGGACTGGATTCACTTATTTGATATCTGGAGGCTAACCGATTAATTTTATCTGAAACAGACAACCAAGAGGTGAACAAAATTATTATACTCCAGAGCAACTTGCTACACGAGTATGCCAGTTATTTTTGTTATTATTTGTCTTTTAAAGGGTGACCTTTTTCGAGTTTTTAGACTTTACATATTCCCACAGGAAAAAGTGTAACAGTGTGATATCACACGATCTTGGTGGCCAATCGACCGGCCCAAAACGTGAAATTATCTGCTCACTTAAGTGTTCTCTCAATAAATACATTGACAGATGCGTTGTGTGGGAAGTGGTGCCGTCTTGTTGAAACCACATGCCGCCGAGATTGCGAACTGTAGTCATTATCATGGCGCGATAACGGTCGCCATTGATGTTTAGGTTCTCACCCTACAAACCACACCAAACCTGGATGAAATGGTAGCTCTTGGTTGCTCTTCATACCAAAAGTAGCAATTATGCTTATTAACATATCCTTTGAGTCAGAAATGAGCCTCATTGCTGAATAAAATTTAGCTCGAAAACGTCGGATCTTCTTAAAACTTTTCAAGAGCACATAGAGGGAAGCGAGCTGTATTTTTGTATTTTCTGCGTTTTCAATTTAAGCTCTCGACGTGAAATGCGTCAAGTAGTTCCATACGTCAGTCCAAGACGAATCGACTCTCCACGTTCTTCGTGTACACTCTCACTTACAGTTGCCAAATTTTTTTCACTGCGTGCTGAACATGATCTGTTCGGTCCAATATTATTCAATAATTAATGATGAGTCTCAAGATGGGTGATGGTGTTGCGAATAGTACGCACAATTTGTAAAGGTTGTTCAGGCGTAAGTCTTTCCATGATGAAATGCCAAACAATACTGAACAAAAATAACACGACAGCTTGAGACGACTCATTCGTGATCTGTCAAAAAGCCTATTGAAAAAATTACCTCTACTTGGATCACCCGTTATACACTTATTGCACGAATAATTTTCTCTAAACCTTTTCGTATCTATTAAGGTGTTCCCAAATATGGCAAAATTTTTAATCGCTTATAAAGTTTTATCAATAATATAATAATATGTATAAGCATTCAGTCTTAATATTTTTATGTATTTGGAAAATTTATTCATTGTTACAGATATGTTTCAAAGCATTCACTAGAGAAGTTTGAATTTACCTGATTTCAATTCAGAAGAATAGAATTTCCACTCGTAGTGAAAAATCAACAAACAAACAATTATCTCTATGGTATATGAATTTGAGTTAGGTTGCCAGGTTTACCAGGATGTGTTTCCTACTGAAAGCCGATTAAAGGCGAAAGAATTACAAGAAAAATAATTTAATTTTCATAAAATCCATAGTGGATTAATTCAACGAGTATATATGAGTATAGCTACCCTAAAACAAAAATAAAGATAGAAGAAAGTGTATATGAAATCGGAGCCAATGTTCAGTTGTAGGTAGATCCATCGATGGTTATAGGTTCTTTTTCATACAAGTTTCTTTTACAGAATTCCGAAAAATAACTCCGAATTAAACAGGGCCGTTTCTTTATGATAATTTTAGGGGCTAGGAGCTTTAAATAAAGTATATGAGCTATAAAGAAATATGAAAAGTTTAACAATAGGAATTTTTTTCAAAGATTTGATATCGGACCACCCTTATGTTTTATGTTATATTTCATCAAAACAATTAATTCAAGAACTATTAATTCCCTCATTTCCAACCTCAATTTAATAAGCCATTTAATATTCATGACTTAAGTATGAAGAAATAAATGAAAAATGCCGCAAATAACCGGCCTGCGGCATCCGAAGCTCAATCAAAATTGTGCGTTCATTTTCAAGTGAACCGCTTATTACTTAACATATGAATAGAGGTTATGTAATAGGTTTATTCACTGCTTTAGTTTTGTTCACAACTTTTTTTAGGAAAAAGTTGAGGATTTTTTTACTTCCCTCGCTACGATTAATGAGGGTGTGTCGGACAACAAAAACAAAGAAAAAACGCACATGCCACTTCAATCAAAAGAAACGTCAAATATGGCAACATAACGGTAGATACATACCAGTTTTTATGTGCCTAAGTGCGTAGGGACTTTCTCAATTTCAGTGAGATGCTTGAGAGCTGCTCCAGCGATGCTTGTGAACGCTTGAGTGGGATAATGATAGGTGAGTGCATACATACATGTGCAATACAAACATAAATGTGTGCACTTTTTAAGAGCGGTAGCCCCAATATTGTCTGGTCGAAATTTTTGTAATTAAATTTTTTTTATGTTTTTATTTCTTTTTTGCATATGAAATAAGTATGATATGAATAATTGTTGCCCCTTCAAATGATTAATTCCCTTTCTTGTCTGCTCTGCGGTCAGTTCAAAAGTGTATCAGCCGAAAAGCATTTCCTGCCAAAATTCCACCAACACACACATTCCTCTGAAAAAAATCACACAAAAATTGCGGAAAATATTGAGCAATAGATTTTTTTATGGCGCTTAGGCTTATGACGTTTTGGGTTTGCTCCCATTCATTGCTGATGATCTCGGCTCTGAATGGCTCAAATTAGCAATTGTTGCGGTCATCTTTGTTGCGAGCGTTTATTTGGACCATTTGCGCGCTTGAAAACAACGTTAACCAAAGCGTTATGCGCACTACGCAATTAACAACAATAAAAACAAAGTTGAGGTTGCATTAATTTCGCGTTTGCCCCTAATTAAATGCTACAATTAAGTCACTGATTTTTTTCATAAAAAATAAAGAAACTAAAAAATCGCATGCACCAAAATTTTTAAAATGGTTTTGTTTCAGTTATAATTAATGGTAAAATAAAATTAGGGATTCGTTTCCATTGAAAATAAAAAAAATATATAAAAAATCACATGCAATAAAATTTTGAAAATATTTTCTTTTGTTCTTAATTAAATGCTACATTAATAAGCAGTATATTTTCAATAAAAGTTCGACATATTCGCTTTTATTCTCAATTACAATAATTGCCACAATTAAGATAGCGATTTTTTTAGTTTTATAAAGAAATAAATAAAAGCAAATCTCATGTAATAAAAATTATAAAAAAAAAATTGTTTTTCTTCCCAATTAAATTCTACAATTAAGTCATTGATTTTTTTTATAAAAATTGAAGAAATAAAGAAAGAAATCGCATGCAATAAAATTTTGAAAATGGTTTTGTTTCAGTTATACTTAATGCTAAATTAAGTTAGGGAGTTACATGTTATTATTAATAAAAAATTTAAAAAATCGCATGCAATAAATTTATTTAAAAACTCACTTTTCTTTTCTATTAAATGCATTAATAGGCATTCAATAAAAAAAGAAATTAAAGAAAATTGCATGCAATAAAAAAAATAATCGCTTTAATTCCCAATTAAGCCCGAAATTAAAAAAAATAATAAAGTTAAAAAAATCGCATGCAATAAAATTTTGAAAAAACTTGCTTTTCTTTCCAATTAACTGCCACAATTGAGAAAGCGATTTGTTTTAAATAAAGTAGTAAATTTAAAAAATCGCATGCAAAAAAACAACATTTAGAAAAAAAATCACATTTCTTACCAATTAAATGTTACAAATAAGTCTGCAAAAAAAATAACATGCAATAAAATTCTGAATGTCCACTTTTGTTCAAAGTTAAATACAGCAAATTAAGTCAACGATATGTTTTCATAATTTCAAATAAATTTAAAAAAATATCATGCAATAAATTTTTAAAAAGTTGCCGCAGACAGTGAACCCTATGTTGGTTATGCATTTTTGCTCCGCATTCCAGCAAAATATTCGCACCTTTTGTTTGCAAGTGTTTATATAAATATGACTGTGTTTCAGCTGTTGCCTCTATACCTAAATTAACATGTCAAAAGCAAAATTATTGACAAACACAACCATTGAGCAAAGTTTTTTTAACGAAATAAAGACACAGCAAAGTTTTAAGCAACTAAGCCGCTGTTTCCTGCATGCAAATTTCAAACAGTTAATAATTACTTGGCGCTCGTCATATTATTATAATATGTACACACTCATACATACATATTTCTTTGACGCAATTGATCTGCGCTTCTCCTGTATGTGTGTGTGTCTGTTTCATTAGTGCATCTTTCTTTATGACTATTTGTAGTTTGTTTTAAAATTTTTTCTGCATCATCACTATTTATTAAATATTTGCTCCCATATGTATCCCTTCGGGTTGTTACGTAAGACTTTTCTCCATAACTCTGAACTTCAATCATCCATCAAAACCTGTAATATTAACGTCTGTTATTATACAGACTTACCTACAACGCAGAAAGTAATTGTGTTGAGTTCACTGTCTCGCAAAAATCTGCTTTGTTGACCTCTTTTTGAGCGCCGCTCAAACACACATACATACCCGCTTATACATGTGAATATTTCAGCGACTTATTGCGCCGACACCGAGCATCAGCGGGTGGTTTCGTTAACCACATAAAATTTGCTGGTTTTTTATACACCTTTCCCCAACTTGCAAGAGTTCAGTTAACAACTGCAAATTTGTTTGTTGCTTTATCTTTGCGCCGATAAATTTGTTTAAGTCGGCAATTCATTTTCTTAATTTCACAGCAGATTAGTATTGATTTCTTTAAACTTTTGGTCATATACAGGGTGGGTCTTTGGCAAGCATATAGCAGCTTGAATTGAGTTTTTATATTATAAAGGAAAAAGCACTTAAGATCACTTTGAGAAATACGAAATTTCACTAGTGTGAAATACGAGCAACTCGAGAGCTCATATTATCGGCCATAATCAAAGCCTCCAAATACTTTTTATTATCAGTCTCGTCCCTCCCGACGTTACATAAAACGTTATCGACTAGTATTAAGGTACATGGGATTCCTCGGGTAAAAAAATTTTTCAACAATTTTATTTCTCATATATGTAAAAAATTAAATCTTCAATTGTAAGAAATAATAATAATGCTTTAAATTCTCAAACTTTTGGAAAAAAATATTTTAAACTCGGTCATTGCTACGCTGAAAGGATAACTCCTTACAGGATCATCTAAAGTGAAAAAGTACTTATAACTTGGACAAAGGAAAAAAACTTTTTTTTAATTAAAATTTCAAATTCAAATTTCAGTGAAAATTTCGCCATTCTTTTTTCAAATAGCTGTAATCGAAAAAAGTCCTTTGTCCAAGACTTTAAGAATTGTATCTCAAAGACCTGTGTCAAATTTCATAAAGATCGGTTAAGTAGTTCTCGAGAAATCTGGCCAACCGACTTCAAAAACACAGTTTCGAGAAAAACGCGTTTGAAGACATTCCTAATTATTTTATCTTTCTATTAAACCTCAAGAAAAAAAATTGAATTAAATTCCCAAGATAACAACTTTGGCCAGATAAAATATTGATAAATTCCGCAAACCTAGAAGTTTTTGTGAGAATCGACCAACCTAAAAAGCGTTACATTACTGAAATTGCACCCTTTGGCTGGTTTTCACACACTGACTGCTTCGCCGTGAATGGCGCTTTCGAGGTCAACCCAACACTCATAACAAAAGAAGAGATCGAGACTGCTCGCGAACCTAAAGCGATCCTATCGCAATTGGAGTTGATTATGGATAAGTACGAAGTCCATAAGGCTGCTGGGTCCTTTTCATTTGGGGTGTTTTTTACGTGGCGTGTCCCAAATCCAGCACAACCCGGGGAAAGGATGATTCGACTAGGGTAGGCAGAGGAAGAGTATGACCTCCACTCCGTTGGAAAGACTTAGTAAAGCAGAACCAGGCTACACTTAGATTCTCCAATTGGCGCCAAAAGGAAGAACGACTGGCGCGCTGTTGTAAACTCGGCTATAACCGCATAAGCAGTGGGTCAATAAAGACGAAGAAGGAGACTCATGATCCACTCCAATCATATGCCCTACATGCAATCTTTCACCTCCCATGTCTCTGATCTTCTTTCTGTATGCCTTATGAAACCAACACACCTAACTTATCCCTGTGGTGCGAAACCACCGAAACAGCAGGTTTTCTACCATCCGAATGAGTCTTGATAACCTACACAATAACATACATAGAAAGAAGTGTTTATCGGAAATAGTCACCTATTAATAATCAGTATATTTCCTAAGGGTCGCAAGGTAATATATTAGTACAGCTCATAGATCAATTTAAAATCAATGTACATATATAACAGCAGCTTGGGGTTTTCTGCATAGTGAGTAACAACCATCGTTAGTCATCAAATATTCGTTCGATTCATTATCAAAACTTTACTAACAAAATCAAAACTATTAAGCCAAAGTCAAATACCACAAAAATTGTATAATTAAAATACCAAAAATTAATACACCAACACATATAAGTAGGTATCTATAACATCGCAATGTTAAATAGTATTTTGGGTCAGTTGCTCTAATGAAGCAATATCAAGTAGCCATTCATTGACACATGTACTCGGCCGAAAACTTTTTTTTTATTTTTTTTATGGGTTTTTTATTTCCTCTCTTTATGTCGATAAATTACGGAAAACCCAAAACTTGTGGGATTATTCAATCTCAATGCAACCATTAACTTTTTTCCAGCGGAAGTAGACAACAATTTTCATGAGTTGATTTCTGAAAACTCATAAAGAAGAATTAGTTATGGTTTTCGAAATTTATGATAACAATAATAACTAAAGCTTAAAATTAATAAAAAAAAAACTTGTTCATCATCTCTGGAATATAGTATTTCTATGGAATTGTAGAAATCCTCTTTTGCTTACAAAGATATTAATCCCAACACGTGTTCCACGGTTCCAATTAACTAATTTTAAGCAGCGCATTGATTACTTTTTTCCATTATAGTATTTCGTTGTGTAATTAATCGTATTTACTTACAAGCTTTTCGTGTTTTACTTCAAGTCTATGATTCCTAAGCAACACCCATCCACTTGTTCGTAACCACGAGAGGGTCACTTCACAGCAGGCAAAAAACAGTGTGCCGTGTTTATCACACCAAAGAGATCAAATCAGAGATGTTGGCAATGCGAACAGCTTAATCATGTGTCAGTGTCAGTGAAGAGCTGTCATTGACAGCAAATCGGGTCATCTCTTCGGCGATAGCCATATTTGTAGCCACGAATTGTTTTAATAGCAATGAACTGCGGATAAATTGTAGTTGAAGTGTGCTATAAACAAATTGGACATAAGACTTTAACAATAAATCGAGTTTGATTGTATGAAATAATGTTATTTTGACATTGAAATGCACCGCAAGAGCGCAAGCTCATGTAATTTAACTAGTAATGCTAAGACGATGCTCGGAGTGCATGTATGCCGTTAGTTATAAACACACATGCATTCAAATAATCATTTTTGTTAGTAATTCAATACTATTTTCCACTTTTTCTAACACAAAAACAGAGTTGAGGGCATGAAAAAGATAGCATTCGGCTAATGTCAGTCTGTGCGAATGACGCCTTGAATGCTTGTTCGTTTGTGCGCAGTTGATGTAATTCATAGCGAAGCAAGTTTGAAGGTCATAAGTGAACTATTCGCTAAAATTTGTAGTTATTTGTCACTTAAATCAGTTTTTATTCTCCGCATTAACGATTTGAGTTTGTAGTGTTATCTTTAATTTGCAACGATGATGAGCAAAATTTTCTGATCGCAATTAATTAGTGTGAACTTAACTTTTATTTTTATGGAATAAGATATAACATGCTAATCAAAAGTGAAGAAAACATGATTATAGCAACCGGTATAATTCGTTGAAATGGAAAGTCATCTCAGAGTAACGAAAATTATTAGTTTATCTTAAAGAATTTCTCTAAAGGATTAATCAACATCACTACCTTGTATGGAATAAGTAGCAATTCAGATGTACTCGTATTCCGAAGAAAAGGGTTTCGGTAAATGTAATGAATTACGATAGACTTTATTACCTGCTTATAAGGAAAGAAATTATTATAAGGTAATACTTAATAAACAAAAATCTTGCCTTTAAAGATAGGTAAGTCGGTTACCATGACTCACTCGCTTAAATTGAGAGGAAGAAATTGTTGATTGAGGTATTACTAAACCGCCACTTTTCAAGGAAAACACAGAGAAATATAGGTATGTACTTTGTCAAGACAACTAAGAAAACGTTGAACTAAAATCCCAACACGGCGAGGAGATTTCGAAGAATAGGTTATGTCGTACTAGCCGGCTGTCACGCTACACCTAGACCCACTGACCCTTAGTAATGTAAGGTGGAGTTTTAGTTAAATTAAATATAAATTTATATCCAATTTTGTTATCTTATCTAGTTATTTGAACTAAGAATCTCTTAGGTATCTAAAATGAGTGTTAGATAAGACTGGCAGAAACATACAGGGTGTTTCAGTGTCTCTCATGCCTACTTCCCTGCACTTTCCGCATGTATCGTCTTTACTTATGCCCATCCGGCTTACATGATACATGTAGGTTCTGTGGCCTGTCATTAGACCAATAACCATACTCCGGCCGGCGACCGTGACTCTATAAGTTCTTAAAACATTCCATCTCACCCCGATCCTTTTTTCAGCTCTTTCGAAAATTTCATTGTGTCTCTTTTTAGTGACCTCTGTATATCCTGTACTGATTCGGTAGCCTGACGGATGGCACTTTTCACAATCACATTAGCTGCTTCGTTTCTCGAAATTTCTTTGCGGCCTGGAATCCAGTATATTTATATGCATTTATATTCTCTGACGTAATCCAACGTGATTTTATAGCCTGGGTGTCAACGTACATATTGATCATCTTCATCTTCAGCTTGTATACCCGCAGCTTGATGGGTCTCCTGTGATTCGGTCTCGAGAAATAGATGCCGGCTCCGTCTCCATGATCCATTTCATACTCTTTTAGTATAACCTCTTTTAGTTAAGTCTTCTCTTCTAAATAAATCGTGAGAATATGTGGTATATTGTTGGTTTGTTGGCGCCTTTTCAGTCCAGGAGTGGTTCTTAGCGCTCACGTTATGCAGAGAACTGCGAATGGCGGCATTCGCTCCTCATACTTTGTAAAACAATTGTTAAAACTTTTAAGAGCCTTACTTATAAGTCATAAAATGAAAATATTCATCTTTCTATCCCGCGAAAGACTTAAATTATTGTTTATATTTTATTAAATTTACCATTCTAAATGGGCCAAGAATATAATTAAATATAAATAAGATAAGGTTTGCACCGCAACCTAGGGTCTAGTGGTGTAGAACGGAAGAGGAGTCGGAATTTGGAATTCGGGCGAGTTCGTCGAACAGCTTGTTGTCGGTTACCCCTTTATTATAGGCGGTTCAGTCTTTTTATACACTCTTCCATTAATAGCGATTTAATTTCATAGACTGAGATCACTTTTAGTGTCGCTTGACTATCGCTGAGTATAGCGCAACGCTGGTTACGATAGTTGCGTTGGATATTAGTTTCTGCATACTGACTTATAGAAAAGCCTTTTGCTTGAAAAATGGAATCGAAAAAAATCCCATAGATATGGGAAGCTAGGTATTCGGTTCCGCAATGTGTGCTTCAATGCTCTCCGGTGTCTTCGAGCCGTCAGTAGTAGATCAAGTGTCGAATCACTCTTGCTCAGCATTGCCACAGTGGTGCAGATGCTGACCAGTCTTTGCACCTTCGATATTTGAAGAACTATCTATTGACCTATTGAAGACCTTAAATGCCCTCTCCAATTGTAACGATAGGCCTCACGATCATGGTATACAGCCACCTGATCATACTTGGCTTTCATCGCCAAGAACCACTGACCAGGCATATGCACACCATGAGTGCTTTTGTAGCTTTAGACAATGTTATTTCAATATAACTTTTCAACCGTAAGGTGGAGGCTACCATAATATGAGTAAATAGGTCAAAGTTTCATCCACCAGTCCCGTTACTATATTGACAAAATCGAATAAAGTAACCCATTCTTATGTAATCATTGGCAATAATTCGAATTCAGCGCAACCTATCCGTGGTTGATACTAATAACCCTCCCACTTGATCGTTTGAGAACCGAATACCTACGAAAATATACTTCGAGACATACAACGCTCTTCTTAAAAAAAAATTAAATAAAATGAGAGTTTAAAATTTTTCATTTAACTCCAGCTATAAGCTTTAATCGTTTCGAAATTTGCCCTGTAATTACAAATATATTATTAATTATTAATCATATTCGTAAAATTATTAACGTTATGCAATATCTCTAAAGCTCGAATCAAGTTTAAGGTGTTAAAATCTTAAGTATGCGAAAGAGACCGCCTTCGAGTGCAATTCATCTCCGACAAGTCGTTACCCTAAATCAGCCGATTATGTCATAGACTGATATGCTCAATTTATAATTTTTTTATATATTTGCGCAGCAACACCAGCAACAAAACAAAAAAAAACAAAACCTAAATTGAATGCCGTTGAGCATTTACACCTCAGGAGAGCAGGGCATGTCTGCGGCCATTCATTGAAGTCAACGAAAACCCACTGGACGGTTTGCACTTGGCATCAATTTCCGTATCAAAATATGCTGATCGTTCCGCCTCATTTACGAAACCAACGCCACTCCGCTCATTATAAAGTACTTGATTGTAAAAGGTTTGCACTGCGCCGGACACCCAGTGGGCAAACGCGTTGTACGCCTTGGGCGCCCTACGGTGAAGCAACGCTGGAATTTAGGCGCTCAAGCAGTGTTGATCGCGACGATCCTCTCGAAAGCGGGCGTAAGCATGCAAAGTTGAAAATAATCACAGTCGGTGCAATTAAATTCGATACAGCCGCAACCAGCGCATGGCGGGCGGTTGCATAAGCGAACTTGGCAACAGCAGATTGGCTTTTCAAGGCGATAATTGCATACGTGTTCCGGGGAAGAGGCGCTTCTCAACGCACTTAAAGTGGGAAAATTAATCAACTCAAATGTTTGTCATTTCACTCAGCGCAGCGCATCCAATGCGCCAGCACTCTTTGGTTTGGCAATTGGACTTCCGGCGGCAGCGAGTTGCAGCGGTAGCCTTAATTTGTTTACATTACATTACCGCCAACACTCAAACATAAGTACTTATGTATTTATACGGTAAATTATCACAAATACTCACGCAAACTGCTGGCGCTTTGCTAAAGTCTTCAGCAGCGCTTGTTAAATGAGCTTTTTCGCGCGCGCACAGTTGCAAAGCGTCATCTGCATTTCTTATTCTTCTTCTTCTTTGTTACTCTGCTTTTTACTACTTCTTTACTCTGCAATTTTTGGCGCTCATTTTAGGTACTTTGCATCGCACTCTGGATCTGCGCGCTTTGAGCGCCATCTGCGACTTCATCTCCCGCTGCATTGGCCAAACTACGTGACGCGCTTAGCTTTTTGGCCAACATCTGTACTTCGCATATATTGTTGTTGTTGTTTTAGCGTATCTTGTGTGTCGAAGACGTTGTTGTTGCTTTAATTTTTGACTGTGATATAAAAGATTGGCGTTCAACTGATTAGCATTTAGTTGATTTCTGCTTGTCAATTGGTCCAGTGGTCGGTTGTGTTGAAAATTGTGACGCATAGGTTTTAAACTAAAATTGATTTGTGCAGTGGAAAAAATGCGCGCTTTTATTGTAAGTTCAAAAAAAAAAAAATTTTAAGTGTGTTAAAAGAAGAGTTTGAGTTAGTGTCTAAACAAATTATGCCTTAAATTATGGAGTATAAACTGAGTGCAACTGGAATGGTGTGTTGAAATAGTGAGATTTGAAAAACAAAGCGAAAAGGACAAAAAGGATTACAAAATGGATATGTTACATTCACTAAAAAGAGTTAATATATTAATGTTGCCAAAACACTTTTATAGAAATGCCTTGACCCTCTTAAAGTATACAAAAAAATATATAAAAGTCAAAAAATATTTTAATCAACTGCTTTTTAAAGAAAAAAAAATATATTTTACTTGTATATAAGAAAATTAAAAACATTTAATTATTCATTATATCTTTTTCTCTCTGAGAATAATGTCAAAAATTTTAGTTTTTTAATATTATATTTTAATTTAATTAATTTACCTTTTCAAAATCAAAAATTTGATGTCATGATTAATTGAATTTTTTTTAAATCATCTTGCAAAATACATTTCTCCGGAAATGAAGTATTATTTTATAATATTTTTTTTGAAAATTAAAAAAAAAAAATTTCTTAAAATAATTTCTAACATATACATATGTATATTCGAATTATAGTTTTCTAAGTTAAATTTTCATTTTTATTCGAGTTTATTCCTTCGATAGTTCGGTCAAATTTACTGACCTCTTAAGGAACTCTTGGGCTATTGCTCAAATTAGCAGCAATAAGTAGGTTTCATTTGGTGCTGCACCGGTGTGGTGTATCGCCTAACGAGAAAAGGTCAGGTTTATCACAACCGTTTGGAGAATATTAGGTTATTCAATAAGTTTTGTCATTTGATAAGAAAAACACAATTTTATTATTCAAAATATTCAGTACAATCTCCCTGAAGTGAGAATCAGGGAGATCTGCTTAATAAGCTTCAACGGCTGTTATGACCTCTTCATTTGATGAAAAACGCTTGCCATGCATATATTTTTGAATTCTGGAAACAAACGAAAGTCGATGGGGGCCAAATGTGGTGAATAGGGTGAATGCTCCAACAATTCGAACTTTAATTCATGGATTTTATCCATTGTCAAAATGCTCTTGTGACACGGTGCATTGACCTGATGAAAAAGGATTTTTTTCTTCTGCAAACCGGCTACTTTTTCACGAATTTTTTTCTTCAACTTGTTCAAAAGGTCGCAATAATATTCAGGATTAGTTGTTTTACCAGTTTGCTTGTAATCCGCAAACAAAATTCCCAATTCACATCCCAAAAAACTGATGCCACCACCTTCTTGGCCGATTTACGGACACGAACTCGTTTCGAAGCCGAACAGGCAGGTTCACACTATTCTTTAGCCACTTGTTTTGATTCAGGATCATGGTAATAGACCCAAGTTTCATCCATTGCGATGAATCGATGCACAAAATTGACTTTATCCTTTTTAAAATGCTCTAAATGTTTCTGAGAAAATTGCATTCGAATGTGTTTTTGTTCCATTGTTAGCGAATGCGGCACACATTGTGCACACAGCTTTCTAAAACCCAAAATTTTAACATTCGTTCGTGAACTTCTTTTTGTGCTACACCTTCCAAAAATAAGAATTTCATCACTGCACAATATTAAATTTTTTCCATTGTAAAAAATACTGTGACACGGCGACACTAAATGGCTTCTAAACAAATAATGAATTGACTGAAATAAAACTTATAAATCAAATAGATTTCAGTGATTCCACCAGGTACAACCCACTCATAACTCTTCGCTACCAAAAAGCGTTTTTAACCAAGCTCTAATGCAAAACTCGCCACTTTTCACCATTTCAGACACTCTGCCTGCTTGCGTCGGCGTACGCAAAGCCACAGGGCTACAGCTACCAGAACCAGCAAAGCAGCTACCAGAACCAACAGAGCAGCTATCAGAATCAACAAAACAGCTTCCAAATAAAATTGCCTGGTATTAGCAGTACTTCAAGCGCACAACAAACACCAAGTTTCCTACAACAAGCGCTGCAAAACACCAAATTGACACAATCGCTTATCAGCGCACCAGCGCCAGCGCCAGTGCCAAGCGTTGCCACACCAAATAACTACTATCAGCCACAATTTCAGTCTAACTTCCAACCCAGTCATCTACCAGTGCAGCAACCCGCCTTTGCCACCTACCCACAACAACAATACCAACAAGGCGGTGGCAGCTTCGGACCAGCACCATCATCGCTAGTCACCAAGGACATCTATGTGCATGTTGCGCCCGAAGAGCAAGAGGAACGCTACCAACGACCAGTGTTGCCACCACCACCACCACGCAAGCACTACCGTATCGTTTTCATTAAGGCGCCATCACCAAAACCAAGCGCTGCGGCATTGCGTATCAATCAAGCGCCCACCGAGGAGAAGACCATCATCTATGTGCTCACACGCAAACCGGACCCACTCGACTTGGAGGCGGCCTACCAGGAGGCAGCGCCCAAACAGCCCAGCAAACCGGAAGTCTACTTCATCAAGTATCGCACACAAGAGGAAGCGCAACATGCACAGCGCACCATCCAAGGTAGGTCACAATCACCATAGTTTTTTTCTATGTAGATTGGCAACAGGTTGTGTTTCCGCTGCGAATCAAGCGCGCGCTGCGAAATATTTGACTTCGAAAAGTTTATTGCTTTTTGCCTTTTATTTCCTGTTCTGCGACATTTGTTATGCAAATTCAATGCGCCGTCTAATGGCGGAGAACGTCATCGAAAATTTGCCAATCAACGCTGATATGATGAATCATTTTCACACCTAGCAACACCAACAACAACAATATGTTGTTTGATTGCCTTTGTTGTTTTATTCAGTTTTCTTGAAGTTGCTTTGATTTAGTTGCACAATCTCGGCATTTAATGGCGCTGCCAACGCTCTCTATCCATCCACCATCTCAAGAGTTTTATGTAAATTTGTTAGTCTTTCCTAAATTTGTATGCAAATCTGCGGCGCGGCACTTCTGATGTACCTATAAATATTATGTATGCAAGCGCTTTTGTTATTATTGGCATAGGTCGAAGGCACTTGTTTCCCCGCTGACTGAAACAATCGTGCTTTGGAATGGATGCTCAAGGTCGTTGGAAGTTCTTCGGACTTTTTATTATTATGACACGAATATATTCTTTTAACGACTATTAAACGAGGTCAGATTCCACGCAATCAGATTTTATTGACTTCACGTCCACATTTGAATAAGTAAAAAAGAGTATTATGTAAATGAAAGTTTTATGATTCTTTCCGAATTATTAGTTCAGTAATGAATTTATGTTATTTGCTTCAATAAGCTTTTGACTTTTATTAGTAAAATGAAAGTAAATCAATTAGAAGCATTTTTGAGAGTCCTTTAATTGAGTCAAAAAGCAAATCTTTTTTTCGAAATTTAATATTTAGATCAATTGACCTTGGACACTTTGTTGCTTTATGAAAATTTTGGCAACTATTGTCCACTTTACTTTCTTAGTTCGTTAGTATTGGAAAAAGTACTAATTTATTAACACTACTTTGTCTTTAGAAGCATGGAGGAAGTGGATATAGTGTCTACTTATAAATAACGAAATAGCTGATGGGATTGCCAAAAGCGCCATCCGCCACCTTGGTAGGGCTCGAGTCCCATCTAAAACCTCTGCCGATTTGGGTTTTAACCACAGCCACCACGAATCTCCACAAAGGGCCAAACCCAATGAGCAGACTGGAGCGAACTCCAGGGGCTACTGCTCCCCGTGGTACCAGGTTAAAGTCTTTAGTATGACCTTGTAGCCGAAGCTGCGACCAGTTGAGCTTCCATACAGCCCTGGACTGGTGGAAAAACTATATACAATGAAATTTCCGAAAAGGTTGACAGACGGATCAGGACGTGATGGAATGTCTTAGAGCCATGTAGAATGCAATGCATAGCAAGTGCACTGATGAAAAATGATCATGCTTTTTACTCACACGGTATCAAAAGAGTTGCGGGACGGCTGTTAGCCTTATGACTGGTCACATGCGAGCCGGATGGGCAGAAGTAACGACAATACATGCATATAGTGCTTGGAAGTAGGTCTAAAAGACATGCTGGAACACCTCCTATGCTTACGTGCAACATTGCCTAAAGATCGTCTAGGAGCTTTGCAGTTCAAGCGACTAGATGTTGTATGAAAATTAGATACCCAGTTTCCCTTGAAGTTCACAAAAAGTCAACACCTTCCTGTATGACGAATATATCGGCTCAAATTAAACTGAACCTCCGGCATTACTGAGGACTAGTAGGTCTATATATGCCATGACAGCCCGTCGCTACAACCTAACCTTCTTATTTCATCCAAAGAATCG
Organism: Bactrocera neohumeralis; assembly: GCF_024586455.1. Taxonomy (NCBI): domain Eukaryota; kingdom Metazoa; phylum Arthropoda; class Insecta; order Diptera; family Tephritidae; genus Bactrocera; species Bactrocera neohumeralis. The sequence continues at coordinate 69,843,959 of NC_065919.1, forward strand.
CTTCTTATTATCTCATATTTCTTATTATACTCTCTTCAAAATGATCCTCTAAGAACATCACAATCACATCATTTGTTTTCATTAAATTATCACATTTCAAGCCACACTTTAATTGAATTTTCACTTTCCAGAGCAATACGATCAATTAGGTGGCACTACACAGGTCTCCGACGAGGGCATCGCACCGGTAACCTCAGTGATAGGATCGCTGGATCCACGTGGCGCAAGCGCCGGCGGCAGCATCAGCAGCTCCAGTGCATCGAGTAGCAGCAGCAGCAGCGCTAGCAGCAGCAGTGCCAGCAGCAGCAGCAGTGAAGGTGGCAGTTTAGGCAAATATTTGCCCCCAATTACACGACTTTAAATTTAGTTAATTAAAATTTTTAGCGAGATTAAATTAATCGACTGAAAGCGATTTTACGGCACAACAAAAGAAAACAAAGACTCACAAAAACAAAACACACGCACACAAACACAAGACATACAAGCTCACAATATCAACAAAAAAATCTCACACACACACAAAGAAACAACATTACACACACATATACACACACTCGTTTATATTCGCTCCAACAATTTTATGCACGATTATGCTCGCTTGCATCGCCGAATGCAGGCGAATCAAATCAGAGTTGATTTTCGTTATTTTTCAATTTTTGCCTTTTCTGTTGATAAAGTCTGTTAATTAATTTTGTTGTTATTGTTATAAATTTCTTGTATTTGTGTCATTATGCTTTTAAAAGCTTTGAACACAATGCGTTGTTTGTTGTTGTCTAATTTGTTAATTGATATTTTCGGCAAAATATTCTTTTGTTGATTTATTTATTTAGTTTTCGTTTTCCTTACTATATTTTTGTTATTTACTTTTAATTTAATTTGTATCGTTATGTCTTTATACATATATACTCATATATAATAACTGAGCGCCTCACTGCTGCCGCAGCCGGCCATCCGCCGCTAGTCGATCGTCAAGGCCCGAAGCGCCGAATGCCAACTAAATTATAAATATACATATCTACACATATGTATGTAGTTGTAAGTTGTTATGTAATAAATATGCGTTTTGCCACTTTTTCTACTATTTCTTGTAAATATGTATGTTAAATAGAAAAGCCGCCGTCACACAGCGCTTCATTGTGCATAAATGAAATAAAAGAAATAAAATTATATTTTTATATTTTTTAAAAAAGTTCAAACCAGTTTATTTGTTTACCTCCAAATTTGATATGCCATAATTTATGGTCGAACGCCGAATTTCGACACGGAGAAATTAGCATTGTGTTGAGCAAGCGCGGATGGAGGAGAGATGTTTAAGATGAAAATGTCGAAATGTCAAAGTCTTGAAACATTCATCGATAGTAAAATATAACAACAACAACATTACACCTATATGAAATTATCAAAATAATAACAGGTTGAAGCGTGCTTATAAAATAAAAGATAAAGAGGGAAAGAAAAAAAGAGAGAAAGAAATTGGCTGAATACCAGAGCGCTACTGACTGACCTGTCTTAAGGCGATGCTGCAGCTGCAAATGAATCAAAAAATGGATGCGTTTATATATGTGAACTGAGATCTTTAATTCAATTTTCTTTTAAATAATTTTTGGAAATTAAAATATTGGACCATCAAAGAAACAATAAGGAGAGAAATATCAACTTGAGCTATTATTTTTCCAATAAAGTTTCGCTCTATGTTAAGCCTTTATTAACTAATAAATTTTTATTATTATACTAAAACTAAATCATTTTTACCAAAAAATTTTAGATTAAACTCACTTTTTGTATGCTTAGGCAAGAATGAAAAGTATTCGCTCAGTTTATCCGATGGAAAACCTGTAAAAGTGGCAACAATTGTAAGTAGTCAAAGATACGCATGGAATTTGTACCCTTTTGCCTTTTTTCGTCTTTTATACATATCGAGTTGTATACATATATAAAACTGATCAGGATGGTAAACAAACTTTTTGTTCTTTATAATATCTACAATATTGGGTAGTCGAAAAAGTCTTTTCGTATTTTGTCAATAAATGTCGATGCAGTCGTATATCTCCAGTGCTACCAATCACATTGTGTCATACCATATAGCATTGGAAAGGGAGACTATAAGCTACATTTAGTTACAGTTGTTCAAAAATGAGTGAAAATATTGAAGAAATTCGCTATATTTTGAAATTTTTGCATAAAAAAAGGGGAAGAATGCCACGCAAGCCACCAATGTTATCCGACCTGAACAATTTCTTCGGACATTGTATTATTGCTTTGGAGAGTAACTGGTTCGTAAAGACATATCGTTAAATGAAAAAAAAAAATTGCAAGCACTTGATTCCAAACGATCGGTTTCCATGACAGGTCACAGGTGATTCAAGTAGAGGTACTTTTTTCAATAGCCTTTTTTAACAGATCACGCGTGATTCGTATGAAACTGTCATATTATTTTGTACAGTACTGTTTAGCATTTTATCTTAGATCTCCGTTTACAAATCGTACAATTTTATTACAAATGTTCTGTAAAGAATGTGTTTTGCTCATCAAGATCTTAAATTGCAAGCGTACAAAGTACAAAAAAAATTGAACATCACTTCGTTTATGTGTTCCAAGTTCCAAGAAGATCCGACCTTTTCAAGCCAAATTTTTTTCAGCGATGAGCCATTTGGAATGAAAAGATCCGAGGGCTGCCATTTCATCCAGAAAAAAACGGTTTGATGTGGTTTGTGGGCCGTATCCTTCTGGCTGTTACAAATTTCTTGACAAACTTAATATACCCTGTTCAATGTATAATGAACACCAAGGGTGTATAGTCGAATATCTTCGTGTACTCGTCCTGATATATAAGATAATATTATCAAGGTTGACCTCTTTTGAAAAATTATGCACAATAAAAACAAAGTATTGTTTAAAACAACTTTTATATTCAACTTGTCGATCTTCCGTAAAAATAAAAACAAGATTCATGTTCTAGAAAGACGTCTCATAAACAAACCGCAGTAAAATTATTAAGAATACTTTTTCAAATTTTCAGTTTTCTGGAGGTCATACAATAGTTCAACCACCTCATGCTTGCGCGATTTTACTCCGGTTTCGAACACTTTGTTACTATTTGAGCATAATATCAATATATCAGCACATAATGGAACTGATGTTCCTCATTTGGCGATTGAAAGACTAGACCACTTAATTAGCGTCTCATTAAAAACAAAGCTTTTAAATATTAGTCGTATGGAAATGGTAAAACTAAAATCAAGTCGTTAGCGAAACAATTAAGTATATCGAATCGGACAAAAATGTTAAGAAACCCCTATTACGGTAATGCGATATTCCCCCGCAACAACTGTATTTGTGCATCGCTACCTCCAAACGACATATTTTAGGTAAGTTTTCGGTTACTTCAGTTAATTTTGGTGCTTTGTTTTAAAACTTATCTTTAAATAATAAAAAAGCTACAAAGATGCAAACAGCAACAACAAGACTTCAACTCACCGGTTGAACTTTTGAAAAATCGTTTCGTGCGGAATGTTCGGCTGTCGTGTCGTATACATGCTACGCTTTTCGGCAGCGAAATTTGCATTGTGGTCGCGACAAGTTGCGGCTAAGTCCATACAATGGGTCAATGTCACACCTCAACGACTTAAGAGTGCCATAAGGAAGTTGGCGTCAATATATGCATATGTTTGTATGTATGCTGTGGCTGGCGAGCGCCTAAAACCGACTGTCAGTAGCTGGCAGTGATGACTGTGAATAATCTGAGCGTAACTGAGGAATATAAAAATGACACCGAAAATTCATACATAACACCTCTTAAACATTGCCATAAAGTTAAAAATTTGCTTCGCGCAAGAAAGGCTTAGCTGATGGCTGACGTGTGGTAACAAATACTAAGGAGTTGTTTTGGTTGGCAGGCTATATGTATATGTACATATGTAACTTCAAAATAAATTGACTTTGGCAGTATTATGTAATTCGTTGGAGTATTGGGTGAACACAAGTAATGGCAAATAAAACTGTTCATTTACTTAATTGTTGGGTGCAGTGCGAGACAGGCGTTTCCTGGCAACTCTGGTTGGCTAATCCACCAACGTCAAGTTTATGATAAAATTAGTTTCACAGTTTTTTTCTCAATTGATTGACAGATTGTCTTGATTGCAGGTTTTTTTATAAACTAATTTATCGCACAATAAAAGGTCAACAAAATAGTTAAATCTGGCTTATGATTTTAATTAAATTAACTTGACTTGTAAAGTTTCAAAGGGGGAAACTCTGCTTTGAGTAGCAAGTTCTCCACGTTTAAAGGAAGCAATCGCGATCCAAAACGAGTGCTACCACGATCAGTCAAATCAAAAATGCTTTTCCTGTTTAAAATAACGGTTGATCGAAATAGAGATATATTTTTCAATAGTCTTCTTTTGACAGATCGCGGGTGAGTCGTGTCAAGCTGTCATGTTATTTCTGTTGAGTATTGTTTGGCATTTCATCGTGGAAAGACTTACGTCGTTCAACTTTATTAGGAAAATTCACGTTCTGTAAATACGAGTAATGTGTTTCGCGCGCTTCGCTCAACTTATGGTCAGCATAATAGGGCTTACTGAGTGTACTATTCTCAATATCATCATCCATCTTGAGACCCAGCTTTCATTATGGAATAATATTCGATCGAATTGACCACGTCCAGCACTCAGTGGAGAAAGTATAGCTATCGTAGCTGAGAGTGCACACAAAGACCGTGTAGAGTCGATTCGGCGCCTTTCGCAGCAACTCGAACTGACGCATGGAACGACTTGGCGCATTTTACGTCGAGATCTTAAATTAAAAGCGTATAATATAATATATAGCTTATGAAAGAACTGAAGCCCCTCGACCTTCCCAAGCGACATCGCTTCACTCTTTGGGATCTTGAAAAAGATCCGACGTTATCGAGCCAAATTTTGTTCAGCGATGAGGGCCATTTCAAGGTCAATTTCAAAATTTACGCCTTTGGAACAAAGAGCAACCTGAGGAAGTTCAAGAGATGCCATTTCATTAAGAAGAAACAACGGTTGGGTATAGTTTCTGTGTCGGTCAAATCATCAGTTCCTCAAAAATGATGGCGGTGAGAAGGTAACCTTCAATGATGAACGTTGTTGAGCCATCATAACCGACTATTCAATGCCTGAAATATCAATGGATTTATTGAGAGAACAGTTCGGTGAACAGATAATTTTACGTTCCAAGTTAGTGTGATATCACACTGTTAGACTTTTTTCTGTGGGGATAAGCAAAGTCTGAAGTACATGCGCACAATCCCGCTTCGATTCAGGCCTTTCAGCAAAACATAGCGCATGCCATTGCTAGTTACCAGTCGAAATGCTCGAACGAGTCATCAAAAATCGTACTCAACAGATGAATCATCTGAGACGTAGCCGCGGCCAAGGTTTGAAAGAGATAATCTTCAAAAAATAAATGCCAAAAGAATGTTCTTTCGAAAGATAATAAACATTTTCCATTAAATTTGAAGTTTCTGTGGTTTTTCTTAAAAAATGTAGAGAACATCTAAATGAGTCACCCTTTAGTTTACTTCATCCCGAACACAGACCACAAAGAATACTGTGAAAGTCGTGAAGACAGCGATAATCCATCGTTTTTATTGAAGAAAACATAGAAATAGTTAAAGAAACAGTTGTTGAAAATCATCGTCTTGGCATCAGGTACATAGCAGAGTACTTCTATATATGTATATTATGGATGGACTCAAAACATATTCATGAATCTTTGGGTAAGAAGCGTATCAATACTAGACTCATACCAAAAGACCTGAACCTTTTACAAAAACGATGCCGAGAAAGCCGTTAAGATATGTTTGAATAAGAGATAATATTCATCAAATGTATAATTTCTGGTTACGAGACGTGGATTTATGTATAATTGTGACTTTGAAACACTCCAAAAATGAGCCGAAACTTGAAAAACTAAGAAGAAGAAGGGACGGCAGCTCACCCCAGTCGATGATTATAACGCGTCAAAGGTGATCAGCATCTAAATAAGATATATATCAAATATTAAATCCACAAAATCATCAAATTTGTTTATTCACTCGAGAGTCCTAGTCTAAGCCATTACAGAATCGGAAGTTTTCACCTCACTCTCCTGAAAGCTATAACTGTACTTTCTATAAAAGTGTAATCCGGTGCGAAAAAATCCATAACTTAAATGTTTTCATCACATTTCTTAACAACTAAAAGTTTTTTCCCCTAACAATAATTGCTGTCACCAAACTTCCTTATTTTACAGTTTATAAAATTATAGTATTTTAGTGTCACACAGCAAAATCGCGTCATCACTCAGCTACTCAATTCGCCCTATATACTTACGGCAAATATGAATATTTATTGAAATTGCGGGTTTTAAAAATTCCACATTTTATGATGTCTTTGTAACCTTTACGCTACAAATGTTTTGTGTGATATTGCGAACGTGTGCAAAGGGAGTAGCCAAAATAATGCAATAAACTTGCGTAGAAATACAATTCCGACGTAATCGTAAAGAAAACACTGTTGCCGGCGTTGGCGTATAAAGACGAATAAGACGTAAGCTAAGCCGCTCAGCGGTTAAAATACGCAACGATAGTTAAAAGCAATGAGTGACTGCCTGTCAACAGCACCAAACTTTAGAAGTAGGCAAAACAGCTAAAAAGGTAAATACATAAATAGCAAATTGAATGAAACTAACGGCAGTGTACAACACCAACAAAAATAACAACGAAACCATAATACGCCAACGCTTATTGCGCCAAACGATTATTTCGACTAACTATTATATTATTTATCGATTTTGTGTTTCAATTTTGAATATTTGTTTTACAATAAGCACTAATGTGGTTTCAAATATCTTTTGACGTTATTTCCATACCATATAACTGTTGTTTTGACACAACTAATGTCCTCTAGCCATTAATCAACAAATAATTTTGATTTTATCTGCTTGCTTTTGGTGTGATTGTTGGAAGATTCTGAGCCACACAAAAGCCATGTTTAACATCTTATTTCATCTTTGTGTTTATATTATTGACACAATTTGAATGGATTGGTTAGATGTATAAAAACTCTTTATTGCCTTCGATTTGCCACTTTTCTAACAGTTGGATTTACGCACAGCTGTTTTCTTGACAAAAAACTTACGTGTGAAAGAAGCAACTGAGCTTTCTTGCTCAATTCGATACATAAAATGAATGATCAAAAAAATTGTTTTTTTTTAATTCTCTTGTTAAATTCTACAACACCGCTATAATATTGTAACAAATTTTCAAGTTGATCCGAGTAACAGTTTCTGAGATACAGCATTGAGAACTTATGCGCTCGAGGCTAGCTAGGCTAAATGAGCCGCCTCTAAATGCGCTTTTCTCGAAACTACGTTTTTGAAGTCGATTGGCGAGATTTCTCGAGAACTACTCAACCGATCTTCATGAAATTTTAGATACAATTCTTTAAGACTTGGACGAAGGAGTTTTTTCTATTACAAACATTTAAAAAAAAGTCGCGAAATTTTCATTTTTTTTGTAAATCTAATTTTCAGTTTCTTTTTTCTTCGTCCAAGTTCAAAGTTAAGGTTTTAACTAAAATACGCGTTTTTCACTTTAGATGATCCTTTATTGAGTTATCCTGCCAACGCAGAATTATCTTTTTTCCGAACGGTTACCGGAAATGGCGTCCAAATGGCTGAGTTTAAAATATTTGTTCCGAAAAATTTCAGAATTTCTTTGTTAATAGCGTTTGTGTCTTAACTCTTTTGGTACAGATTGTACAAGTATACTGTAGATCATACTTGTATAACATGCCTGGAGCATAACGCATTGTACGTTACTTATAATTAAGTTAAGAATTATTTCTTAGCTATTTAGAACTTCCTCTTTTATGCCTTTGGTGGTGAAGCCGAAAAGTTTTCGTACTAAGTTTGTAGGAAAAATGACGTCAATCGTGATCTAACTCTTTAGAAAATACCCTATCCTATCTCCCTATACACAGATTTAAACAAAAAAAGCCATAGAATTTCTGAAACCAAACATCTATTAACTATAACAATTCTTCAGAACAAACACCACAAATGCCCGGTTTCACAGTCCATACTTAAGTTATGCTTAAGTACTGAAAATGGGAGACTTAAGCAGTGCTTAAGTAACAGCTGATTTTTGTTTACGCTTCCATGCGACATCTTTCTTAGCGTTCGAGCAAATATCCGTCCGCTTGCATTCGATGACAGCTTTATACTTTTCCACCAGTTGCAATAGGTGCTCCGACTCGTTAGCGCTGAAATACGGGGTTCTTTTGTGGTTTTCTACCATTTTCGATATAACTTTCCTCGCAAATTTATGTATTATCTATTATAATTGAAATAATTCAAACATATTTTTATGGATGACATTTCTAAAACATATGTTTCCCATAACGTTGCCATATGTATATCATAATAAATGTATATCATATTAAAATTAAGCATTGACTGCGAAACGCTAAACGACTACTCAGTCTGCAACAATGCTTAGCTAAGATTTTATTTGGACACAACTTGAGTATGGAATGTGAAACCGAAGATTTTATCAATTTTTTATGGCATTTGACGTAACTTTTTTATGATAGGCATGAATGAATATCCAATTAAAAATGAGTGTAATTCTTTGCGCTCTGCTCTCGAAACACGCATTTGATTATATTTTACACTTGCCGTACGAATCCTTTTTTAGACTTTTATTTTCCTCCTATCGTTTATTCTTACGCCATCCGTATCGTGCAAGTTAAAATGCGGTTCTTTAGTTATTGTAAAGTTTCAATTTATTTTGGGATTATTTCTGTCTGTGTTTATTCTACCCACCGCGATAAACGCGCTTTATTTTATTTTTAAGCACACATTTAGGACTTTGTAGAATGAGAAATGTTTTTATTGCAGTTTCCTTCTATTCTGTATATTTAATTTTCTTATCACATCTGATCTAATAAGTACAAAAAACTCTTGCAAAACTACAAGTTTAGTTTCTTATATTCAAGGGCAAGCTATAATCGGTCATGGACTTTTCAAAACTAGAATTTTTTCACAACTTGTTTATTATAACGTTGTTGGTTCTTTGTTGTAGCAATATATGGTTATTACTATTTTCTAAATTTAGTTTTCCAAATTTCGTCGAAATATATTTATTTTTTAACACTAAAATATAATTGTTTCTGCAAAAAAAAAATAATAAAAATTTCAAATGTTTAATCTTTTCTTAAAAATAATCTGATTTTTTTTCAAATATTTTTTATAGCTTCTTTCTTCCTCGAAAATCTAATTTAATCTTTTAAAAAATTTCAATTTTTCTTAAAAGTAATATTTTTTTAATTTGTCGTAAAATTTAAGCAAATTTTTCTAAAAAATAATTTTAATTTTATCTTAAAAATATTTTTTTTTTTGAATTTTTACCAAAAATAATATTTTTTTAAATTTTTTTTTATAGCTTCTTTCTTCATCGACAATTTATTATTTAAAAATAAAAATATATTTTTTGCTTTTAAAGATTTAATTTTTTAAAAGGTTTATTTTTCAATAGCTTTTTTTATATCTTCGTTCTACTTCCAACTGATGTATCGGGTTTTTATTACTTTTAGAGATTTCACTGCAATTTGTTGGTGACATACATACATGCATACATATTTCGTTAGGTTATAATTTTATCGTATCTGATCGATTAAAATAGCTTGAAGTTATACGAAACAAATCACAAATTAAAAAATATAACTAATATTTCCCGAATTCTACGTAAATTTTATTTATTTACACCATTCACAGATGTTTAAAGAATTCCTTATTAAATTCACATTCATCATTTCGAAAGTCAAGTGTCAGAATTTATCTTTGCAAAAGAAAGCCAGCTAACTCAAGCGTACGCTATATTTGAACCTTAGTGCGCTGCGTTGCGGTCTTAGCGTGTATGACTTACGATTTTTATTGAGTTTTGTACAATTGATAGTCATCATTATAATTGACGGATGTCATTATAGAGCCGCCAGTCATCAGCACAGCCGAATCTCAAATAGATATTCGTCATTCGCTACGAGAAATCGTGAAATTTTCTGTCATGCACCGAAGTGTTCTTCAATAAATCTGATTCATTGATGCTTTGCATTGGAACTTCTTGTTGAAACCAAATTTAAAAAACACACCAAAAATTGTTTTGGATTTTTAAACTTCTGATTATTTTCAAACGTTGACTTTTCGTCTTAAATCCGAAATTTTGCTTATTTATTGGTTCCCATTGAGCCAGAAATGGGCACATTGCATCGACTGAACCAAATTTGGCTGAAAACAATATCTTCTTTGAGCTTTTCAATATGCGCTTCAACCGTTTCGTGTACACTCTCATTATGAAAGAAATGCATTTAAGGTGTTATACAATTCACAGATCTTTGGCAATACAGTTAAAAACATCCTGAAAATCTTCAAAAACAATTCAGTGTTTGCGTATAATACAACATTTATAACTTTTTGTATTTTGTACATATTTAAACAGACCGATAGAGATTTCATTGACCCAAATAGTTTCTTTGTTTGCTGTAGAAAAGTCTTACAAAATTATAAAATTTACCTTGCACTCAACTGCAAGGCGACTTTTAAAGAACCCAAACTTATATCTTACATAGTAAATTATGGTAAACATTTTCATTGCATTCCTCTTAAGGTTTTACTCGTTACTTTTAATAGAAAGTGCCTGAATAAGGATATATGGTAAATGGAGGTTAAGTTCTCCTGAGCTGTGATGAATAAAAATATACACATGAAAGAGCAAACAACTGAATTATAAAATCAAAAAATATTTTCTTTTATTTCATTCAATAAATTAATACAAACTATTTGTGTGTGAATGGCGAATGAATGATACGATTGTGGGGCTCGCATGATTCAGAAGAAAACGAAAAAAGAAGCCATAATAGATTGCATAGATTGAAGAGAGAATGTATGAACAAGTCAGAGAATATGTGAGTGCCTTAAAAACTATTAACTAAATTATTTTGTAAATTTTTGCAAGTTCCAATGAACCCATTTACTTCTTCTTGATGGGCAAGTATTTGTTGGTGGGCAAATTATAGTTGCTAGCCGATTGGAAGTTCTGCTGCACGAAGGACGAATGTGAATGTTGCTGGCCAATGCTGCCACCCAAGTTCAGAGAACCACCAGAGACGGATGTAAGGGGAGCAATACCCTCATCGGAAATGTGCGTAGAACCACCAAGAGCATCGTATTGAGCTTGGATTTCCTGTTGGGCGCGTTGAGCCTCCTCCTGAGTCTTGTACTTGATGAAGTACACTTCAGGCTTGTGTGTTTTCTGTTCACCTTGAGCCTGTTGCAATTGCTGTTGCACCTCGGACAAGTCGGGTTTCTTCGACAACACATAGATGACGGTCTTCTCTTCATTAGCATTCTGAGCGTGTCTCAAAGCTGCGCCGGCCAATTTGATATTGTGTGTTGGTGCCTTGATGAAGACGATGCGATAATTCTTGCGAATTGGGGCATTATCGAATTGTTGACCGAGCAAAGTCTCTTCCTGGTCTTCGGGTGCTGAGTGGATGTAAATATCCTTAGTGATGATGGCAGTCTGTGGACGTGGTTGCTGGAATGATTGGAAGTTCTGTTGGAAACCACCGTGACCGCCGGAGGGGAAGCCGAAAGCACCGCCACCCAGCTGTTGTTGTGGTTGGGGCTGAATTGGCTGGCTAAGTTGCGCAGCACCGAATTGTTGTTGTGGCTGAATTGGCTGACTAAGTTGCGCAGCACCGTATTGCGCCTGCTGTTGTACCACTTGTTGTTGCACAAATTGTTGCTGATGGCTCTGTGAGATTGATGACACTCCACCGTTTTGGAGCGGTGGCAAGTAGTTTTGTTGTGGTGGCGCTTGTGGTTCTGGCAAATGGATCTCTTGTGATGGTGGTTGCAATGGAATCGATGGTGATGGGTTGAATGTTTGCAATGGTGGTGACTGCACTGGGGAGTAGAGTGCGCTTGGTTGTTGTGGTGGTGGTGAAATGGGACTGGAAATGGGTGCAGCTGGACCTGCTTGCGGTACTGTATGATGATGATGATGATGATGCTGATGACTCACAGCTGGTACAATGGGCGCAGATGGTCCGGCTTGTGGTTGTTGATATTTGTAGCCTGGTTGAGCGCTAACCACGGCGAGTATGGTGAAATACTGTGTGGTGAAAAATTGTTTTTATTAATTTGATGTTATTGATGATAATAAGTTCATAAGCTCATCCTGCCTGAGCATAATACCTACCAATGCGACACTGATTGCCTTCATGTTTGAGTATTTTTCGTTAATTTTTGGCGTTGCGATCTTCCTCACTTTCTCTGACAAGTTCAAATGCTTGACTGATGCCTAAACCTGAACCAGTTAACACTTTTATAGTCGGTGAACCAAATGGTAATCGAAATCTTTCTCAGCAAACTGAATCAATTCGCATTTGAATTAATCCACCAATTTGTAGCCGCTTTACATCCGTTATTGCCGTTATGCGCAAGCGCACCACGCACGTGTGACCTTTACATGTATCACCGAAAATCGTCACATAAGCGCGATTAGCACATCGCGGAATCGACCGCTCGACCGGTCCTCTATTCCGTTTTAAAATGCATCCCACTTAGCATAAGGTCGTTCGCTGGCATCACTTTAATCGATTATCTAACAAGCCAGACCAGCATTAGCTCACCATCCGTTTAGAGCGCGCTTCAATGGGCCGCAGACGCGCCTTCGCACTCTGCAACTGTAAACTTGTAAACCTTTTTTCCGTTTGGTTTAAGTTTTTTTCCAGTTTTTGTCTCCGAATTATGAAATTGCTAATGTCGTGTTGCTTATGGTTAATTTAATGCAAAATTATTATTATTATTTTATAGTCTTCGTAACATCTCTTCAACAAAAACACAAAGCTGAAGAAACAAAAGATCCAAAAGCGCAACGCAACAAACGCCACAAAAGTCGGTATTCGAACAATTCTAATTTGCATATTGCCATTCATTTCTTTTCACTTTTCCTGTTTGGCCGTCTGCTTCGGCGTGGAATTGTTGGACCAGACGTTAATGCGACGCTGCGCTGTTCCAATGCGTAGAAACGGCTTAGTCGCCCATTAGCCATGTTTACAGGCATTAAATATGGCCCTCTTATAAATTACAACAATAAACGTTATAACGAAGATATCACAACATAATTACGCAGCATCGTTTGCCATGCTCTTTCGCTCTCACTCTGTTCGATTCTCTCATGCAAGTTGCACAGCATTTGAAGTTCAGCAACATGTTGCTAGCTACATACTGCAACATCATGCTCTGTGCTATCGTTGAGGGTTATTAGAGTGTACGTATGTATAACTGTATACTATGAATAACGGTTACGTTATGCTTAAATAAAAATTATTATTTAGTGTGCTGAGAAGGGTTAGGTGCATAAAGATTTATTTTATAAACTTTAGGAATATTTTATTTTACATATTTTATTGAAATCAAATTCCCATGTAATTTCTTTACTTCTGTTCACCCATTATGTTTCTGTAAACAATTAAATAAGTGGCCCTTTTCCAAATCTTTGGCTTGACAGATTCTTGGCTTAACATATCCACGTCTGAGATTGATTTAAAACATTCTCAGACAACTGAATTCCATTCTCTTGTTTTTCGAATATTCAAAAAAGTATGTATGAATATTGACACGTGCTGCTGAACTGTGTTTAGCAAGGTACATTCTCTCTTCTTTCACTTTATTAACGAAAATTTGGGTGACTCTGGGCCTTCAGAAAAGACGTGGTAGATCGTCGCTTAAAAAGAATTTGATTAATTAAACTTGCTTTTACTTGATAGATAAATTCAATTATGCGGCAGTCGTTCAAGTCAGCTAAGTCAATAGTATTTATATTTGAAGATAGATAGCCTAAAATCCTTCGGTGCGCGTCGCAGATAAAAAAATTATTCCAAAGCTGGTAAGGCAGCGCTGAGTTCAGGTACAACCGCAAAGTTAATGCTCTTGCAACTTGCAGGAATCCAAACTCGGAAAATTCCTTCATATGGTAGCAAAACTTGATATTAAAATATGGAAATTAGACTAGTATCGACACTATTTCATCTACTTTTGCCAATAACACATACTATTAAGATGTCTCATACTAAGAAAATGTTCATTGTGTTTCATAAAGTACCTCGCTTACAATCAGCAATCTATATTGAGTAAATTCAGCTGGAAGTTCGAAATTTTGATAATATTTGTATAGAGGCTAGGTTATGTTTTCGCCAAATTTTATTCGCAAAGATACACTGTTATGAGTAAAACACGTTCTCTCTCAATTTTATTAAGATAATTCACATATAGGTCGATATATGCGGTATAAAGTCGTCCGGAAGTTTGAAAATACGGCTACGGGAAGGATTTACCCCTTTTAAATACATTTCGTATACACAGATATACTAATATCAAGAAAAGATTATCTCTGAATTTCAATTCTATATTTCATACATTAACTGATATTTTCAGCCAAAAGTTAACTATTGATACTAGAGTACTGCGGCGTTACAGTTTTTATTGAATTTAGAATATTTTTGGTCATAAGGTGGCATACTTTAAAGATATTATTCGTGAATAGTTTTATTCCGTTATATTAATTGCTTCTTGATTAGTGGACTGGAAAGTGAAAGAATCAAATGGAATTTAAAATAGTGTTATATTGGAAGTAGGGGTGGCTGTAGTACGATTTCGCCCTTTGTCACACTGTAACATAAAAATGTCAGATGAATGTAACGTACTAAATTTGGTTGAAATCTGTCTGGTTGATCTCGAGATATGTGATTTCCCCTAAAAGTGGGCGGTGCCACGCAAATCGTCCAATTTAAGACCTCTTCCATCATCTCGAGAGTAAAATTTAATGTTTCTCGATAACTGTGTGTGATAACTTACTATTTACTGCGGCACAAGCATTAAATTTCACAACCAAAATTGCATGGAAGGACTTTATAGGAGAAGGTATTAAAATTGGACAGCGGGCATGACACCGTCCACCTTTAAGTGAAATCATAATTCTATTCATCAATTTCAACCAAATTCGTTGTGTGAGGCGACTTAAGGGGGTACTCTCATGTGAACGCATACATTTTAGCACTTTTTAAGAAATTTTTTTTTTATGCGACAACAAAATTCAATCATTTTAATTTTTTAATATATTTTATTTGTATTTTGAAATGTACAAAAAAAAATTTTTTTTCGTTTTTTACATTTTTAATATATTTTTTTTTAATCAAAGTAGTCCCCAACAAAAAAAAAATAGTTCACTGGTCATGGGGATAGCGGCTGCTCATGTTGTCTGAAATAAAAAAATCGAATGGATTATTATGCAGTAGTTCTGCGGCTATCGTCCCTACCAAATATAATCAATTTCAATAAAAAAAATGTCGACCTTCAAAAAAAAGTAACGAAAATCTTGTTTTTTCGTTAAAAATCGTTAAAAAAAATATGAAAATATTTTCGAAAATAAACAATTCTGGTAGGGACGATAACTATAAATGAGTAGAAGAACATATCTAAATTTTAAAGGAATCGGTTGAATACTTTTTTTTTAGGACCATGACAGTTTCAATGAAAATGATGATTCGAGAATAATGCGTTTAAAGTTTCAATAGACTGCAGACTTGTGATGGCGCCTGGTAGACAGTAGCTTACGACACGTCGGCGACTATGAGCTGTAACTTATCAAATACTATGAATTTCGGTCTGAATTTTTCACAGCATGTTTTCAATAGGTTTTACTGTCAAAATAAAAAAAAAAATCGATTTTTCGAAGTGATTGCATGAGAATACTCCCTTAAAGATTCCTTTCATAAGCTGTGAAGGCCTATCACGCTTTTTTCCCACATAAAAAAACTTTTTGATTCCATCTGATTGTATCATTTTATAGTATATAAATTAAACGCCCCTAAGGTATTTCATCTTACGCCCAAAAATTGTCGGAATCGGACATAAATTATATGGACCTCAGAAACTTTAATGGGAACTTTCAGAAAGATTCTCTTTCTAACAACAGTGTATGCTATTGTTTAAAATGAGTGAAAACAGGGCAATACTACCGCTAGTTTAATATACAGTATTGCCAACACCTGAAGCTATATTCATAGCTTTGATCCTTACAAATTGCGATAATATAAAATGTTCAGTTTCAAACGAACCTACCTTGCTTGTTGTTACTTATAGTTAAACGTTTTCAAAATATTATTTTATTCATTTGAAGCTGAAAATACTTTTAAAAAGTGTCAATGCTTCCATCCAAGTATCAAAATATTCCAAAAATGTTTTCTTATAGATCCTATGGCCGAATTCAATAACGGAAGTATAAATATTAATTGGGCGACCAACTGCTTCATACGGTGATTGAAATTCAGATAACACGCACAAACGAGCTCAAGCGTTTTGAGTTTTCTATACACCACATATTATAATATAATTAGTTTTATTAGATTATTTGCCTTAAAAAACTATTTTATTTAGTAATAATTTAACAGCTTCGGCTCTATTCATTTTTAGTCATTTTTAATATAAAAGTCATCACTGTGGAGCTTGCATTTTTATGCTTTTAGTTCACTGACACACCTTACAAGGTAATAAGACTTGAGTTCACGCTTAAAGTTATTATGTTGGCCTATAGGCTATCAAATATGAATATCAAGTCATATAGGTTGTCTTGGTTATATTACATTGAAAAATATATAATAATATTTTATTATTTTATTTTCATTGTGGGCGGGGTATTATTTTTGTATGAACTAGACTCATAAAAATAAATAAATAAAAAAACCTCACATTGTCATTGAAATTGAACCGGATTTTAAAACAATTTTTTTTAACAAGTTAAAGCGATTTATTGCCTAATAAAACTAGACTATTAAACACGATTTTTTAGGTTAAGTACCACACATAATGCATCATTTTATGAATTTGAATCTATAAATTAACATACAAACATTTATCGCAATCGTTCATAATTACTGTATTGATTTATGGATTTTAAAGCGTTTTTTTTTTCGAAATTATTTGGCAGCCAAATATTATCAAAAACGTCAATAAGCCTACAGGTATTACCACAAAGGTTCAACTTAAAGATGTCTAAAGGCTGCAGAAGAGGCATTTCAATATACTAACACTATTATTAATATATGAACATAATTAAATTAAATAACAAGTTATTAATTAACAAACTAAGTTGACTGACTACAATAATTACAGTGTTAAAACGCAAACACCAGATGACGGATGTCCAAATTCAATCAAGCAATTAATGCACCACTTGTGCCCACAGAGCAAACCCAACGCTTACAAATGCTCACTGGTGTTTCTCAATAATTTAAAACAACAACAGTGCAGCTCATTTCAATACTAACAAGACATCTGATGATAATGGAGATTTGTCAAAAACTTATGATTAGTTAATTTATTTTATTGTACAATAACACAATCAAAATAAAAAAAAATGTTTTTGTAACTTAATCCCCAGATGGGCTATCGAAAGAAGATTTCGATTATTTACAGGGTGATCGATTTTTTCATAAAGATGTTAAAAGTTTTAACTTTATCCATCTGAAATTTTCAAGACGTGCAAGTTAGATGAGAATACAGTGTCAAAACTACCCATATTGCCGGAAAACACTATTGCATATGAGATTCTCAGCAATGCAATTTACTATCGCCTAACCCAATGGTTGATCACTTCGGGTACTTGTGACCCGAGTATCAATAGTTATATTTAAGTTTAAAAAAATAACAAAGAAAAAGAAACAAAATTTAACAAAAATCGGCTGTAACCGAACATTTTATACTCATGCAACCTGTAAGGATCAAGGCCGCCGATTTTGTAAGTTTACAATATAACTCACTCACTGAACAGTTTATTCGTCATAAGACTTGTTAGAAAAACGAAAATCATTATTTGTTGTACTAAATATGGTATAAAGACAACCTGAAGTTTAAAATCGTTTTTAGGCAGATTCACGTCCTGCGGTGGCTACTGTACGAGCTCTTCGCGCAAAACACGAATGAATTTCTGGTTTAACGGTGCACGTGCTTTTTTTTTGACATGTCTAAACACATCTTCATACGCATAGCGTGCAAAGTTGGCGACTCGTTAATTTCAAGAAATGCCCAGTGAAATGGCCGCCAAAATCATGTCACTAGATTATTTTCTCAGGGAGATTGCCAAATTAAAGGTGTAATGTCTGATTCGACCATTATAGCGGCTAGGTCTCGGATGGTTCATCCATTGTGTATAATTTTCAATGGCTCTTTCGAGCATTTCAACTGGTAACTGGCGAATGACATGCGTCATGTTTTCATCCAAGGCCTGAGTTGAAGCGGAATTGGCCGCATAGACCATAGACTTTACATAGCCCTACATGAAAAAGGCTGACGGTGTGATATCATACGATCTTGGTGGCCATTCGAACAGCTCAAACTAGTTACCGAAATGTTATCTTAATAAACCCATTGATTGATGTGATGCGTGGGAATTGACGACGTTTTGTTCAAACAAAATGTTGCCGAGGTTATGAGCTTCAGGCATCAAATAGTCGGTTATCATGGCGCGATAATGGTCGCTATTGACAGTAACGTTCTCACCGGCATCATTTTTAAAGAAATATGGACCGGCAGTTCCACCGACCCACAAACCACATTAAACCGTTATTTTTCTGGATGAAATGGCAGCTATTGAATCTCTTTAGGTTGCTCTTCGCCCCAAATACGGCAATTTGCATTGCTTACATACCCATTGAACTAGAAATGGGTCTCATCATTGAACAAAGTTTGGCTCGAAAACGTAAGATTTCTATGAGCCCAAAGAGTGATGCTATGTCATTTGGGAAGGCTCAGGTTTTATTTTATACGCTTACAATTTAAGATCTCGATTTGAAATGCGCCAAATCGTTCTGTTATATTTTCTTCACTGCGTGCTGGACGTGGTTTATTCGGTCGAATATTGTCCAATAATGAATATTGGGTATCCTTGGTTTCCATTAATGAAACCCCCACCATCATTCCCGAAGAGGCTTTCCCAACCTCCATGACCACCACTGTTAACTTAGTCATCAGTTCAACTGCACTCACTGCTACCTATTAACTCTGACATCGAATTATACAACGACTACGAACCCATCGATTGACTTTAGTGTCATTTCGATGATCAACAAAGAGTTCATGAATATCTAATTTCATTTGAATTACAATACGAACAACAAGTGGCCAACAATGAGCCGTTTATTGGCCTACAAAACAATAGCGAAACGCAAACAAAAAATCAACGGCAAATAAAAATAATAAAAATAATTTTTAAGCGGATTTATACAATTTATGCGTAATTTCATGCAAATTCATACGATCGGCTTGCGAGATTCACAAATCGTTATCATAATACCAAGTGCTGTCGACGCAAATTGCACGGAGCAGATATTTATCTATTCATTCAAAACGATCATTTTATTGCACTCAACTGCCTTGTTATCAACTATGTTTTGCTATTGTTGCTCTTTGTGTTGGACCACTGTTGAGTAGGTGAAATTTTTATGACTTTATTTTTTATTGTCCATAAATATTTAACATAAAATGACAATCAATTTGGTGCGGTTTGACAATTTGCAGAACCAAACACAAAGCAACAGCTGAAAATAGAAAAACAAAAACAAATTTGTTTGGAAATGCAAATGAAATGACGAGAAGAGCTCAGAGGTGGAAGGGGTATTGCACAGCAGGGTTGAACCTTTAAATTATGGATTTTATTGTCTGTTTGGCGCCACTTGACAGCTGTGCACCACACTAATGACAACTGACATTTATCGTTTGCAGGAATTTCAGGGCTAATCAAGATTATGTCATATGAAAAGAAACTAGTTCGCCAATGAGAGCAACTGTCTCCGCTTACCTACATATATCTAGGACAGACAAAAGTTATTTCATTTTGCAATAGAAAAAAGTAAAAAAGAGAAATTGGGAAAATAATTTTATGAATTCGCAGTGACGCAATAAGCGATGCTACACATACTCATATACTTAGACGATTATATATACTGATTAAATTTATAATCCAAATATATATACATATATCCAACATTTTTGCAGACCTCGAAAATTATAAATCCATTCAAAAGACCATTCAATTTAGTTTGCTTTACACCTACATTTTTGTATTTACCATAAATATGTATTATAAGTTTCGACACAGCCAGCTACCATATTACGATATCTTTAAAAATCGCTTAATCGAATTTCACTGCTACTTAATTATGTTTAGACCATTTTAGGCGCTTTCGATGGACTGCAAACGCATTATGTATGAATACATCAAAAACGCTCATAAATTTTATTGTCTTTTCTTCTTAGAAATACACAATTTGTCGCTGTGGATTTATGCAAATGTTGTTGACCAGATGTAAGTTGAGTATGTTTGTAAGCGGCGACATACAGAGGCGTCCGCGGTAACTTTGAATTTGAATTAGTTCATATCTGATTCATATCTGTTTTAGACCAGAGCCTTGCGACATGGTGCTACAGAATATAATAGTTTTGTTCTCTTAATACAAACATTTGCTACAATTGTTAAGAAGAAAACGAAGTGTCCGAGCTATATCTTAAAATCTGAAGGACCAATATATAGAGGAACAGAAGAGCGACGAGCATTGCTAACTAGGCTTCGCTCGTTTCCATGATCATTAAAAAATACTACTACTACTAACTAAATTTAGTAAAGCTTTGTTCATTATATAAAAATTCTTACTAATTCTTTAAAATCTATCCTGTGCCCTTCAAAGTAATCCCCCTGACCACAAAATACTTGTGTTAGCGCTTTTTCCAATCTTCAAAACAGTTATTAAAGTTACCTTGCGGAGCGGTAAACGATTTCGGATGCCTCTAAATTACGCGATAGTGTACAAGGAACATTCCAAAGTAGACGGGACTTTTTGAATCTAGCGCCCCCTGGTAGCGCCATCTATATTTGCGACTAGTGCGTTATAAACTGCTATCTTTATTGATTATCCAGTAAGAATTTCATGACATTTTATTGATCGCAAGTAAAGTTATTTAAGTGTCAGTGTGTTTGTGTTATCGGTGCGAAAATGAGCTTCGAACAAAGAGCAGACATTAAATTTTGTTTTAAAATTCGTAAAACTTTTACCGAAACATTTCAATTGATGAAAGAAGTTTATGGCGTTGATTGTATATCCCGTAGCAGAGTGCACGAGTGTTTTCAACGTTTTCAAAGTGGTCGTGAGGACATAAATGACGATCAACATGTGGGCCAATCAAAATCCGTGATCAGCGGAAATTCGTCCTTTTCCGGGTCGTAAGCATAGATCCAAGAGTCGCCGAAAGTAATAATACGTTTTATGACATCTTTCATAGACGTTAAGGCGAAGCTGTTTATCGGAAAAATTTAGCGATTTTGGAACCAATCGTGCTTTCACTTTTTTATGCCCAAATGATCTTTCAAAATTATTTCACCGCTCTTTCCGACATTCCAACGATGCCAGTAAGATCTCTGACTGTTAATCGTCGATTCTCAAACACCAATTCCTTTACTTTATTGACCTGTTGATCATCAGTGGATATTGATGGCCGTCGTGATTGTGATTCGTCGTCAATGCGTTTTCAACCCTCTTTGAATAATTTGTACCAATAAAATTTGATTCCGCACACAAAATTTAATGGAACTTATTTGTTGATTAACTTCACTCATCGTAAAAGTCACCGAATGCACTTTATGTACTTCAGAAAGACTAGCGTATACTGAACATAAATGATTATTTTGATGTGGCACAGGACAGCACAGATGTCGCTGACAATCATGCCAACCTACAAAAAAAAATATTTTGACGATTGGATTTTCGGTCGGAATTTAAATTAAAAAGTTCTAAAATTTTTTGCCCACAGTTGTATGTTTTGCATGCTCTCCGACATCTCCTTTTAGGTATTACGAAACACCTGTCAAACTTAATAAATACATGTTCAGGGTATAAGATTATTGTAATGATACTAAGTAAGCTCACAGCCTGTAATATAAGTTAAAAATGTTCCATATATGTATATAATTAATTCTCAGGGTCCTCTAAAGTTTTGAAAACATCGCAAAATATTTACAACTTTAATTTGAGTGTGAAGTAAATACGAAATGGACTGTACCCCCATTATTTGTTTTTTTTTTTTTGCTTATGAGATGGACTAAGTTTCAAATTAATTAAAACAAAATAACTTAATTTATATTAACCGGAAATTAAACTGCTTAAACTAGAATAAAATCGAAAAGTGGTGAATGCTTATATATTCTAAGGCTAAGGCTATTTATTCAATGATTACTAAAATTTCATACTGCTATTCCTTCACCAGAACATCAGAAACAAAAACGTTAATATTCTTTTCAAAGCAGATAACTTAGCACCCCACTGTGAAACGCCTCTGTTATTAATCAATAGAGAATTTAGAGAATTAACATAAAATTTTATAGATTATGAATAAAATCGACAGAGTAAATCATTTGCAAACATTAAGCCAGGTAAACACAACAAACAGTGTTTAAGGGTAGTAATAATTAGCTACAAAAAATATAGAATACATAAATATGAGAAAATAATTGTTCCAAAAACCTTGGAAAATATATAATCTTTTATCGATTCTACTGTCAAGAAGGGTAGCTGAAGCCGCTCGACCTTACCCAGCGACATCGACAAGAAGTTCCGACGTGTTAGATCCAAATTTTGTTCAGCGACGAGGCCTATTTCTGGCTCAATGGGTATGTAAACAAGCAAAATTACCGCATTTAGGAGGAAGAGAAACCCAAAGAGGTTCAAGAGCAGCCATTTCACTTAGAAAAAACCAGGGTTTGGTGTGGTATGTGGGCCGGCGAAATCATCGGTTCATATTTCTTCAAAAATGACGCCACTTCTCACACTTCGCATTAATCAATGGATATATTGAGAAAACACTTCGGTGAGCAGATAAAAATCGTGTGATATCACGCCGTTAGAATTTTTCCTGTGAGGATATGTAAAGTCTAAAGTCTATGCGGACAAACCCGCTTCGATTCAGGCCTTCATCACACGTGCCATTACCAGCTGAAATGTTCGAACGAGTCATCGAAAATTGGAATCAAAGGATGAATATTTGAAAGATATACTATACAAAAAATAAACGCCAAACAATGCTCTTTCAGATGATAATAAACATTCCCCATTGAAATTGAAGTTTCTGTATTTTTTCTTTAAAAAAATAAGGAACCTCGAAATGGATTTAATATACTTGCATGAAATGTGGCCCCAATACTAATTTACAAATTGCTACCAGAATGTTTATATGAAATACGCTTTTTTAAAATCTGTAATAAGTCTGGAAAAATCTACATGCCAGAATATAAATATAAAATTATGTGCAACTTCATCAGTCTTACACCACTGTTATCATCTTCAGTTGATATCAAAAGTGTTGCTGGTAATATTTCTCCGCTCAGCAGGGGTCGCGCGTCAGTTGCTTTAGCCGATGTACATGCTCACATACACACATAGAAAATTATACCTCATTATAGATTTGGTTAAGTAGAGCTGGTCTATGTTTGCTTATTCACGTCAACGCCCGCTTTTGCTGCTAATTCGCTGCAAATTGCTAAGCCGCCAAAAATGGATTAGTAGCAAGCTACTCTTCACCTTTCAGCATGCTGGCCTGTCTGGGCTGCATTCAAAAATTTTGCTAAATTATACTATATGTCTCAGATTTTGATCACAAAATTACATTTGCCCTCAAAAGCGCAGATGTGCATACGAAAAAGGATATATATATACATACATATGTGGGTATAACTTGTCTGTAATATAAAAGGGCTTATATGTATGTCTGTATTTAAGCTCCACATTTGTGAGTGTATGCATGTGTGTATATGTGTAGGCACAAATAAAGTACAAAAATGATGTGAGATGAAAATTTATGCATTTTGACGCTTACCATTACTGGCTTATTGATCACTCGGAGGTCGTTTAAGCTTTGTTTTTGTAGTTACTGGATTTTCTTAGTATTCGGGTTTTTATTTTTATTTTTATTATTATTATAATTTATTTTCTGGTTTTTTTCAGCTTTTATCATATTGGATATGATTGGGTCTGGATTACTATCGCTTTATCGTTACATATCGCGTTTCCCTAATTTGCCGACATATAAAAAGTGCACTATTGTCTCTCTTGATTAACAGTTAAATTTTAAATTTCACGTTGTAAAGACTTGCGGAGGGAATCTTCGTAGTTTGCACGGGTTTTCGACAAAAAATCAACTAAATCGATGATGCGTGTGTTAGTGGTGAGTGCAAAAATTGGTTTAGTGATTTCGAGAATGTGTGTTGTTATTGAAATACATATAGTATACAAACATTTTACGAACTGAGTTCTAGTGAGTGTCAAAAATTATATAAAATGGTATATGTTTCAAAAAATAAAAATATACAATAATAATAATTAAAGTAATTAAATTAATTCAATTAATGGATTAATGGAGGATGGAGTCATGTGTAGAAGTTCACGCAAGTGAGGAAAGTTCTCTGATCGACTTTCACTTGAGAGTGGCCAGAAACGATTCTTTTACACATGGCTCAAGCAACTCACGACTTCCGGTCTTTGACCAAGTATCCTCTGGGTAGCCTAAGAACATCCGTTTGAAGGCGAGCTAATTTGAGAAGGCGAAACATCCCCTACATAGGGAATGAATCCAAATGAAATTTAACAATCAGCCTCGGATGAGATTGCTGTTGTTAACTCGGCTATAATCGCGTAAGCGGTGTCTACGCCAGTGAAGAAGAAGAAATTAATTCAATTAATAGTAAGCAATTTCTCCGTTGCCACTCTTGGATGGTGATCTTTAACTAACTCAATTTTGAATTAAAAATTTAAATTAAGCCAAAAAAGAAAAACACTTTTGATATTTTGGTCACAATTCCTTATACTAATTATACCGTTTCCGTTTTGCAGTTTTCACTATTTGTAGGGGCGGCTCTCGCGGCACCGCAAGGCTACAACTATCAATTAAATTACGCTCCGAATTTTGGCGGGGCCTTGACCTATCCACAAGTACAGTTACTACAGAAGTTCGCTGCTAAACAAGAACAATCAATGGTACAACAACAAAACGTTACAATTTCCGAGCCACAAGCTCCTGTTCAGAGTCAAAATATTGCAACAGTTGGTGGCTCGCAATTCGCCAATCAGTTAATACAACTGGCAAGTTATGGACAACAGCAGCAACAAGCACAGCTATCACAGAGGATTTCGGAGGTTCAACAAGCTCAGACACATAGTTTCTCCCAGCAAATACCTTCAGTTGAACAACAGCCACTACCTTTAGCGTTACCACAACCTCAAGTCCATCCACAGACACAATCTCCACAGCCTGCTCAACAACAGCCGCAAACCTTAGCCCAACCACAACTTCAGCCCGCGTCTCTGCCACAAATTCAAGCAGAACCACAACCTCAGCCTCAATTTTTACTTCAACCGCAGCCGCAGACGCTGCCTCAACCTCAACTTCAGCCACAACCACAAATTCAACAGCAATTTTTCCCTCAATCACAACGCCAACCTCAACTTGTACCGCAGGTCCAGCCCACTGTACAGTTACAGCCGCAACCAGCTCAGCCGATACAATTCCAGCACGCATCTCCACTCTCTCGCATACCGGAACCCACATACTACAATAAAGAGTACTATTATCTTTCTGCACCACAGGAAAACTACGAACTGCCGCCAGACTTCAATAATCTATTGAGCAAAATGAAAAAGAACCTTCGCGTCGTGTTCATCAAAGCGCCGGAACAGAACGGCCTCACAAAGACAGCTTTGCAATTGCTGAAGGATAGCCAGCAACCAAAGACGGCCATTTACGTGCTAACGAAGCAACATAGTGCCGCTGAACTGGCAAAGAAATTACAACAACAACCCGGCTCAGCCCAACAGAAACCTGAAGTGATATTCATCAAATATCGCACGCGCCAGGAGGCTGAGCATGCGCAGCGCACTATTCAATCACAATACGAATCGCTAAACGGACCCAATCACTTTAATTTCGAAAGCGTGGTACCAACGCAAAATTTTATCGGTTCCACTGCAGCAATAGAGCCACGGCAGCGCCCGGCGGACCAGATCGTCGTTACAAGTACGACTACGCCGTCGCCACTGGTCTATCTGCCGCCGGCGGAGTGAAGCATTTTGTTTTTATTTGGTAGTTAATTTATATGTGTGTATATATGTATGTGATTAGATTTAATAAAAGTTGTTTACATCCATTGTGGTCTTTATATTCCTTTCCAATAAAGCAAACTGCATAAATGGCTAAGTATGAAAACCAAATTGAAAGAACGCCTCATCGAAAGTGACCTGACTTAAATCCTCTTAAGGCTCAGTGTGCATCCAAGTGTGTTTCTACGACTTGCTGAAGCTTTTGCCATCCCAATTCAGTAATTAATTTCAGATTGGAAGATATGTCTGCTCAAGCAGCTGCATGCTCTGCATTCAGTCGATTCCACTTTACTAATTTTCTGAAGGTCTGAAGGTGAGATCTCACGGCAGTTTGCACTGTTAGGAAGGTAAAAGCCTTATAGTCTGTCAACCACCCATTCTAACGGAAATATCTATCATTGAAATATTCTTCACCGTTTGGATAGAGATTTGGTTGTTTTATCTTCGCAGATGTCTTTTTGTCGTGATCGAATATAGCCTCAATTAGCCTCCCCAAGGAAGTTTGCTTAAGCTGAAAGTTGTTTCTGAACAAAGAATAGACGCCAACAGACGCTGCATTTAACTTTTACTGGATCAATTAAATTAAAGATATCAATATACGTACATCGAAACCAAAGACCAACTGAGTTTACATACAGATTTTTCAATAGGGATGCTACAAGAGTAGACCTTTTTCTTCAGTAAGGCTTGCCATTTCATCATGGGCAGATATACGATACAACAAGGAGTCGAAGTTACTAAAATTTACTACCGAAATTCAGAGTCAGTGGCCGCAACCTTAAGAGCGCTACGTCCAATTTATGGTCGTCATATTCGTCCTGTCAGATCAGCAATTGAGCGTCTAGTGGAAAAATTTGAATGCACAGACACAGTACAAAATGTTTCCGTGCCAGACTGGCACTGCCAGTGAGGCAAAGAAGTGCCCGTAGTGTCGAGAATTTTGCTGCCGCTCGCGCATCAATTGAAGGAGACCCAAATCAGTTTCTCACACGTCGATCTCAAGCGTTGGGCATCTCTGTGACATCATTGCGGCGAATTTTGTGAAAAGATCTTGGCCTTCATCCTTACAAGATCAAATTGACGCAGGAGCTGAAGCCGCTTGGCCATCAGAATCGTCGTATGTTAGTGAATTGGGCTAAGCAAGAACTTGAAAAAATCCGGATTTTTATCGAATCATCCTTAGCGATGAGGCTCATTTCTAACTGAATGGCTTCGTCAATAAGCAAAATATGTGTTATTGGTCAGACAGCAATCCACACGTACTCCATGAGTCACATTGCATCCCGGAAAAATTACGGTTTGGTGCGGTTTAAGGACCGGCGGCGTCATTGGGCCGTACTTCTTCCGTGATGATCAAGACCAGCACGTGACGGAATTCAATGATAAGACCATGAAAAATATGTGGTTCCAACAGGTCGGTGCCACAAGCCACACATCAATGTCATAATCGATTTATTTAAAACCAAGTTTGGTGAACGTGAAATTGTAGCAGTATCAGCCGATTTATGCTTGCAAACTGTCGAAAATTGGGATCAGCTTCTGGACTTCTGTAAGCGTGCCCGTGGAGATCGAATGTACTTTCACTGTAATAAAGAATTTCAGCGCTCTTATTGAAAACCCCGTTATAAACTATGTGCATCAAAGTTCATTATAATAAAAATCCATTAATTTTAATTCGGTATTCTTAAAGATCTATTTTTTTATTTATGAAGAAACTTATACATTTAGTTAACAAGGAACATCAGGACTTAATTAATATTTAACGAATTGTTTGATAAATCCATACCATTAAACCTTGTTTGGTGGCAGATAAGCACCATCCACGCTACCGATTGGCTGCTGAGCTGCAGGAGCGGCTGGCTTTGAAGCGAAATCCAGAACTGGAGCAACACCACCACTGTAGCTGCTAGTATTGCCGCCCAAATCATCGTATTGCGATTGAATAGCTTGCTTGGCATTCTCAGCATCGGCTGGTGTTCTATATTTGACGAAGTGTACTTCTGGTTTGTAAGCGTTACGATGATCGACTGAGTTCAGTTTGTTAGCCAAATCGCCGATGTCAGCTTGTTTGTTCAGCACATAGATAGCGGTGCGTTCCTCAACAGCGTTTTTGGCCAATAATTGCACAGCGGCATTCTCGAGTGCAGAGTTTTGTGGTCCCTTAACGAAGATAACACGCACGTTTTTCTTCAGCGCATTTGCGATGTCACCGGCATCACCAGCATCGTTGAACTCATGTTCGGGTGCAGTGTAACTGAAGAATTCCTTGTTAAGCTCGGGAACTGGAGCCGGAGCGCTGTAACTGGGGCCACTTAACGCTTGTCCGCCATAACTGGGACCAGCAAGAGCCTGTCCGCCATAACTGGGTCCAGCAAGAGCTTGTCCGCCATAACTGGGACCAGCAAGAGCCTGTCCACCATAACTGGGTCCAGCAAGAGCTTGTCCGCCATAACTGGGACCAGCAAGAGCCTGTCCACCAAGCACGGGACCGCCCAGCGCTGGACCGTTGTAGTCGTAGCCGAGACTAGCGGCATACGCAGCAGAGACGACGGAGCACAGGATCTGTAAAGTGATTAGAGAGTTTGAGTGTTACTTTCGTTCGAAAAGACGGTGATGAACTCGTAAGTCTTACCAAAAATGCACGCATTTTGCAGATATTGTTGAGGTTAATTGACTGTATCGGTTTGCAGTTCAGTTGCTTTCTGTTCGTCTAAGCTAAACTGCAGCTAAATTTATACAAGAAATATTTCAGTACAAAAACGCGAAGCATTTTCGAATGCAATAAAATTTTTACGACCAAATTTACCAACTAAAAACAAAACTAATATTAATAATAACTACGTGTGCAATCGAAAATGCCAAAAATTCTCCTAAAACCATAACACGAAAATTTGTCGCAAACGCGAGCGCAAACACACACACACCAACACTGCTTTAAAGGTCAAACTGATATTATTCGGTATGTGTGCATATGTAAATGTGCAGCGGAGCCTGTGGTGCTTCATTGTAAGTTGTTGGAGGTGTGAACGCTGTCAGAAAGCGGAGCAAAACATTTTTCGTATTAGTCAGTCCATTGCAATGTGTTTGTCTTAGTTTAAGCTTGAAAAGTGGATAGATCATTTCATTTGTCACCGTCTCAACGCTCCACCAGAGCCATAAAAAATCAACAAAATCAGCAAAAAAACGTAAACTATTATGGTTTATCTCGCTCGGTATTAGCATGGCGCGGAGTTAATTTTTGCATTTGAACGTGAAATGCAAATTTATGTGACAATAGTAGGCGGATTCATTCAGGTTTTTAATTTTACAGATTTTTATGCAAAAAAAGTAATTAAAAATCCATTCAAATGGTAGTTAGTTGGCTGCATCCTTTCTGGTTTAGGTTTTCTCACTATTGCGTGGGCGCTCGCTAAGTGACCTTGAAAGCTTTACAGTGAAATGTTGCAATTTTAATTTAAATTTGTTTATACATGTTTATATTTATATTTATATTTATATTTATATATATATTTTTTTATATTTGTATTTTTATTGGAGTGTAGTGCTATTTCCACACATTTAGTAGTGAATAAACGGTCAAATAATTAAGGACCATTTTCTCAATATCTGGTTAGTAGCCATCTGGTTAACTAACTAAACCAAGACTCCTTCATTCGGTAAGGAACCTTTTTTAACCATAATTTAATTGACCGAATGACCGCTAACCACTTGAGAAAGCAGCCCTCGGCAAAGATAGTGGAAATGAATTAAAGGAAATATAGTGGAGAATTGGGAATCGCAAGGGGGTTGAATCAAAACAAAAACAAAATGATCTGATTATTTCACTAGGAAATACAAAATCCTTGGAGGCTCTCTTCGATAAATAGGACATGCCTGTCTCTCAAGGACAGCATCAAATACATACCTTAGGGTGGTCTTGGATAGCAAACCCTGCGAAATCACAATGTACCGTGACAGTCGGGTCTACATAACCGGAACGGACCTGGATTTTAATCCGGCCAAGAACTGTTAACTTGGCAGAACTCTGTCGATACAATAACAACAAATCACAATGTAGAAAAAAGAGTGAGAAGGACCAGTGATGTTAAATTGAACATCAACCTCTCGGAAGCGACCGTCGTTCCGAATAAACTCTTCGGTGGAAGCAGCATATGGACCTGACCATAGTCAAAGCTACTAAAGCAATTGATTAGCCGAGAAATCCTGGCGCTGCAAGCCAAGGATTATCAATTTGAAAACTACAATTTCGACGAGGCAACTACTGGCTTCAGAAGAACTTACATATAAAAACTTTGGGCATAGCTCGGTGGGTAATCCCGGTTTGGTAAGCACCGACTACATGATTCCACTTTCCAATTAGGAAAGAAAGTACAGAGTAAACATTGAAAAGGTGGTTGGCGTAAAGGTATGTTAACTGCGCGCGACACATAAAGTATTTATAAGGACGGCACGAAAATGGAGTACAGAGTAAGTGCGTGGATATACTAAAATTAGTTACGAGTCAGCCTTTTAAACTGCCGGACCATTACAGTATATTTCAAGCTGAGGTGAGAGCCGCGGAGTTGGCCTCTAATACACCTGCAATCAATCATCCGAAAATGTCATTAATATTGAAAATTGCATTGTCTAAAAGACGATCAGAACAGGAGCATGGCGGGGAAAATCAAAAACCGATGAAACGATCTACGAATTCGCGACAGGCGTAGACATCCCCGTCGCCCACGTGAATCCGCTCCAGAGTGAAGCTGTGTTGACACCATTTGCGGTTGGCTTGGTGTGTCGATCTTGTTATAACCTCCAACAAGAATTTTATTTGTACAGCTGAAAATGCTAGTCCGTTAGCTAAAACTCCTCTATATTGATAATAGCATCATAAGTCGAGCGCTTTGAGACTGTCAAAATTTGTTGAAGTTGCTAATATCAATTTCGCTATCACTGCCGAGATATTTCAACCGCAGTCTTGAAGAACGTTGGACCATAGAGGAAAAAATACTTGGATGTTTCCGCCTCACCTTCATTCTTACAAGAGCTTTACCGCATATAAAGAAAAATGTTAAGTAAGGACTCGTACAATTTCGGCAAAATGAATCTTGTTAAGAACAAATATTTCAGTGAATATCCTGCGTTCCGAAGGAATCTTTTCGACTGTTTGATAAGTTTCTATACTTATTTCTTGCAGTTTCCATGCCACCTTCTTTTAATAAGATATAAAAAAAACTGTTTTCTCAACATCTCACAAAATTACATCCCGCAGTTAGTAGGAGAGATCATACGCAGAAAATCACACGAGCATTCTTAGTAACTTAATACTTCTTACTACAAATTATTGGATTTTAGAAAATGTAATTCTGTATTTTAAAATGTAGATGTCAGCAATTTACTTCACAAAGATCGATTAGAAGAAAAGATTTACTTTTCGAACTATTTTGTTTTCCGCACCACCACACCAAAAATATCCATTCCAATCAGCTTACGGTCGTCAACGGTAAAATTAAGATAAGATGACCATTCCATGTCGGGTAAAAATTGTGGAAAATATTTCGAATTGATCGTAAAGTTACGCATATAATATAAACGATTCTGAAAAGATAATCGGGAGTTAATACCACTTGGGAAATATTTGTGCTAAATGTAGTACATGAGACCAAGTGCTGGATTGTACAAAATATATAAATATATGATTCTAGTCATCTCAATAGACTTTACCTCCTTTATAATGAATATAATTGGATGCCACCAAACCACTTCTAAGCAAAAAACTTGTTGAAAATAACTTCGAAATACTCACTTTATTAAACGGACACTGTAACGGCAAATTCGATATGCGATGTATCTCATCGACAACCATACGAAAGAGATAAAAATCAAAGCGTTGACTAAGTGCATCACAAATATCCATTTCTATATCAAGAAACTTGGTAATGATGCCCGAGCGATTTAGAAAAAATTTGTTTTTTAACTTCACATCGGTTAACGGTTGGGTCAGTTTGAATTCGGCATTTAATACCCGTTCTTTGGTTATGTCATGCGTAGTCAAAGAGCAATTAAAGGACTCTACGATGGTTTCGTTATAAATTCGGCAAACAACGCGATCAAATTGCGGAATCACTTGATGCTAAAAACGGAGTTATTAGCAAATAAAGAGGAAAATTTTCCTGTCATAAGAAAATTCTTACTTTTTTGGCGCTGTTGCTTTCATGCATCGTGCCAAGGAGCACAAAAAGTGTTATAATTGAAAAGAGTTTATTGAATTTGACGCCCATTCCCAACTAGTTGCGTGTTAACTAATAGTTCTAAGTAAACTAACGGCCTTCTAATTTAATTTCCTATTTATGATATGGAACACGAAATTAGTTTTTAATACATATGTATACCCAGACCATATCATCGGTTAAATCATGCGTATAACGTTGAAAAATTGTGCAACAAACGCGACTTAGGTGGACCCCTACATATACAGCGTGATCCATGTAGAGGTACTTTTTTCAATACACTGTTTTTGACAGTTGGCGCCTGAGTCGTTCCAAGCTGTAATGTTACTTTGGTTCAGTATTGTATGGCTTTTGATCATAAAAAGACTTACGCCTGAACAACGTTTACAAATCGTTCAACTTTATTACGAAAATTCACGTTCTGTTAAAGATGTGTTTCGGGAGCTTCGCTCAACTTATAGTCAACGTAATCGGGCTACTGAGCCCATCACCCAGCTTGAGAACCAGCATTTATTATTGGTTAATTCAAGTTTGTGATCTCGGCGACATTTGGCCGTTTCCCACACATCGTATCAATCATTGAATTTATTGAGGCAAAACTTAGGTGAGCAGATAATTTCACGTTTTGACCGGTCGATTGGCCACCAAGATTGTGCGATATCTCACCTTTAGACTTTTTCCTGTGGTCATTTGTGAAGTCTTAAAACTATGCGGACAATCCCGCTCCGATTCAGGCCTTGGAGCAAAACAGCACACATTTCATTCGCCAGTTACCAGTTGAAATGCTCGCACGAGTCATCAAAAATTGTACTCATCGGATGGGCCACCTGTGACGTAGCCGCGGCCAACATTTGAAAGAGATAATCTTCAATAAATAGTTGCCAAAGAATATTCTTTCGAATGATAAAAAACAATCTTTATGAAATTTGAAGTGGGAATTGTCGAATTGGATCACCTTTTTATTTGCGAAGACCGAGCTGTTGGAACGTGATTGAAAGATTTCCCAGAGACAATTTTTGAATTGAAAATTTTTAAGATAAAAGGCATTATATTTTACAGTGTAGTTCATGATCATTGTATGTACTCTGTCCCAGATAATTGATTTTAAACATAAATCAGTTTAAAAGTAAGGACGGTGTATAAACAAAATATGGTGTAACTGTATATAAATATTATATACATGTATGCATGTATATATTGCTGATATACAAAGCATGCGAGACCAGGTTTCAGTTATTATTACAATTTTAACAATTTAAAAAAATTCCACCTCACCCAAAAATTATTTATTAATCGCAAAAAAATTACAACAATTATCGAAATAAAGCCAAATAGTTCTATGGAAGAACCATAGTTTTGAAAAATTTCCTATAAATTACAAATTATAATAGGATTATGATATGTCGGTAAATCTGTTTGGTCATTAACTTTCCAAATTGGCTGCAAATTATACTTGGCTTATAAAACAATGATATTTTAGAATATTTGAAACTAATTAAGATAATATATGTACATACATAATCTGACGAATAAGGTAGCTGATTGATGACTGTCCCTTTGTGTTTAATCAAAAAGTCAGTCAAGATCGTGTTGGAATGTGACGGTGCTATTAGTTATTTTGGTACGAGTTCAACATTACCACGCTTCATACCCAAAACATTAACCAAAACGTGTTGATTCATTTCGTAAAATATGTTGGGATCTCCTGCTATCGTTCTGGTGCCACCGCACATTGCGTGAATTGTTTACAAAAGTGCGAAATATAAAAAAAATAAATAAAATGTTTTTGGCAATCGAGCAGACTCAAACAAAAAAAAAATGTGAGTACAAGCAAAAATCTAAAAATGCATATTCCAAGAGAAATTATTGAAATCAATTTGCCTGGGGTTATGTCCAACATAATTTACATATGTCAAGTATATTCATACATTGACCTGTAGAGGCAGATTTTTTCCAAAACGACACCTCTGACTGTAGATGAAGATTTTACAAGATTCTGAGGTTGATGAGGACGCTATGGATGGATAAGAGATACTCTGTGATGTGCGCCAAGAGCAATCGAAAGAGGAGCACGAAACCGAAGTATATGACGCCAATGCTTCCAATTGCGCAGATGGAGGCACTACTAAAAAAAAAAAGATAAAATGTTTTGTACAGATATTCATTGGTGAAAATGTTTACAGCAGAAAATTTTTAGAGGCATAGCATAATATAAATAAGTGAGGTTTTGAAATAAACACGCATTTTTATATTCTTGCAACCTGTTGCTACAGACTATAATAGTTTTTTTTCACCTAACGGTTGTATGTATCACATAAAACTAAGCGAGATTGATATAGGGTTATATACAAGGTGAGTGCCAAAGTAAACAGGACTTTTTGAATCTAGCGCCCCTGGTAGCGCCATCTACATGTCGACTGGTGCGTTAGAGTTTGCTATCTCTATCGAGTGTCCAGTGAGAATTTTATGACATTTCATTGATTGGAAGTGTCAGTATGTTTGTGTTATCGGTGCGAAAATGAGCTTCGAACAAAGAGCCAACATTACATTTTGTTATAAATTGATAAAACTTTCACCGAAACGTTTCAATTGATGAAACAAGTTTATGGCGATGATGGCCTATCCCGTGGCTGAGTGCACGCGTGGTTTCAACATTTTCAAAGTGGTCGTGAGGACATATGTGATTATCAACATGAGGGCCAATCAAAATCCGTGATCACCGGAAATTCCATCGAAACTGTGCGTGAATTCATCACAAATCAGCCGAAATGGAATTGAACATCTCCAAAACATCGATTTATCGTATTTTGATCAAACATTTGGGCTTACAAAAGGTGTGTGCACGGTTTGTTCCGCACAAATTGACTGACGACCAAAAATTGCTTAGAATCCAACATTCGAAGGACCAAAACCAAAAATCACATTTTAACCCTTAACCATTTCCCGTATTCACCTGATATGGCACCTTGCGATTTCTTCCTTTTCGGAAATGCATTTGTCCATGCAAGGAAAGCATTATGCAGACGTAGAGGTCATTCAAAAGGCTTACACCGGCATACTGGCGGCCATACCGGCCAACGAGCTAAAACACTCGTTCGACATGCTTTTGGACTGTGCAAAACGCTGTATTGAAGCAGAAGGAGACTATTTTGAATAAAATAAATTGGTTTTGCCGAAAAAACCATTTGTTCTGTTTTTTTTAAGTCCTGTTTACCTTGGAAAGCACCGTGAATATATATATGTATGTATGTATATAATTAGGGTGACGAAAGAAGTTGAAATACGGGTGACTGTCTGCCTGCCCGTCCGTGCAAGTTGTAACTTTATTAAAAATTGAGATATCTTGATGAAACTTGGTGTGCGCGTTCCCTACTAAAAAAAGGTACGAGTTTGTAGAGAGGCGTTATCGGACCACTGCCAGGCCTACAAAACGCCATTGACCGAAAACTTTTAAAGTGCTAAAAGTAAGCATTAACTTATGATATAAAAAATTTAGTTTTTGTTATAACTTTTAATAACAAATCCTTTTTTGACGTCTCATTTACATAACAGGTTTTTCAATACGAGCGCTACAAAAGTGTTTTTAAATGAACCAAAAACGGTTTGGGATATTAATGTAAAATTCTTTATTCTTGTGAAAATACCTACATCCGATGTCATTATCTATGGAACTCGATATCTTTTACATGGCCACCACGAGCACGTTTGCAGAAGTCTAGACGCTGAACCCAATTTTCGATGGCTTTCAAGCATAAATCGGCCGATACTGTTGCAATTTCAGGTTTAATATTCGTACGCCATCGTCCCTGGCTTATTGGAATAGACCAAAGACTTGACGTCCCTCGAGAAATAGTCTGTCTAAACCGTAATAACAACATATTTTGCTTATTGACTTATAACACAAGCCTCAAATGAGCATCATCGTTGCAGGTCAGACCAATTAACGAAAATGTGACGATTCTGGTGGTCAATCGGCTTCAGTTCTTGCGTCAATTTGATCTTGTAAGGATGTGGAACAAGATCTTTTTGCAAAATTCGTCACAACGATATCACAGAGATGCCCAACGCTTGAAGACGACGTGTGAGTGACTGATTTGGGTTCTCCTCAACTGATTCGCTTGAAGCGGCAATATTCTCGACACTACGGGCACTTCTTTGTCTCACTGGCACGGAAGCATTTTGTACTAAGCCTATGAATTCAACATTTTCCACTAGACGCTCCATTTTTTATCTAAGAGAACGATTATGACGACCATAAATTGGACGTAACGCTCTTAAAGTTGGAGCAACTGACTCCGAAATTTGGTACTAAATTTTACTAATTTTGGCTCATTGTTGAATCGTATATCTTTCCATAATGAATCGGCAAACCTTACTGTAGAAAAATGCCAAAAAATCGAAAAAAAATTTGGCGTTCTTTGCTGTCCCTATCGATGTACTTTGGTAGCGCCTCCATTAAAAAACCCGTTATTTAACATTATATTTAGAATAATTGAAGAAAGAGAGCGTGTAGAGAGTATTGCACATAAATGTGCTCCCTAAAGAATGTTCATAAAGATAGTATATGAATTATATATATAGATTTCTATAATTAATTATAAATATAAAAATGAGATAAACAATTATATTTAGAGGTACCTTTTTAATTTCCAGAAAGTTCCAGAAATCATGTCAAAGTTTCATATAATTATATTTGTTAAACAGATAATAAGATCTACACTCATTGAGCAACTTTAACATTTAAAATTAATTTGTTTGTCATAATCGTTCGATTTCGCATAAAACTTTTCCATTGACTTTAATTATAGGTGTTTACGCACCAGCGAACCAGAGAGGTAGAAACCAACCACAGTAGAATTGTAGACACTAAAATTAGCGTAGGATGACCAATTCAAGTTTGGTAAGAATTGGGGAAACAATTTTGAACTGATGCTAAAATTACGCGCATAGTATACATAATTCTGAAAAGAAAGTGTAATGAAGAAGCGAACTGAAGTCAATTTGAAAAACTCACTGCCTTGAAGGGACACTCGAATGGCATATTTGATGAGCGACGTATCTCTTGGGCAATCATACGAAGCACAAAAAAATCGAAGCGGTTAGCAAAAAAATGACAAAAATCAGTTTCTATCTCACGAAACTTGGTAATGGTGCCCGAGCGATCTAGCAACAATGTGTGTTTTACCACCAAATCGGTTATCGGTTTTCTTAGTCGGAATTCATAATTTAATACCAGTTGCTTAGTTATGTCATGCTTAGTCAATGAGCAATTAATGCTTTCTATGACACTGTTGTTATAATTTCTACAAGCAACGCGCTTAAATTGCAGCATCAGTTGATGCTGAAAACATATTTATTAGTACATAAATTGGAGGATTTTATTATTATAAGAGAAGTGGAGATTCTTACTTTTTTAGCGCCGTTGCTCTCATGAATGGTGGTAAGGTGCACAATAATTGTGCTCACTAAAAGTAATTTATTGAATTTGCCTGTCATTGTGAACCGGTAAAGAGTCAACTGTAGATTAATATAGCGAACCGGCCAAAATCTATGTAAAAGTATCAGTAAACCAATCAGCCAATGATTTAAGTTAAAAGTCTATTTTTGTTCATATAAAATTTGAATTTTCCACGAACACTCTGAGCCCCTACATTTATACAAATATATTTCATATTCTTATCATAAACTTGATTTCTACTGTATAAACAATATTTCATATCCTTTTTTTAGACCAGTTGCGAGTCGACGAGGAAAATAATTTTAGTGTTCTTTCGGAACGGGAAAATTCGGCTAAATTTAATTGAAATCGTTCAAGGTCAAGTTCTTGTTTGGAAAACGTGCTTATTTTACAAGGTATCTCCACAAAATTTAGTACAGATTTTTGCCCAAAGCCACGCTACAATCTCCGAACATGTTGCTTAGATCACTATTGCATATACTTAGCTACCGTACAACCTGAGCGATCGAAATTTAGTTGAAGATCTTTTTGGAACCTTTATTGCTGTAAAAATACAGATTTTATAGCTTCGGTGCAGCCGAAATTAACATGTAATCTTGTTTCCATCGAATTAAGACATATAGAATTGGTCTGAGGCGATCAAGGAAAGTTAACCAAGCGTTCGCATACCAAAATTTTCAATAAATAAATATTTTTTCCGTCGATATATTTGAGGTGTCATCTATTTAAATCAACTTCAACTTAAGGTAATCCAAGATCATTTTGAGGATATTTTAAGGTTTTGTCAACCGCTTCGTCCAAAATAGCAACTTTCATTAGCTTCGTATTCGATGTTCATATGACAAACCAAGACAGAGTGCTCATATTTGAAGACCAAACTGGCTTACGACTAAAAATTCAATACTGCATAGCAGCTTCCTCTTATCAATATTATAGGAACTTCTCTGCCTGACCACAATGTCGGCAGGTCGGCGTCTGAGTTGAGAAAATGATTATTTAATATTCTTATGAAATTAGGAGTAGGGTGAGTTTGAAATATAGTAATTAATAACACACTTATGGCGGTGTATTCTCCTCCATCAACGTCAATTATGAAATTACTGTTATAATATAGATTCATTTTTTCCGGTTATAACTCTATTAATTGACTATATTTACAGGGTGTTCAATTCGCCCGATCAATTCGCAATAAACTGTTTTTATTGTTTTGCAAATTTGTGGGAAAATGTAAAAAAATAATGCTGATAATAACTCAGGCATGCAATAATGGAATGTGGCGGACTCAAGGCAGGAAACAAAAACGCGCTGCATATTTATCGACAGAGAACATTACGCAGCTAATAAGGGTGTGCTTTCACTTGAGACGAATCCACACCTGAACAGACGCAGAGGTAACGTAGTAACAGAAATTGATAATTTTCACACCGCGAAAGAAGAACTAAAGCGAACCATCGAAACTGATAAACAGGAAAAATGGGAAGTTCTCCGATATGAATTTGACATGAACTTGAGGGGGCTAGGGTTCCAAATTGTTTTGATAAAATTACGTGGCATTGCTTCACCTCTTCAACTAAAACCACATTAACTGGATAAAATTATTAATGTCTTATTTCCACAACATGAAATAAAAGCCGAGGAAACAAAACACATGGAACCCTAGGTATTTGTAAACTGTAAAATATCCACATATCTCAGTTTAATGACGAGAAGCTATTTAGAAGATAGGCATAGGAAGACAGGGGGCAAATCCAACATGAGCCCAAAAAAAATTTCTAACTTATCAAGTTCATTGCCAACATCTGAAAACCGAAATAGGAAAAACGGAAGCTTTTGACGTCGAATACTGAATGGCTTAGTCTACGGAGCACAGTTACTGGCAGACCCATGAAGGAAAAGTAACCAATGAAAAGCCCTAGAAAGAAAAAAGTGACATTGAAAATATACTACGCATAAAAATACAGAATCTGGACGGAGGTAATGACATTAAGTCTCAAATTAAGAAATATGGAATGCCACGCTGAAGAAATGCGTAAGCGATTACTGGGTAGGCAACTGTTCCGTAGAGGAGAGTTTTTTAGTGACCTACAAGTAGCACATGCCATTGCTATGACGACACTATGATGATGCCGAAGGCATTTTTCTCAATCTCCCTCGAAACAAATGTGTAACGTTGTGCCGAGAAAAAAGCCAAATTTGTACTGAGTATAAGAAACATTTTGAAGAAGCCTTTCCAACGAAAGGACGCAAAGGTATCAAATGGACTATACAGAAAACGGTGAAGTAAGAGTTGTTACATTTATCAAGAGGTGGGCTTAACATTATGGAGTAGAAGACAAGCTAAGCTGAGAAAGGAATCACTTGACATCTAAAACTGGGGACAAAGATATCGTTCTCTCTTTGAGAAGAAACCACTCTATATCTATTATATGAGAGTATAAAAGAAATTTCCTTTAAAGAGGGACTACATTTATATATAAATTCAATACAGGTCAGAGTTCAGACATCTGATATCAAACGGAACGCAATACATACTGTAATCTAACCCACACTTTCAAAACACTCATTAAATAAAAAGGCTGAATTGAGCGCAGGAAAACATCAATCGTGATTGGAGCAATGTCAAGTTTACAGATGATTCAACTTTTGTAGAATTGTTCAACACCTTGCAACACATTTGGCTAAGAAAAAGGCAAACTTAAGTATATTCAAAGCCGTGTTAAGCTCCCATAAAAGGTATATATTTACATATATTTAGATACTTCTCTGCCCATGAATTTGGGGATTTGAAGTACTTCACGGAAAACTTGAACACCGTTAGAAAGTTGAAATTGTACAAAGAGGAGTTACTGAAGTCAGCTGAAATGCAATATGGCAAATATGATCATGATTAGATATTGCAAAAAGACAATGATCCGAAACATATTAACAGGTACCGTACTCATTGAAACAAGAAAAACATATTGGTACTTTATATTGGTCTCCGCAGCGACAATACATGATACCAACAAAGCAGTTTTTCAATGGCTGCAATGAAGTCCAAAACATGAACAAAAAATTAAACATTTTTAGTTAGGGTAACTAGAACATTTAAAGATTATTATTGTTATTCTAGTTAAGTGGCCCCAATACGCTTACTCCAATACTTTTTCCAATCCTCGAAACAGTTACTAAAGT
The DNA here is from genome assembly GCF_024586455.1 of Bactrocera neohumeralis. Lineage (NCBI taxonomy): Eukaryota > Metazoa > Arthropoda > Insecta > Diptera > Tephritidae > Bactrocera > Bactrocera neohumeralis. The sequence goes on from NC_065919.1 coordinate 69,885,073, forward strand.
CAGTCACCTTTAATTTCTTCAATTAACTCAAAACAGTTTGCCCGAAAGGATCGTTTGAGTTTGTTGAATAGCCACATGTCACACAGAGCTAAGTCAGGTGAATACGGTGGCTGTGGCAAGAACTGGTTGAAAATTTGGCGAAAACTTTTAGTGTCAACAATGCTATCAAGATGAAGATATTTTTATTATCTTCTATGCTTAAAAAAAATCACCTGTGAAGGGACTTGCTTTCCAAGACCGTAAAAAGAAAATGTTTATCCAATATTTTTTTGGAAATTATAATATGTTTAGAATGAATTTAAAATAGTAGGTTGTCAAATATCTCCCTTCCGCCTTTTTGCTCTTTATTAAATGCTTTATAAAAAGTGTTACAATAATCGGACTTAGTTCAAAAATGCGCTGTTTCGTTCGTTGAGCTGTTTCCATCCAGAAGGAAACTTCAGAATACCTCCCTCGTAGAAGCCCGCCTCGTTATTTGCGAAGAACTGTGACAGCCTCTTTTCACAAGCCCCTTGAGTTCAACTTTACACCAACAAAGGCGTTCGCCATGGACAAGAACAGGTGGTAATCACTCGCTATATCCGGGCTATATAGTGGATGTGATAAAACCTCCCATAAGAGCTCCCGTAGCTTCTGATGAGTCATCAACGAAGTGTGTGGTCTGGCGTTATCCTGGTGGAACACTACTCCCTTCCTGTTGGCCAATTCTCGACGCTTCTGGTCGACCGCCTGCTTCAAGCGCTCCAGTTTTCCGCAGTTGATGGTAGAATTAAGCCTCTGGCCATATGGGAGCAGCTCATAGTGGATGATTCCCTTCCAATCCCACCAAACACACAGCAAACCTTCCTGACCGTCAATCCCGGCTTGGCCACAGTTTGGGATGATTCACCAGCCTTCGACCACGACCGTTTTCGCTTGATATTGCTGTATGTGATGCATTTTTCGTCACCAGCCACCATCCGCTTCAAAACTGGGTCGAACTTGTTCCTTTTCAGCAGCATATCGCAGGCGTTGATTCGGTCCAGTAGGTTTTTTTGCGTCAAATCAAACCCAAAAATCAAGCTTTTTTATGTATCCAGCCTTTTGTAGATGGCTGAAAAGGTTTGGTGACTAAATCCTATCTTCTGGGCGATGTCACAAGATGCCACATGCCGGTCTAACCCGATGTTTTCCATGATTTGATCGGAATTCGTCGTCACAGGTCTTCCGTTGGCTGGCTTATCCATGGTGTCGTTTTCACCCGCTCTGAATCGTCGAAACCATTCCTCTGCAGTTTGAAGTGATAGAGTACCATCCCCCAATACATCATTAATCTCACGACACGTTTCTCTAGCGGATTTACCATTATCGCAAGAAAACTTTAAAATAGCGCGAATTTCGGCGTTGGTGAACTCCATGCTTACACGTCTATAACTGTTGGGCGCAATATCCAAACTAATCTTACATAGCGTCGTTTTGTAGATTATGTCAAGACCTTTCCAAAGATGTATAGTATTGCCAGATACATATGAGCTCTGTAACGCTTTATACATAGCCGCGAAATTTAAAAAACAAAAAGGCGGAAGGGAGATATTTGACAACCTAATATTCATATCGTTCTTGCGAATTTAACGCAGCGTATTCTTCACCATTAATGTCAATTATGAAATATATCAATCTATACATTATATTTTGCCAGTTATAATTCTGTTAGTAGGTTACATTTATAACCGAAACTATGCCCATTTATATACACATTAATGAAGCGGCATCGACCCTCAAGTAATTCTCTTAAAAAACAACAAACATTTTATTATTTTTAGACGCATGCATTGCTGGCAAGAATAGCAGTTTGGGATGTCTTGAATTATATTTCACTCAACGATTACAATTTCATATGTTTAAATGTTCCAAAAGCATCTAAAGCAATGGTGGCACTTTTTTCGCTACTGAAATTAAAGTAAGTCGACCATTTCATATCCGGTAAGAATTTTGGGAAATATTTCGGGTTGATTGTGAAGTTGCGCATGTAATATAAAAAATTCTGCGAAAAAAATAAACTGCTGTCTCTTAAGCAAATGGCGATATATTAGATCAATTTCATACTCACGCCCTTTAGTGGACAATTCAGCGGTATATTTGATTTTTTGAGAATTTCATGGGTCACCATACGCAAAACAAAGAAGTCGATGCGCTTAGTCAAATTATCGCAAATATCAGCTTCAATACTTGGAAAGTTCACCACCCTACCATTTGTTTCGTAGGCAAATTTAAAGCGTAACGTTACATCGTGAACCTCCTTGGCCAATATGAGGTCGGTGTTTAGTAATAGTTTTTTCGTTAAGTCGTCTCTTCGCAGCGAGCATTTGAATGACTGCACGATTTTCTTGCTGTAAGTCCGACATTCGACATGCTCAAACTGAATGGATAATTTATTCTGCAAAATTACGATGATATTTTCAATATGGAAATTGTGTTTTTACTAAATATTCCCCTTCTTATACTTACTCCCTTAACGGCTTCGGTAATATGTACTTTCATAAATAGTAAAATAGAAAATTCCACAAAAATAATTAATTTGTGTTGAGTCTGCATTTCGGCTCGTTTGTGCGCGTTCGGCAATAGCGATCATCAGTCAGGCGAGTAAATAGTAAAAATCTAATCCACTTTATATGGACTCACGAATAAATTACATTTTATACTGTTAGATAACGGTCGAAAATTACATTATTATGTTAATTAAAGTATTTATTTTGCAAACACTTTAAATATAATTATGCTAACATATTGTTATCAAAAATCAGATTGGCAACTGCCGCAATCGGATGGGTTGAGTGCATTGCTACCACCAGGTGGATGGTGGGTTCCGATCCTAATTGAATGGAATTAAAAGTTGTGGATCCAGCTTTGTTTATGTAACATCACGAGGATATCTATAGATACAAACATAAGCTCGGACAAATATACGGCTGAAACTATTTAACTTTGTCTTTTGATATTTAAGTGGAAGAGTATTTATTAAGAATAATGCAGCCTCTATCTGCAGTTTTATACAAGAAGTAACGTTAATCTCGGCTGCAAGTGAAACTTAGGACCCTTCACAGATGCATTTTTATAGCACAAGATATCATAAAAAGATTTTTATCTTAATTTTGATCGGTCAGTTATTATGACAGCTTTATGCTATAATAGTCCGATCTGTACAATTTCTTCGTGGATTGTACCATTGCTTTAGACAATAATCTGCGCCAAATTTTATAACGTTATTTCTCAAATAAAAAAGTCGGTCAAGTCGACCTTGAAATTCCTATATCTTCAAACACTTTTTCGAGCTGTGAAAAAATTGTAATTCTTATTTATATTTTGTTTGCAATTTTATTGTTGGGAAGCATGACAATAAGTACAAAATATTACTTACACATTTTGCTCGGTGACATGGCGCAGAGACGTCTTGAGAAATTGTCTACGAAATATATAAAAGATGTTCTACGAGAGCCGGAACTAAAAGATTCTTCATAACTTGCCCATATATTAGAGCATTCATTGTAATACATAAAAGGTGCAAAAATGCCACGAATATAATAGGAAAAGCAACCCCAGCTCATCTGACTTTGAGAGTTTGGACAACAAATTTTTCTTCATATCGTTCTCTAGCAAAGCGGCTCACATAGGGCAATTTGTCGGCGCCATCCAGATTGAACTGGATGGAACAAACCGTTTCGCCATTGCTCAAGTGTCTAGTTCTTGTACTTGTTTACCCATTCTAGACTCGAATTTTTCATCTTTTGGGTCAGCATTGGTTTTTTTTTTTGCTGAACGTCTTCCGAACAAACCGGCTTCCCGCAACCTTCTTCGTACTGTTTCCACACTTATTTTCATTCCTTAAAATGTTTCCAACTCTGCACGTATAGAAAAGGCACTGTTGAATCGATCCTAAACACTTATCATTTTTATTTTGACATTACTCTTCTAGATAGCTGCACGTTTGGGACAAGATCCGTTTTTCGCCCAGGTTCCTTAAAGTAACCTTGTTTTGCAAAATACGCTCACCCAATGGTCCTATAAGAAAGACCTTGCTTCACCAACGCATCAATAGAAATTAATTTCTACAATAATTCCAAGTTGAATTTAGATATTCCAAAATTGTTTGTATTAAAAATTAATTAAAAAGTTCTTGCAAAGTCTTTCTTTCGTGGAAAAGCTGCAAGGCGCTTAGTAATCTAATTTTCCTACGCAGTTTTTCAAATTTCAAAACTAAACTAACAGTAACTGCCAAAATGTTATGTCGGACTGAATATCTTCATCGTTCATCTAAAATGCTGCTCACTTTTAGGCGCATAAATTGAATATTTGTGTCTTCTTTTATGTATGTGTTAAAGTTATTAATTTCGAACTTGATGCCGCCAGCAGATAAGACGCGAGACACAACCACTAATCAAATTCCGAGATATGCAAATGGCATTCGGCGATCGCCGACAACCGTAACGTGTTCACATGTTGAAATTTAGTATTTGTAACGCCAGTGCCTTGCGGGTCGTAAATGACGAGATTTACATTCTCATTTTGCAATATTTGTCACAAAGCGCTGTAAACTAAATGAGATATTATTCCATATCAATTCGAAAAATATGAAATATGAAAAACAATTATGTAGCGAACAGTTTGGAAATACATAATGGCTCAATATGCCGATTGTAACTAAGTATAGTGAAGATATTTAATAAATAATGGTATTTACGTTAAAAGTAATTAAAATGTACTTTCAGGTATATAAAATCGATATTTTTTTTTTTTTGCTTTCATAATTATCACATTTCGGCCATTGTGATTTTCATATGTATTCGTATTTATGGGATTATTATAAGCACGTATAAGCTTTGCTGAATTACATACATTCGCTTTTATATGAAAACAAGTAAGGAAGGGCTAAGTTCGGTTGTCACCGAACATTTCATACTCTCGCATGCTAAAGTGATAATCGAGATTTCATTATCCGTCATTTACATATTTTTCAAATACCGTATTTGTGTAAAGTTTTATTCCGTTAAAATCTTTGGTTCCTAATGTATATATATTATACAGAGACAGAGAAGGCATCAGAAGAAATTCAAAATAGCATTATATTGGAAGAAGGCGTGGTTGTGAACCGATTTCACCCATATTTCGTACATGTCATCAGGATGTTAAGAAAATATTATATACCGATTTCATTGAAATCGGTCTAGTAGTTCCTGAGATACGGTTTTTTGTCCATAAGTGGGCGACGCCACGCCCATTTTTAAATTTAAAAAATTTCCTGGATGCAGCTTCCTTCGACCATTTCTTCCGTAAAATTTAAAAATTCTGACGTTTTTTGTTAGTCGTTAACGCACTTTTAGTGATTTTCAACATAACCTTTGCATGGGAGGTGGGCGTGGTTATTATCCGATTTCTTCCATTTTTGAAAAAAATGTGTTATGGAAATGCCTGAAGGAAACACTCTATAGAGTTTGTTTGACATAGCTTCAGAGTAGTTTCCGAGATATGTATCAAAAAACTTAGTAGGATCGGGGCCACGCCCATTTCCAAAAATATAAGCTACAACCAAATATTTTTTTTTTTAATGCGATCCTTTATGCCAAATTTCACTTTAATATCTTTATTTATGGCTTAGTTATGACACTTTATAAGTTTTCGGTTTTCGCCATTTTGTGGGCGTGGCAGTGGGCAAAACGATTTTGCCCTTCTTCGAACTAACCTTCTTATGGAGCCAAGAAATACGTGTACCAAGTTTCATCATGATATCTCAATTTTTACTCAAGTTACAGCTTGCACGGACGGACAGACAGACATCCGGATTTCAACTCTACTCGTCACTCTAATCACTTTGGTATATATAACCCTATATCTGACTCTTTTAGTTTTAGGACTTACAAACAACCGTTATGTGAACAAAACTATAATACCTCCTTAGCAACTTTGTTGCGAGAGTATAAATATTGAGAATCTGATATCGTCGTTTGGGTATGTTTACATTATATTACATTAAATGCAGAAATAAGTATTCTGTTTTTTAGAAAAAAATTTGTTAAATTTCAAAATTTAAAACTGTGAATTCTTAAGCAAGTGTTCAAGTCTTAACTTAAATTTTTTAGAAAACTAGGTCCGAAATTTCCATTTGTGAGAATGTGCGCGTTTAAGAAACTTTCAAAATTTAAAACTGTGCGTTCTTAAGCATATATCCCTCCAGGGAAGAAAACAGTTAAGTTATTATTCGGGTGCTTAAGGGGCTATACCAGTGTGACGCATGAAAAATTAGGCGATTTTCGTGAATTTTTTTAAGAGAAAGTACGAATATTTCAAACTTCCTTGAACGTAATAAGGTATATTTTCAGCTATATTTTAAGATTTTCTTTTTTACAAAAATGTTGAAAAATAACAGAGTTATGGGCAGTCTTCGGAAGTGCCAAACCAAAAGTGCCCAAATCGTTAGCATAATTCCGGCCGAATGAGTGGCTGAAACAAAAAAAATTGAAAAGTTTATAAAACTTAAAGACATTTCCTATACAATGACCTACGATCATTGAAAAATATCAAAAATTAAAAAAATGGACAATTTTCAACTAATCAAAAAGATCGTAGGTCATTGTATAGTAAATGTGTTCAACAATACTCAGTTTTAAGTCAATCGGTTAAGTTCTCGTTGAGTTATGGTGTCAGCAGTCTTGAAAAATGTCGTTTCGAGAAAAACGCGTTTAAAGTTTCATTTACATAAGTATGTTTGCACAGTTTCAGAGCGGTCGCTCTTTAGAACGCTGCCATCCAAAAACTATTCAAGATGCGACTTTCTCGATTTCACTGCATATTTACGGAAATATAGGCTATCAAAGAAGCAAATAAAATTTTTTTTTTAAAGTGTCACACTGATATAGCCCCTTAACGAGAAATTTTCTGAACGACTAGGCTACAGCAGGTATGATCTTGTCTTGTCGTATAGTTTTCATATAAATTCATTGAATATTTAATTTAAGTATTGAATTTAGCTTCTGCTGGCTGTACGAACATGAATTGAATACTCCCTGCACACAGTCTGAGATCGAAATCGTGACCAGACTGAAGGAAATACCAAGAGCAAGGCACCAAACAAACAGGGCATCTCTTTTGCACTTATCCCGCATTGGCAACGCTACGTTATAAGCACCATGGTATGGACACTGAAGGAGGTGAAACCATAGATTCTGTTGAAATTCCCGTTAAGCGCAGGCATTCTAAAATATGACTACTCCATATGGACTTTGGTAAAAGAACACCATCTGAAGTCGTAAAAGACCAGAACTAGTCAATGCATGGTTTATTAACCTATCATAGTAACTTAAACAAATTCCCTGTAAAATGGGTATTCCATAATTAATGCAAGATTTAACCCTAAAAAAACAAGCTGACTGACAGCTGACAGTTTAGCTAACTTAGTAAAGATGATGCGTTAAACGATGGAACAACGAGTCTTGGTTACTAAACAATATTTCAAAAGTGGTGAAAACTTTGCGGCTGCAGTTTGAAATACATCCACAACGTGTCAATGTTTGGTGTGGATTTTCGGCTTGAGACATAATAAGATCATACTTTTATTAAAAATGAGGCGACCCACAATTTTATCTCTTTTTATAGGCTTATTTAAGATCACAGGTCAATTGCAGCAAGCCCACAACCCCGCCTGCTTTAAAAGCGAAGATTCAACGATGCATCATTGAAATTCAGCCACATTTATGCAGAATAGTCATGGAAATTTTGACAAATGAGTGCTTATGCATGGAAAGCCGTGGAGGCAATTTACCCGACGTGCTATTCCATAAATAGCTCTAACCTATATACTTTATTGTTTAATAAAAAATAACAATCAAAAATTGTGTTTTCTATTTAATTCTAATCTTGCGTCTTGATTAAGACATCCTTTATTTTGACACATCTCTTAAACTGGCAATTTCATGAAAGCCTAGCTTCCAGACAGGGAATATGTTTTTGCATTTTCAGAACTTTTCTCTCGAAAACTCGTAACGCCAACTCACCAGATGTTGTCATCGTCCATGCCTCTGCACCATCACCGTTCATACACACATTTCCTTCGCTTCTTTGTTCAACCTGGAGAAAGCAGAACTAACGGCGCGGTTGTTATGGCCAATGATATCGATGTTTCAACTTCATTAGCTTGTCTCTCGTTGAGGTGTTTAGAATTCACTTCTTCACAAGTACCAATATTATTTCCCTTCTAAGTTACCAAAAAAGCCATTCAGTTTTTATAAAATTTGTACATTTTTATTTAATCTGTACATACAGCTGTTGCGGTTCTAACAGAAAGTATTTAACAGAACATAGAAACTAATAAAACAAAAACTAATGAAACATGTATATTAAAACTAGTCAACAGTTAATCACGACATTCGCTAGAAATCACTCGTGTAGCTTAGAACCTTCTGCCGGGTGGCAAATACGCTTGTGCTTGTGGTGGAATGTAGGTGTTGGCGGGGGCAGCGGGTGCGGGTGCGGCTGCGGCCAATGGAGCTGGAGCTGGAGCGGCAACTGGAGCTGCTTTGCTGGCGAAGTCCAAAACAGGCGCTGAACCGGCATTGTGATTGCTTGAAGCACCAGGCAACGAGTCATATTGCGATTGGATAGCTTGCTTGGCATTCTCAGCATCGGCTGGGGTGCGGTATTTGACAAAGTGTACTTCTGGTTTGCTGCCGGTGCTCTGTACCGAGTTCAATTTGTTGGCCAAATCACCGATATCAGCTTGCTTGGTCAACACATAGATGGCAGTGCGTTCTTCGCCAGCCGATTTAGCCAATTGCAAAGCAGCATTTTCGAGTCCGGTGTTCTCGGGTCCCTTAACGAAGATGACACGCAAGTTCTTCTTCAATGCATTGCCGATATTGTCAGCGGAGCCGGCATCATTGAATTCATGTTCGGGTGCTGAGTAAGTGTAGTATTCCTTATTGAATTCGCTGACTGGCTGAATGGGTTGGGAGAGTTGAGCGGCACCCACTTGTGGCTGCGTATTGGCGGCATATTCGTATTGAGCAGCAGCAACAGCAATCAGACAAAGCACCTGCAAGTGATGGGAGGGAAAGTGTGTGAATATTAAAATTTATGATTTTTTTTTATGTAATTCTTTAGAATATGTAATTTTGTTACTTTTTGCTTGACAACTCACCACAATCACACGCATTTTGTTGTTTGTAGAGAAGGTTTTGGCACGGAGCGTTTATTACTGTATGAGTATCGAACTGTTTATGTCCTAACAAAGCCACGCTCGCACTATTTATACTCGATCAGCTACGCACCGATGCTGAAATGTGCCGTCGTCGCCGCCCTACGCACTACAACAACACCACCAACACCGCCAACACATGTTGCGCCTAATTGCAGCTGCTTCCAGAGCAAAACTTGTTCCATCCAACAAATTAATTATATTCAGCCTATGTTTGTATGTATGTATGTGTGTCACCAACAAAGTTAATGGTGCATAGTTTATTTTTTTTTCTTTATAGCAGAGGGTCTATTACAAAATTGTATCTAAAATATTGCCACAATTAAGACCACAGGGGCTGTCAACACATTCTCCATGTGGTCAGCGTACTTCTTTGAGGGAATCGAAGTCCAAAGCCGCCGCAGCTTAAAACTGGAAATTTTGAATTGCACTATTAAAATGCATTTCCAATAAGAAAATATATATTAAAAAAAGTTTGAATATTCAAAATTATAAATATTTAAAAAACTGTAACGCTATTTGCATACGAAGTCGAGCACTTATAGCCTTATACCACGCCCCAGCAACCAAAAACGCATAATTAGTTATATATTTATAACCAAAGACACACATTTACACATATAGGACAAATTTTAAAGTCTGACAAATTAAATGCACAAATGCAATGTGTTTTCCTGGGCTTTTTCCAATTTTAATAGCTCCCCCATTTCATTGCTTCATTGTTGTTGGCACTCACATTTGCATTGCATGTGTAGGGGTGTGCGGGTTTGTGCGCGTGCGTGCTGTCATTTGGCCATATTTCTTCTGCACATTGCTTTCTGCTTCTTCCGCTTTGCCAAATGGTTTCAACCAATAGCGAGTTGGCGCTGCTTTCGCTGTTAATTTGATTATGTTTTTGCAAAATCGCTGTTTTGTAGATCCTAAAACTATGCTTCGATTTTACTTTTAGCAGTATATGTAATTTGTTTGCGAAATTTTGAGTATTTCTTGAATATATTCGATACAATGAAAATTTTTGGGGTTATAGCGAACTCAACGTATTGAAACTCCATATCTATTCCTGTAAGGAGAGCAAGTTATTATCCGTAGGAATCTATAGCTTTTCACTAATAATGCCATATTTATCGGCTTGCGCTGGTGATGATATCCATTATATATCTGAATAAAATTATAATAATGAATTAATCAGATAATATTCGCACAGAGTTAAGCCTCAATAAATGCTTTTGCATAAAAGTGCTCTGGAACCGAAAAGAGTGGTATAATGTACACAAAGAGAATATTTTAATGAGTAGTGTGAAGTGTGAAAGTGGATTCTCTGCAGCGGAATTAGAGATATTATGCAATTCACCTACAACTCATCAATTATACAGTTCACCTATTCACCTAAAAGTTTTAATATACATAGTTTTATAAAAGTTTGTGTTCATATTAAATGAATGGAGACTACGAAAAATACTTCAAAAGTGTCTACTTTTTCACAATATAAGTTTTGGAGTGGCACAAAGCATTCAGTGAAAGACATGAAATAAGAAAATTTGCCTCTCGCAAGTTATCCACCCACCTCTGTTAATGACGATAACTCCGAAGAAGTTAAGGCAACAGTGCTTGAAATTTTCGCGAGATAGCGGAGCATCTGAACATCACTTGTGGATCGACACTGTCGTTCACAGGTCAAAATGAAGTGCTGAGCAACGTAGCTGAAGACCTTCATCAAACGCATCTTTATTGGTGGCGTCGACTTATGAATATTATAACAACTGCCCAATAATCCAGGCAGTGGTGCTCCAAAAATGAGCCGAAACCGAAGGAACATAAATTAGCTGGAGACACTGAAAGTCATCCTAACCAAGGATTATAAAAAGTGTATGGAAAATTGGGTTAAACATTAATATGTTAGTATTGGATCAGCATCCTTACAAACAACTTCTCATTCTACATATTGTGATGACAAAAATTATTTCTGTATAAGCGCACCCAGCGAAACAAAAAAAGCTACATCAAGTGTTTTTTATCTGATCACTAAACGTCTGGTGAAAAAAAGAGGAAGAAAACTTCTGAAAGAGAGAGAAGCACCAGTTTAATAGATGAGGGTGCTTAGCAATAAGTTTACAATACCGATTTATGATAAAACCGCAACCGAGCACAGTTGCAGAAATCATTTAGTAATAATATCTTAACTCGAACAGTTCAAAATCGGCTTAACGAGATCGGAATGCTAAGTAAGAAAACTGTAAAAAAACACTCGTGATCAGAAAATTAAAAGCAAAGTGGTTTAGTTGTGTTAAAAATAAACTTAACTGGACGCAAACCAAGTAGAGATCTGTAAGGTTTTTTGACGAGTCGAGGTTTAACGTTATTGAACCTTATTGTTGTCAAGTAGTTCGACGCAGACGTGGTGAAGGTTTCGCATAAAATTGCATTATTCTTACTGTGAAATATGTATAGTATATCGCTGTTCACAGCAGATCTGCCCACAAAATTTTATGTTTTACCAGACTTATTGATAACAACAGTTTTTTGAGGCTTGTATAGTTAGTATCAAATTAATTACCTTAATAATAAAAGATTCTTACTCCGTTCAGATATTGTCAATTTAGTCAACTAATAATTCATCTTAAACATAAAGTCTTATAATTTTTTGTCTAGACGAGCATGACTAAAGGCCTATAAAGTGTTGCTTTCACCCGTCCTTATTGCTAACTATCTGTGCCATTCGGCTGAGATATGACCGTAACGTGAAAACCAAGAGTCGGGTCCGCTGTTTTCTTTTTGATGCTATAAGACATTTCTACCTAAAGTACTGCACCTGTCTATCTTACTTCTCTATTCAACTTAGAAAGAGCGGTTATAAGCTCATGCTTAGCAACAGAGTTCAATTACTCAAAGTATTGATTCGCAAACTTTAAATGATTTTTTCGGCTTTCCATAAAATGTAGAAGCCTTTCCATAAAAGTTTAAATTACAGAAATGAACAGATTATGTTGTAAAACCAATTCACTAAACATTTGCTGGAAAATGAGACCACTACTACAGACACCAAGTATGATGATTATTAAATGGATTTAGTAGCAATTAAGAGAGAAACAATTAAAAATAAAGTTATAAACAAGCTCTTTAGGCCTTAAGTAGATATTTTTTCACTACCTTATGAATCGTTGTGAAGTGGGCTTGAGGTAAAAATACATACACATACATTTGTAAATAATACTTCATATTTCTGTTTATATCATTATGGCCATATTTAAATATTACAAATGGTTGGCAAACCCAGCATTTTTAAATTTCTTTCATAACTAATCAAGCGGTGATTAATTACATTTAATGAACTCAAACTTATTTTTCGATATCTACTCATTTGAATTTCACTTAAGGCAGCGTTGTGTTAAATTCTCAGAATAACACCGAAAATACTTGCAACTGGTGTATAACATTTCGCAAATAACAATGAAACACCAATAATCTGATAGTTACAAAAAAATTTTAAAATTTTTGAATTTAAACAATTTATTTGGGTTAAAGCTGGATTAGCGCTCGTATCAAACGGTTTATATGTCATAAATTAATTGCTTAATAAACTACTAATGACACCCATGGTGAGAAATGGTGAAAAAACATTAACAGGCAGACTGCAGTAGCCACTGAAACTCACATGTAGGTATATTATGACTAATAATCGGTGGCAGACGCGAGAGACTGGTGTGTGAAACTCATCAGCTGTTAGAAGAAAACTTCAGCGGAGTGCAACGAAATCTACATAGAATGTGAACACACATAATTAAAGGGATTTGAAAAGATTTAATTTCTAATATGAGTGACAAGAGATTTGAAATAAAATGAGCATTATTCGATTAAACAAAAACTCGGCCCAAATCCGTCAATGCTTTACACGTTGGTATATGCTGAGCTAACTTTTCGATATTATTAATGACGCTGATTATCATAAGCTGTTAAAATTGCTTATTTTCCGTTGGCAATGTAAACAATTAACTACACTAAATGAGCGCCAGGTATTATGTCACTTGAAAGAAGAAACCATTTTTACTTTGGCTGCACGGAAGCTGGAATACCCTTCACAGATAGAAACTTTGCAGCAGTTAGGTAGATGATTAGCGATTATAAAATAAGAACGATCCGACTATAGAACAATCAGAGAACGACAGACCGGTCAACTCGGCTAGTAACACTGATCGTGTATATATGTATGTATACATTTCACAGAGTTTCCTTGTGTACTGTTGCAAACTTCGTCACAAACTTAATATACCCTCTGTTCAGGGTATAAAAATTAAATAATAGCGTATCTATTTCTTGGTGAACACCTACAGACATATGTACATATGTATATATATATATATGATGCCATTATAAAATTAATTTTACATCACACAACTATTTTTATGACTATAATAAACAAAGCAAATTTTACGCTACCAAACTACACACTGAAAGCGACAAACAAAGAGTCTCCCAAATAATGGCGAACAAAATCAAAAGGAGTTCGAAACACAAAAGATGAAACAAAGACATTTAACAACCTGACATACATATACATATGTATGTATAAAACTATGGCGTCGTAAGGGAAGTAGCTGGAGATGACCAAAGTGAAAAACGATAAGTTGGAAAGCAAAACATAAGTTTGCTCGATTATCAACGAAGGGATTGATGATGTTGATATCTGAACTCTCACAAAAACTTATCATACGAAGTGGATGATCGAATGTCAATTAGTCAAAATTTTGAGACAAATTTTTGAAACATTATCATTAAAGATATGTCAGATTCTTAAAAAATCGGGAGAGAAATGATTGACAAACAAAGGTCACCTCCTAACCGTTTTTTCTTAAGCGCTCTTGTGCTCAAAACATTAATATTCAAATTCAAGAAAAAAGATACACAACCCGACTGAAACTCTGAAGTTATCAGTCTTACTATTAAGTGCGCAACTAAGTTCTCACTGGTTTTTTTTTTAGCAAAACGCAATTTTATTGTAAGAAAATGGTAACAAATGAATTATTCAAAGTATTGCTCATCGTTAGTCACAACTTTTTCCTATCTTTCTGGCAAAACTCGAACGCCATTACGGTAAAACTTGTGATGATATCCAAGAATCAAGCCATTTTTCGATGTCGTCTTTTGAACGGAACTGCTTCTGAGCTAGATCATGTGCCATCAAACGGAACAAGTAACAATCGCACGGTACAATATTTGGGGAATATGGCGGGTGATGTTGGATTAAAGTGTTTCCAAGTTGGTTTTAACGGGTTTGGCGAAGTACGGCCGAGAGTTGTAATGCAGCTGAATCACTTCGTGCTTCTCCTGGTATTGAAGCCAGTGCTCATCATTCCTAGCGCATGCATTCGCTCTAAAATGGTTCACCGGGTGACTCCCAATGCTGAAGCAACCTCTTCTTGCGTTTGACTAGTCTTGTCATTTTAGAATTTAACGGGTTTTAATAATAGAAACCGTGTTTTTATATTAAAATGGTTCTCTATCCTAAATACCATTCCTAAATTGGTGTATTTTTATTCCGCATGAATGTACTTGTATGTTGAGGTCACCCATTCAGTCGCGTCCTTTTGTTTTTTTCTCCATCGTATGTGTATTCGTAGTTTTGCGATTTTATACATTCCTCAAAAGCAATAAAAAAATTTTTTATGTTCAATTTATTATGAGTAATAAAATTATTTTTTATTTTATTATCTAACTTATTCAAAGCGCTTATTAACCAATTCTCAATTTTTTACTTCTTTTCAAGCTTTTCACAATTCAGTCACGCCGCGTTTACGATCTAGATAATTTTTTTACATTTCCGTTTTGTTATGAATTGCTCTAATTTAATATTGAGTTATGCAAATTCATACGACTAATTCAAGAATTCTTATCGAAACCATGATTTTACAATCGATATTAATAATTAACCAATGCGATAATATCTTGAATTTTTTATGCTTTTGTTTTAATCGTAGAACTCGATTCGGCATGCCATTCGATTTGTTTTTCAAGGATTCTTATGTTTTCGGCTTTTTGAAGCAGTTATATAAATATGTACGGGCGCTGGTTTCTAAAAAATAGTTTTATATTTCCAAACTTTGATTATGTTCAGAATTCTTAGTACTATAGTTCAAGATGTTCTTTCTACATCACCCAAAAATGAAACATTATTTTGTTGAGTAATTTTTGGTGTCTTTTGACCAATTTTATCTAATTTCAAACAAAATTAATCAGCTCTTAATACTTTATGGAATAAAATTTTGACTTTACTTAACGAATACTTTTATTGTTACACGAGATGAGAGGAAAAATAGATAGCTTTCTCTTCTGCTTTAGCTCATTGTACGATTTAAGATCAGTGAAAAGTAAAAATTATAAATAAGTTCTGTGCAAGAAATGGAAAATAATCCAAATGTAAGCTAACCGTTAGATTATTAAGTATCTATTGCATTACATTAACATACGATTGGCTTGAAAGAAAATTATATCAAAGTCCTTAGAATCTTTCATGTTTCAAATTCGGAGGTTATCAAAGAAATCTGAACGAAAAGTTTGGATATTTCAACCGACAGTACTGTTATATTGATTTTAAAATATAACGGCGAGCTCTGTGTGGGAATGTGTACTGTAAATCCTTTCAGCTTGAAGTCAGTATATGCTGTACAATAACTGTTACTATATATACAAACATATGTACATACTTGTATATTAGTAATATTTGGTATGCTCATCTCCCCTACTTGTCTATGCGTAACACGACTAAACTCACTTTCCATGCGCTGCGCTCTGTTATCTTTTAATTCCGTGACGTAGCAGTCGTTAATAGCTGGTGCCAGTACGACGCTTAACTCGCTAAGCGGCATTTAACTCGTTGTTATTAAATTTTGGTTATAACCCATTATCATTTACATATTAAATATATACATGTAAATCTATAATTGCTGCGGCATGGCCTAGTTATTTTCCAAGACCTTGACCTATTAACTAATGACAACATATTTGAATGAAATATTTGTTGACAATTCGAAATTTGGAAATTAATGTTAAGTTTCATTTGTTGAGCGTAGGTAATTAATAATGAAACCAAATCTGTTGGGACAAACCCGCAGTCTGCAGCGTCAGACGATTTCAGTTAACAAAAAGTCAAAGTAAAGTGGGGAAATTGAAGAAGTGGAATTATAGTTGAATTTCGAAATTATTTGGAATATAATGCTTCAAATATATATGCTCTTAGATTACTAAAAGAAGGATTTTAATGAGAATGATTAGTTTTTAGTGGATCTGATCCCAATCATCCATTTCCGAAGACAGATTTGGATATCTATAACTGAAACCCTATTTTCCAGAAATACGCTTGGAATTCGAGGTAGTTTAGATATTTATTTACCACCTAAGCTTAAAGATAATGCTTCACAGATTCGAAATAAAATATTTATTATCTGAAATCTTATATACGAACATCTCTAAGGGCGAAACAGTTTCATCAGATGAGACAAATTAAAGCATTTCTTCTATAACAAAGTAAAATTTTATTCTAAAACCTTTTAGTACATGACAACAACAACTTATAATTTCTAAAATGAAATCTTTTATTTATGTATATCAAATTAATAAAAGTAAAATAAATAAATAAGTAAAACTCTTGACGTCCAAGCCTGAGTGGGTCAATATACTCATTTCCATTTGTTATAGACAATTATAATCCGCCTCTGAACAAGCAATTCACAACGCTAATTTACACATTCTTACTAAACGCCAGTCTAACTAATCATAAACACAATTTTGTTTCATTTTGTGCTTGACATTTTTTATTTATAGGTGTCTAGTATCACATGCTAATTAACATCTTTAATATATTTATCATTTGCTGGATTGGGTTTTTTCGTCGGCTTCTCAACGTTTGTCAACATTCTTGAAAAATTTGCTTTATAATTTATGACAAGACCCATAACTAAAACGATAATAATCTTGAATTTATGTTATGGTTAAGCTTCTAGGCAGCTGTAGAGTTCATGACTCAGGCGCTAGTTTGCATAATGCGCTCGAAATTTGAATTACTTTGATCTCGGATGAGAGACCATTAAAAAGGTCAGTTATAATTGGACACTAGCCTAATTAGAAGGCTTAGAGATTGAAAAACAAAAAGACATGCAGACAATGTAGTATTGAAAAAACACCAAATTCAGACAGTCTAAATTTGCCAATTTATATAAATATGTATAAAAACGGTTTTTGTTTTTGTTAATAAATAACTTTTAAAAAAGATTTGCATAAACGCGCATAATTAAACAACATAAGTATCAAGTCAAAATTAATGAAAGTGAGCAGAGTTTTAAAAAATTTAACTTACATTAGGGTGATGTTTGAATTATGAAAGAAAATTATATACTCGCATTTGATAAACGGGTTTCCAGTAAGAAAGATATGATTATTATATGAATTTCAATTTATTTTTATTATTTAAGTACAA
Organism: Bactrocera neohumeralis; assembly: GCF_024586455.1. Taxonomy (NCBI): domain Eukaryota; kingdom Metazoa; phylum Arthropoda; class Insecta; order Diptera; family Tephritidae; genus Bactrocera; species Bactrocera neohumeralis. The sequence goes on from NC_065919.1 coordinate 69,902,763, forward strand.
TTGATACAATTAAATTCTTATTACAACATCATTCAAATAGCCTCCATGACTTCTTTTGCAAAAACGAATTCGATCAACCCAATTTTCGAGTGCTTTTCCTACTAAATCAAGTCGATGGCATGAATACTAACTAAAGCTTTAATAGAGTCTGATTTATTGCTTAAGATCAACGACTTCATATAATCCCACAAAAAGTAGTCTTATGGCGTTGAATCACAACTTCTGAATGGCCTTCAATGTCACAATTTCTTGAAATAATTGAATTTGCAAACTTTCCTCGCAATAATTCGGTTGTCGTACGTGCTCTGTGAACGTAGCTCCGCCTTGTTGGAAACAGATGTTTCAAGATCAATTTCTTTCAACTGTGGCCAAAGAAAGTTGGTTATAATCGATCTATACCGCTCTCCATTGACAGTAATTGTGTCAACAGCTTCATTTCGAAATACATAAGTTCGGACCGATGATTTGACCAGACCAGAAACCACACCAAACGCCCAGTTTAGGTGAATGTAATGATTGTTCATGTATAATTTGTAGATTTTCTTCGCACCAGAATCGACGGTTTTGTTTAATTACCGCAGCACTCAGATGAAAGTGAGTCTGATCGGAGTAGATGATTTTCTTAAAAAAAATCATAATCGTTTTCAAGTTGTTCCAAAGGGAAATCAGCAAATTCACGACGTTAACGGTAGTCTAATGGCTTCAGTTCTTAAGTGAGAACGTTTTTATACGGATGCAAGCCCAAGACTGTCCCAGTTTTTGAGAACGTCTTGGAATCGACATATTCTTCAGCAACACTTGCCTGAACGTCAGCACTATTTTCATTATTTCCAGCGATTCTTAACCTTATTGGCACTTGAATATTATATTGTATAAAGAAAATGTACACTCGAAATTTTCAACATTTCGACGAATAGCGAGCACAGATGGACGATTATTACGACCATAAAATGACAAAAGCGCACGAAAAGTTGCAATTGGAGAACGATTGTTTTGATAATAAAATTGAATAATATGTAAACGTTGTTCTTGCGTATATCTTTGCATGATGATATTGTAAATATTACTGAATACATTATGTTAAATAAGTTCCCGGAAATTCTCATTTTAAATTTTCCAGCTCAGAATATTTCAAAAATGTTTCCCCAGGTTGGCACAACTGTCAGCCACTACTCTGCCAGTTTTTATTGCTATGTGTCATTTAGTTTGTTTACGGCGTCACTAGGAACGAGTCAACAGTTTTGTGTGCGTTACGATTTTTTTTTCGGTTTTGGCTCATTTTTGTCGCGCCATTCCGATGATTGTTGACAAATACAAATTTGAAATATTCTCAGCGGGAAAATTTAAAATGAGAATTTCCGGGTACTTATTTGAAAGAATGTAGAATAAAAAAATATCTTCGACGTCAAACTTAGCGGAACGGAATCGAGGAAACCAAAATTGCACATGTTCGGTTATTAAAATATTAGAACCAGAAACACTATTTACGTTTTCAACTAGCGGGCTGGCATTTTCGCCTATATCTTTACCTCCTTATCTTCCATTTTTGATTATGTCTGTTCTTTGGCTTGCCTCGAAATTTCAGCATAGTCTTATCAGAAATAATGCTATAATATTCAGCTTGAACTGGAAGTAGCCCTTGGAGTTAATTTCAGTGTGGTGCCGCAATACTGGACCCACAGTACTCAACGCATTATTTTGAACTATGTATGTATGTATGTGCTTTTAAGCACCGAGAGACTAGGCCGTCGACGGCAAGTATTCACGTAAATTATAACGACTGTTGTTGTCCATCTTCGACGCATTTTCGAGCAATAGCGAGTCAAGCAATTAGCGTATCTTTTGTAGCCATTTTTATATTATTTTTAAGCCTAAAATAGTACCCATTCCTCTTAGTAAATTTATTTATTTTTTATTGTTCTTTCCGACTGTCGTAAGTTTGATTGAATACAAAGCAGTGCCAGGGAATGAGAGGAGAAACATGTTACTTTTGTTTTCGAAGGACTGGCCTATTGCAACAATGTATGCATCTAGTAGTTCGAGTAGTATGTTATGTGAAATACTGCAAATATGCTGAACAAACTAAATGACATACGAATATTTATAATATAATTAAATACAATATATAATTAAAAGCACAGTGGGACGTGTCTGAAGAAAAGCTAACAAAATTTAAAAATTTTCATTTATTAACAACAAATAATACTATAATTACTGATAATAATTTTGCTTTTTAAGGAGTTTCATGGGTTTCCTCGGGTTTGTCCCATTCAAAGTATTTCTCATCTGATAATACGCTTTTTAGCCAATGCTTTTTCCGGTACAGCCTTCAAGACCACCTTCTATTAGATTTTTATCTTCTCAGTCATGTGAAAATGGTGTCCTTACATGGTCTTTTGAATTTGTGGAAAATCCAGAAATCGCGCGGAGCCAAATCAAACGGATACAATGGTTGTGGAATAATAAGAGTCTAGTTCTTGACGAAAAAGTTTGGAAGAATCAATGCACTATGCTATGTGTGATGAAGGAACTATCACTTCGTAAATGAAATTTTGACGTAAACGACGTGTTTGGCTCATATTCAATATTCTTTGTGGACAGATTGGCCTGGCGGATGAAATTCATACCGCACCACATCACGACAATCACTTCACTTTACTCTTTGATCACAGTAGTATGGTAACAAAAATTTTTTAGATTTTTGAATATGAGATGATTTAGGCAGGGTAGAGGTCCTCTTTAAAATCAAATAAAACGCGTATTCAAAACAAAAATTATATTAAAACGCGTTTTTACTGTAATGAAAATGGAAAGGTTGTATCCGTAAGAGATTAAAAAATAGGAAACGGTTAAATCATAATTCTTTCTTATTTTCTTTAAAACCATTTGAAGATTTATTTACTTTTTCAATAAATTACTTTTCACTAGGCCGTGTTAAAGGCAAACGTTTTCTTTGGAGCAAAAATTAATATTTTCCATAATCACATTAAATTTTTTTAATGCAGTGCGCACTTAAAAAAAACATTTATTATTATCTCAAGTAATTCATCTACCAAATATCTATCATATGGTAGATTACAGTATGTGTGGTTTGATGATAAAAAAATACATAAGTAAATAAATTTAAAAAAACGAGTCTTCTTAACACACTGTGCCTTGTGAACAACCAAAACACCAACACCTACAACAGACGACACTAAAATTGCAGACGACAGTCACGAGCGGCGCTAGCATTTTCGGAAAGCCACAAACACATTTGTATGCAAATAAACGAATATATAAATTGTCTACGCACACACATACAGACATGTCCCTAACGAAGGAGAAGAAAATGTTATCGGCAATTAACGTTATTTTGTTTTGATTGTGACAGCTGGCATTTAAGACAACTATAGCTTTAAATAACATATTCCTAATAGAGATCAATGTTGCAACAACAGCAACACTATGCGATGCGGCAATGAAACCGGAATATTCACATTTGCATAATTCACAAGCAAAATTGGCCTAACGCGAGGAATTCCGTAACAAAAACAAAGCAATATCACCTATGAAATACACAAACGGAGACAAAAATGTTACAACAACAAAAGTAAAATTACTTTATCACAACAATGACAATCGCCGAAAAGACGGCAAGCAGACGAGAAATTGGATGCTGACGTTAATCGGGCAGTTAAGGATTGCCAGCATATTTTTATTTAAAAAATAGAAAACTTAAATAAATCAATTGTAATTACGACTACGCAGACTTGCAGTGACTTTTGCAGTGGAGACCCTAAGGACTACATAAATGGATATTGAGACCAAAAGTAAATTTAGTCCATTTGCCCTTAATTTTGTCTGACCGTAAGTACGCATCACAGCTGATGGAAATTTTATATTTGTCCTCAGGAATCAATCCGCTATATTCTGATCTGATTTTGACTCTAAATTTTTATAAAAATTAAGTGTTTTCATATCAAAATCGAATGTGCTTTTTTCCACAAATGTAATTATTTGATGTGATATGTCTCTTCTCCATTCGGAATTCGGCGAAGTCCTAGAGAAGAGGGGCGGTGAGCCTTTAACGGATGAGTCGCAAGCGAAGGGAAGTTTGGAAAAGGTGTTCTCTGTCGAAAGTGCTCAAATAACTTTACCTTCAGGCTACCAGTCCACAATGCTTCGAAGTGCGACTCCATTTGGGGAGATGTGCACATCAGCAGAGCAGAAATACTGACCTTGCGCTCACTAAAAGTCCGTTCAAGTTTACAGGGTTTGTCCGGAAAGTAATAGGACTGAGTCGATTTAAAAAAATGTATTAAACCAATCGTAACAAAACTTTCAAAATAGGCTCCTTCTGCGCCGATGCAATGCAGCCAGCGCGATTTTCAAGCATTGAAGGCGTCCAAGGCATTCTCTGGAAAGCTTTGAAATCCGAGATGCACGCTGCTTAGATCAAAATGCTTGCCTTTCATCGGCCTTTTCAGATAAGGAAACAAAAAAGTCAGGGGGCCACATCTGGGCTGTAGGGAGGCTACACAAGCGTTGGGATGCCGGCCTTGGTTAGGTAGCTGTTTACGAGAAAGGCGGTGTAAGCCGGGACATTGACACTTCCAGAAACATGTCGCATGAAAATGTTTGTCCTCACTCGCCAGGTGTTCGGAGACCACTGACCAGTCACACGTTCGTTAGCTAGGAACGCCCTCTACCGAATCCAGTCAGTGCACGCACACTCCAAAGTATAGTCGCGGCAGAAGAAAATCAGTCCTATTACTTTCCGGAAAAACCCTGTAGTAAAAGGGTAACATCAAGTTATTCCATGTTACTATTCGTTGGCCTCTTGCATCCTATATTGGATCTGTGGGCCACTTTATGACTCAGTAGAACGTAAAGGGTCCATTGCATTATTTGCTTGGAAAGTAGTTTTAACTGAACCTCTTGGTAAGCATGTGGTGAGGGCAGCGATTTTTTACGACGCAAATATTCAAAGCTGCGCAGGTAAAGATGAGTTGAGGACACCTTAACGACTTCTCTTCCACTTTCTAGCTTTAATTATAAATAGTCATAAGAAGTACAGAAATTCAGTATTATTTACAATGTATCAAGAAATACAATCGGATTTGAATTAAAAGCTTCCTCAAACCGCGAAGCCAATATTTTCTTTTACGAACTTTTCAATATTCTCACAAAATTTCGCGAAGGTGGCAACTCTAAGCACTTACATATACTACGTATAGGTTATAACCGCTTTCACGCCCCCAACAAACTATTTCATAATTGTTTCTTCATTTATACATATGTATGTGTGTATGTAAAATATGGCGAGCATCATTAGTTGTCCCAACGCTTCGCCTCGGTTGATGTGCGAAGCTTTGACGCCGCAAAGCCACACGAATAACTGATGGCTTCGTCAATATCTGCTCACCCTGCATCACATTTATCATTTCTACCAAAAAATATTGGAAAACGTTTATTTCTTTTATAAAATTTGTCTCATTACTGTTTTGCACCATAATTTACGAACTTAGCTTAATGAATTTCTCTCAGAGTTAACAATTTTAATTATTGCCACCTTTTCAATGTTTTCATTGTGAACTAGTTTCGAGCTCTGGTTAGCTGATCGCTTCGGCATTGCATATTGTGGAAGGTTACGGACTTTCCTCTGGTTTAGTTTTAACTATTTTTAATTCATTTTTTATGTTTTCGTTTCGATTGACGTAAAAAGTTAGCAATGTTGTTTACCAATTCGAGTTTAACAGTATTTGGCTCAAATTAATATATACGGATAACATATGTCTAATAATAGCTCGCATGATTCACAAGGCTACAAACTTTATTAATTCGAAAGTATTTTATGAAAGTTTATTTAAAAATGGATGAATAAATAAAAAAATAGGGTGGTGCCGCTTTTAGTATTAATCAAATAATCTTCATCAAACTTTCTCACAAATGTGGCTCATAAATCTTTCGTAGTGATTTTGCAGATCACATCTTATCACAAACCACTTCAAAAGAAAGAGATGATCTAGATCTTCAGACGTGAGCTTAAGCCATAAAGACAAAGTTCGATGGTCCTTTTCCACTAGCAGAAGTCTCCACTTTTATTCGCATCTTCATTGTACTATAAACTCAAGCCCTTTGTAAACAATTTTTGCATACATAAATTTGAAGTGATAATAACTTAATTCAATTTTCGTAAATTTCAACCGAAATATGCAAACAATTTCGAATTCAATTCAGCTTCAAATCAATTATACGCTTCGTTATCTTCCTCCTAATGTATTGCAAAAATCAAGTTCATTGTCTAAATTTCTATAAACGGAATTTCCGCTGATCATAACAAGGGAGTCGAACAAAAACAGACATAAAATAAACACGACTTCCATCGTTGCCCTTACGCACATTTCGGCGAGGTTACCCAGCAATTCACTCAGCATTGCTGCCCTGTTGGAAAAATATTACACTACTTCAGCATTTTTTTAAATTTATTTTATTTGCTTGAAAATAACCTATCGGTCTTAAGGATAAGATTGAAGATTATATCTGGTGGAAATGAAAAGCTTGTTAGAGTACTGTAAGAATATTTTTACACAGAACAAAAAAATCAAGCCACGCCTGAAAGTTTCTCTAAAAGCTGCTACTTCGGAGTTTTTTTTTTTTAATATTGCAGAACTAATTTCTTATAAATATTAGCAATACTTTTTAGATTTTCAGTAAAAAAACAAATTTTTCATAAAAAATTAATTTCGAAAAAATATTATTAAAAATTCTTGTAATTCTCTCAATTTTTTTGTATATCAGTGTTTTATAAAATGCTTTCGATCGTATGAAATAATGCGTCAAAAATGATTATGAGTAGCACAAGCAATTAACTTTAGCACCGTCAACTTTTTCTTTATTCGCCTAGACACCGCTCTCGGTTATAACCGAGTTCACAACAGCGCGCCAGTCCTTCTTTCTTTTCGCTGATTGGCGCCAATTGATGATTCCAAGTGTAGCCAGGTCATCCTCTACTTGGTATTTCCGACGGAGTGAAGGTCTTCCTCTGGTTCTCCCGGCGGGTACTGCGTCGAATACTCTCAGAGCTGGAGTTATCCATTCAGACGACATAACCTAGCCAGCGAGGCCGGTGTCTCTTAATTCGCTGAACTGTGTCATCGTTCCAAAAGTCCATATATATTCCGCAGAACCTTTCTCTCGAAAAATTGTAATGCTGACTTATCACATGTGGTCATCGTCTGTGCCTCTGCACCATATCGCAGGACGGGGACCTTGGTCTTTGTTCGTCGATAGGCTTTACCTCTCAATTGTCTACTCAATCTGAAGTAACACCTATTGGCAAGAGTTATTCTACGTTGGATTTCGAGGTCTAAGTTGTCGTTGATGTTAATGCTGGTTCCAAGATACACAAAATTTTGTACGTCGTTTAGCACCATCAACCACCTAATAATAGCCTAAGGAAAGCTATTGTTCCGACTCATCCAAAGGTTAAAAAAAGGCAAAAGCATTCAAATATATAAATGAAGCACGCAGACAAAAAGTAATATCATGGACCAAGAAAGATCAAAAGATCTTTGGAGCAATAAAGGATAATAACGAGTGACATATAAGCTAAACGAACTTAAACAGGGTGAAAATGTAATACGCTTTATGAAATTTTCAAAGATATTTCAACCATGTGCCGAGAATGGACAACAAGAAAGCGCAGAAGAAACTTGTAGAGGCCGCACAATGCACCATTAAAGCAAGGGGAAGATAGATTGATGAATTCGAGGAAGACATGAAGAAGCTTGGCATACAAAATTGGAAAGAAACCGCTCCTCAAAAGGAGCCAAAAGATAATGATGAACTTTGACTATTGTAACTCTGGCTTCGACGTTAGGAAACAGCGGTAACGTATATCGAACAGAGTTTGTAAATATGAATAAAGAACCTAAGAATGAGAAACTCGTAGTACAAACCTTTTGTCATGCTAAGAAACTGAAAGAAAATAAGAAAATTTGCCAAACCGAATTCTGAATGCTGAAAATTCTCCAGTTTCGTAGCATTTTTTTCCAGACTTCAGAATATGAAATTAAACTCCTATAGCGGACCACGAAATTCTCCTATAAGTTCTTAACTGTGCTTAGCTTAACTTACCTCGCCTAATTATATTTTAGTTTTTGCCTACCTGAAAAATCATGAAAATAATTGACTAAGTTGGTTTAACTCACGATTCAACTCAATTTTTTTGCCGCTACGAACTTTCTACAGTCACTGCAGGCTCGTCTGCGGCTTCAAGACGGTCTGCGAGTATTTACAACAAGATTTTGTAAACGTTGCAATAAAAGCTTCAGATGGCGCTTGGAATACTGCCAAAAACCAAATTACTTAATTTTCCTCCAGGGTCATTTAAATAAATAAATATTTGTCACTTCATGCGTATAACTGTGCGATCTGAGATTATTTTTTTCGAATTTGCATTGGTAACTTTCTATGAAAAAATGTTAATCGTCTCCTTTGAACAAAGAGAATCAAGCTATTTTTATTATACTAAAATATTTTAATATTGTATCGATCGGCGTATTTTCAGTAAGATTGTCTTTGGAAACCTTCGTGCCACCAACAGCGCTACTTGTGTTTGTATTTTACACAGGTTGAATCACAATATCGAACTTACTGCTATGACGTCGATCAAGATAACGCTTGTGCAAAGCCTGAAGCGGCTTCAACGCTGGTATTTGACAACACCGAAAGCTTGTTGCATTGGAGAGCTAAATGGTATAAAGATCGCGACGCGAACGAAAACTAATCATAATCAACTCGACACTCTTTCAAAACTGTACTTACTGCTGCAAGCCTGAAGATGCGTACATTTGTGGTAGGTGTACCAAGGATACATTCAAAAGGATTCTACCAAAACAGAGTCAACGAAAAATTAAATAACTTTTTTCATTTTAAATTTGCAGGTTTTGTGCTTTGTTGCCGTCGCTTCGGCTCAATACAGCTACCCCCAGCAAGGCGCTGTCGATCTCTCCGCTCCTATTGGTGCCGCTCAACTCTCCCAACCCATTCAGCCTGTGAATGAGTACAACAAGGAGTTCTATAGCTACTCGGCACCTGAACATGAATTCGACGATGCTGGCGATGCAGGTCAACTCGCCAACTCGCTGAAGAAGAACTTGCGTGTTGTCTTCATTAAGGGACCCGAAAACACCGGACTCGAAAATGCTGCTTTGCAATTGGCTAAATCTGCTGGTGATGAACGCACCGCCATCTATGTGCTCAGCAAACAGGCTGATATCGGCGATTTGGCAAACAAATTGAACTCGATCAACCACCAAACCCAGAAACCCGAAGTACACTTCGTCAAGTACCGCACCCCAGCTGATGCTGAGAATGCACAACGCGCCATTCAGTCACAATACGACTCATTGCCCGGTCCATCCACTAGCAACAATGGCGGTGCTGCACCAGTTCTGAACTTTGCATCCCAAGCGCCAGTTGCTCCAGCCCCAGCCCCAGTGGCACCAGCCAACTCGTACATCCCACCACAAGCGTCGTATTTGCCACCCGGCAGAAGAGTCTAAGCTTTGAAACGCTCGATTTGATTGTTGATTAATTTTAAAGAATTGTTTTTTACTTAGATTATTTTTAGCTCTTAATATAAGATCACAGCAGCATCACAAAATACTAGAAAAATTTCCTGATCAATTTAGAAAATATAAACATAAAGAATTGTAAAATGTGAAGCCAAGTTGTTTCGTATTTAAAATTTATTAAGATACCAACTATGAAAGTGTGAAAGTTTCGTGGCTCCCTTACATCTTTACCAAATAAGTTACAGAGCTGATCCTCGTGACAAATGTCATGATGAAGCATACTTCCACAGCTGTTTACATCGACTATTAGTGATATCACGAACACCTTAGTATGAATCCAAAGATCTTTAAGTTAAAATGAAGCGCTTTGAGCCTATTACGAATCTGTTGAGGCGGCTTATATTAATTCGAAGTAAATGCTTAACACTGTCGGAGAAAATGTCTAGAGTCCAGTTAGAACTCCTTCAAGAGTGACTAGATGAACTTAACACTCTACTCTGTGGGTGTGTTCGTTGCTAACCAAAGTTTTTCGAAAAAAGCCAAAAGTTTCAAAGCCTTTAGATCCAGCGTTAGAGCATGACGGAAGATCGACTATTTGTTTTATATAATTTTGTAATACGGTGACTAAGTGGTCAGCAACTGCTTGCTGAGCTCATCTGGTATTATGTCCTACCGCATCAGTTAGAACTCACATATCTTCACAAGACGTAAAAGTCTGCCGAAGGCTACAGGCACAATAGGGAAGGAAACAGAATTAGGCAGAAGTAACAAGTTTTTCAAGAATTAATAATGAAATTGTTTATTCCTGTGAAAGTACATTTGATGTCATTTCGCTGGCTTTTTGCATAAACCATAGATTAGACGTAACCTCACAGGAAATACTCTAACGGCGTCAAATCGCACGACCAAGGCAGCCTGACTGGACCATTTCGTGAGAAAACACCTTCACCCAACTTGGTTTTCAATAAATCGATTGTGACATTCGCTGTGTGGTTTGTAGCACCGTCCCGTTTAAACCAACTATTGTCCAAGTCCATATTCGGGCCAAAAATATTCGATTATCATTGAGCAGTTGCGATTCTCAATCACAGTAAAAGGTCTTGTTCATCATGGCAGACGTATGGCCCAATGACGCCGCCGGCACATATGTAAACCGCACCAAACCGTAATATTTCCCGGATGCAATGTTGACTCATGGAGTACGTGTGGATTGCTACCTGACCAATAACATATATTTTATATTGATGAAGACATTCAGCCAGAAATGAGCCTCATCGCTGAAGATTATTTTTCGATGAAAAACCGGATCATTTTCATACTGTTGCTCACCCAATTCACGAACATACGACAATTTTGTTGGTCAAGCGGTTTCAGTTCTTGCGTTAATTTGATCTTGTAAGAATGTAGGCCAAGATCTTTTCAGAAAATTTGCCACAACGACGTCACAGGGATGCCCAACGCTTGAGAACGACGCGTGAGAGACTGATTTGGGTCTTCCTCCATCGATGCGTTAGCGGCAGCAAAATTCTCGACACTATGTGCACACTGCCTTTGGATTCAAAATTTTCCACGAGATTCTCATTTGTCTCTTAAAGTTGAGACCACTGATTCCTAATTTCGGTAGTCAATTTTAATAATTTCGATTCGTTGTTGGATTGTATATCTTTTTATAATTAAATGGCAAACCTTACTGAAGAGAAATGCCAAAAGAGCGGAAAAATACTATGACGTCATTAGCTGCCCTTTTCTTTTATAGCGTTCGTATTGAAAAACCCGTTATAATAAATACCATACTCTTGTATAAAGTATCTCCCATCTGTGGGCACTTGACGAGTACGCCAAAATAAGTTGACGAAAAAGGAACCTTAAATTAAAGAAAGATCAGGCGGCTTAGAAAAAAGGTATATGCAATATTTGACCAGATCATCAGAATCTTATTTTGAAGAGGAGGCGATATTCTCAATTGATTATACAAGTTTTCTTACTTCATTTTAATTTACGTTAAATTCTTAACATATTATTTTCGGAACTAGCATTAATAATATAAAAGACTCCAGACTATCCAGATTGTGATTTTTTTATGTTCAAGAACAAATCAAAATTTAAAAGTTTACATATATGAGGACTCGGTAATATATCCGACTAGTCACTATAATACACAAACAATCCCTAAACTGATCAGAGGATTATATTATATAACAACAACAAAAACTATAACAACAAACAAAAAGAGAATTGCTTGAAGCAACCCCTACGTTCGCTAGTTAACCGTGACCAATTACAACCATTTCGTGGGCTCATTTCTACGCGGTCGTAAATACATATTAGCATAATTACTTCTCTCTCATAAATAATGACTGAAAAGCATAAAATTCGTACAACTTGTCGGAATGCGCCGCCACACATAAAAAAGAAAACTCAAAGCTGACGCTTTCTTTTGATCGTGGGGTAGACGTTGGCCAAAGGGGCTTAGGTTTTCTAAAACCTCCCAACACATTGTCAGCTTAAAATGGGGAAATGTCGGTTAATGTGGTTTTTTTAAGCGTTGCTAAGACATATAAATTGACACATAAAGCAGCCCCCGCAACAGTAAAAACTAAAAATAATTTTTAAACACACACATTGGCACATCATGCTTGGAGTGCTGTGGAGTATGGTCTGAGATCGTGGAATGCGCTAATATTTGTTGTCGCTATGTTATTATGTGGTTTTTCTTGTTGTTTTAAGCGAGAAATTCCAACGCACTCATAAAAATGCAAATCAGAGCGAACAATGCAAGAGCAAGCAGCCACCATCCAGCTTTTATTTAAATGTATGTGTGCGCTAAAAGGCCGCGGGCCTAAAATATTATGCACAACAACAACCAGTAAATGTTCCAGCACTCTCGCAGCTTTTGCATAAAAACAATACCGGTAAATTAAATAAATAAGTTAAATGTTGCGGATACATATTTATTTTTTCTTTTCGAATATGATAAAATTAAGTCTAGCGATGGACAAAAGCGATCGATGAATGTCAAAAAATATTACAATTAACTAAAAATATATATTCGTACATAACCAAATTTCCTGTTCGCTCAAAGAGCGTATGAGACCAAAAACACCACCTGATATACTAAATCTGTGTTCTTAGAACCAGTCAACGCTGGAGGCGTTATTTGTATAACAGGTACCGTCATGTAACCTTAATAATTCCTCCTATTATGACTCTTTATTTTTATGTTTTTTGTTTCATGGAGAGTTGAGATCACGGTGCTGGCGATGAGATTTCCATTTTTTGTACCTACTTGTATTCTTCAAATTCCAACGAACATTTATAAGGATTGTAAGCATGCTATTTTTATTCTTCTTTGACAGATCACGAGTGAGTCGGGTCAAGTTATTTTTATTCAGTATTGTTTGGCATTTCATTATGGAACGACGTACGCTCAACTTATGGTCAACATAATCGCTCTACTGAGCCAACTATTCGCAACAAAATCACCCATCTTGAGAGCCGGCATTCATTATTGGATAATATTCGACCAAATAGACTACGTCCAGCATGCAGTGAAGAAAATATAGCAGCCAAAGCTGAGAGTGTACACTAAGGCCCTGAAGAGGCGATTCGGCGCCGTTCGCAGCCAGTCGAACTGACGTGTGGAACGACTTGGCACATTTTACGTCGAGATCTTATATTTAAAGCTTACAAAATACAGCTTGTACAAAAACTGATGGGCTCTTGAAAAGTTCCACGAAGATCTGACGTTTTCGAGCCAAATTTTGTTCAGCGATGAGGCCTATTTCTGTCTCAAAGGGTATGTAAGCAAGCAAAATTGAAAGTTTTGGGACGAAGAGCAACCTGAAGAGATTCAAGAGGTGCCATTTCATCCAGAAAAACAACGGTTTGATATGGTTTGTGGGCCATATATCTTCAAAAATGATGCCGCTGAGAACGTTATCGTCAATGGTGACCGTTATCGCGCCATGATAATCGACTATTTGAAAGCAATGAAATAGAAGCTCCTGACCTCGGCGACATTTGGTTTCAACCAGACGGTTCCACCAACGGTTCCAACACATCGCATCAACCGATGGATTTATTGAGGGAACACTTCGGTGAGCAGATAATTTCACGTTTTGGGCAGTTGATTGACCACCACGATCACACCGTTAGACTTTTTCCTGTGTAGATACGTAAAGTCTTAAATCTGTGCGAACAATCCTGTTTCGATTAAAGCCTAGAAGCAAAACATCACGTGTGTCATTCGCCAGTTTACCAGTCGAAATGCTCGAAGGAGTCATCGAAAATTGGACTCAACGGATGGACCATCTGAGACGTAGCCATGGCCAAGAAAATAATCTTCAAAAAATTAATGCCAATGAATATTCTTTCGAATAACAATAAATATTCCCCATTAAATTGTAAGTGTTTGTAATTTTTCTTTTAAAAAGTAGGGAACCTCGAAATAGATCTTTCTATACTACCCATTTTAATTACCCCATTAGTTGGTCCTGTGTTTTATACTCAAATTTCAAATTATTTTTCTTTTAAGTCTTCCTAATGGATCTAATATTTGTGTTGTTTACAGTAACTAAAAATATTTTTCTCAGCCAAATCGCGAAAATTTAAGCGCCTTTATTTTCTTCAACTTTCGCCGTGAATTAGGTCAGCAACAGTGCATCAATGAACTTAATTCAAATTTTGGCGATGAATCTCAACCAAGAACCAGTGTTTATTGATGGTATGGTCAGTTCAATTAAGTTCGTAGATGACTTCCAAATGAAATCCGTAACGATCGTCAAAATCGGTTCTTATTCCGAAAACTACTTATTTATGCTATAGAGCACTGATATTGCAGGATCGTCATGTGACTTATTTTGACAATTATAACCTTTGTCGTATTTAAATATTTACGAAATTTCTAAATCTCTCCAAAAAATGTACGATTGATGAAATTTCCTATTCGTCAGCCTTTTTATTAACACAAACAAAATTATTCCATTTTATTAGCACGGAGAATGTCGATAAATTTCAATAATCGATAACATTAATAATTTTCGATAACGATTAGCCACCACTAGTAAATAAAAATCCGCTATTGTACACACCAAATGTGGGTCAAACAAACAAATTCACCTAAATTTGATTTCAACAATAAAAACTTCACCATTTTTATCTATCTGCGATTAATTGAATATTTATAAGCCATTAACGCATCCAAGTTGTACATATGTATGTATCTATATATGTTTGGAATCATGTCGGTAGAGGTGTATGTTAAAATGACACGCTCTTGTATACATATGTTCATGTTTAGTAATTGTTTTGTTGTTGTCATTTGGAAAATCAAAAGGCATAAATATGAGCAATGAAAATACTTGGTGTTAAATTCAGCATTTTTGTTGTAATTTTATTTTATTTGAGGCTTGACGGCCGTTGAACTCATAAAACGCCGCGTAGCAGAACTCATCTGTATAAATGCTAATTTGTGTTTGTGGCTATGCACATAATTTTTAACATTGTTATAGAAAGATTTATGCAAATGAAAATCAATTTTAAACGCCTGTCATAATACATAACATTTTGCATTAGCAATTTCAGATCTTATCGCAAGCCGATTGACAAATGTTTAACTACTTCCGTTTGGCTTTGTTCAACAATTATAAATGTTTAGTAGCGAAGCTAATTATGTGTATGTAGTTGATGATTTTGTGATTTGTTTGGCATGTAGAAGCTGGCAACTAGTAGAAAAATGTATAACAAATGTAAAAAAATGTATAAAAAACCTTTTTAAGGAGAGAAATGTTAGTGCCAGTGTTGCCACTATATAAAATATCAAAACTACACTTTTATTTATGCAAGTTTAACTTGTCTCCTCGATTTGAGTGACACCAAGCATTCAGTAAGAATCGTGAAGTCATCGAAAACTTGCCTCGTGCGGATCCTTCATCCATTTCTGTTAATGAGGATAACATAGAAAAAGTTAATGAAATAGTTCTTGAAAATCGTTGTTTTGTCATCAGAGGGATAGCAGAGGATATCAACATCTCTTATGAATCAACTCAAAGGACTATTCGTCAAACGCACCATTACTGCTGACAAGGCATGGGTTTATGAATATGACGTTGAAACTATCCAACAGTCTAACGAATAGCGCTCCAAAATGAGACAAATCCAAAAAAACCAAATTTTCTGAAGGCACAGAATGCGGTTCCAGCAGATGCTTATAACACTTACTTAGTATATGTACAGAAAATGTAATTAAACGTTGACATATCATACTTCTTTTGGCTCAGGGAATTTGAAGGCTATAGGTGTTCCACGGAAAGTGCACGTGAGTGTACCCAACTTCGCCCATATTAAACTGTACAGAGAAGACTGAAAATGTTTTGAAATAAATATTGTGCAAGCGTAGTTGGTAAGATATAACATGTGTCCAAAAATAAGAGTAGACCAAGTCAGTTCGCATACCTTCAAGTTAGGAAATATGTTCATTAGAGCCACTTATTATGGATTAAGGTTGTACTCTGTGAAACATGTTGAAATAGCAAATAACGGCAGACGCCGTGACATTGTGGAGAAAAGCATAAGAAACTTGTGTTCGATCTTAGACCCCACCACATAAAAAAAGCGCAATATCGATTACCTCTCGGCAGACAAGAGCATATTCGTGGAGTGTCTGTTTGACGACGCATCTACGATAAGGGAAAGAGGTCCATTGTGAAACCGTGGGACTAAAATTCCATTAACATGTTGTTTTCTCTCTGAACCATTCCATACTTTTGAAGAAGCTCACCACTACAAAAATTTTTCTCTGTGCAACTTCAGAGACCGTCGACGGATAATTGCGATTCCTTTCCTATAGAAAGCTTTACACTCACATTGAAAATTTATTATAGTCTTATTTTCTACCTCCTGACAGCTTCTCATTATATAGTGTTCCATGTCTGCTATTTACATAGTGACCACTTCCACTAGAGTTTTTAAAACATTCCTTTGAGTTTTAACAATCGGCATGTGCGGCCAATTTCATTTCATGCCACATTTGCTTGCTTGTTGAATAAGTTAGGGCTTGACTTCACCGACTCTGTTATACTCATATTTGTCGATTAATTACCCATAAACAGCCAAAGGCATATACATTTTCTGGAGTCTAATTATAGGGTGGTGCCTGTTCTTGCTAATACTTCTGCTTTATAGCCATAAGAAAGCTTATAATAAACCCCAGTAATCGTCCGTTGACAAAGACATATGATCGACTGATGAGACAGCACTTATCTTGACAGAATGTAATTGTTTTTACAAAAGGATACACAACAAAAGCAATGAAAAATTGTAAGAATTCAACAGCACATCAAGTAATGGAATCCCTGTAAGGTGCCAAACTATTCAACAGTGTGATATAACCGTACTACAAATTTCCTCAAAAGGTAGGGTAAACGTAGAACAGATCAAAAAACTTCAACTTTTAAGCAAAGGGAAAGAAAGGAATCATTACGGTGCATTTGCTCTAAAGGTCCCTAGCAACTATACACATGGTAAAGACAGCAGAATATGGAGCATGTTTTGATTATGACGAATTATTGAGCATTGTCTTTATGACTATCCTGTTTTCAGCCGATTGCCTTATTAGCCTTACATGATGGTGTATTAGATTAAAAGGCTCATCAAATCCAGCGAGTTTTTATATAGAGTTTTTAATGCCACTTCCACTCCTAAAGGCACAACCGACAAAATAAAAGTGATTTAAAATCTTTCTCTTATGCGATAGTCAAAGACTGAGGCATCATCAGTAATCGCCTCTCAATTATAAACTAAAAATCTGAATACACACAGCCGTCATATACTTATGTATAATACAAAATATTCGAAGAAAAATATATTAAATGACCGTCTTTGGAATTCGCTTCATTCATTTGCATGTGTAAATAAAAATTTCGTTTTCCTCTTTCATAGGTATTTTGACCAAATCCGCCCACCATTGTTGCATAAATTTGCACCCGATTTAAGATGCAACTTATTCAATATAACCGAATATTAATGAAGTGTTGTGGTTTTGTCAATCAAAGTTATGGCGATGACGAATGCAGACAAACGTCCAAAGAGAGAAAAATGAGTCCAAATGCAAATTTTGACGCCAAATTTGAATGGTTCCGTCTCTTGATGACGGCACTTGAGCGCTCAACAACTTACAACACAATAAACTGCGCATATTCAAGAAAACATATCTAAAACGCTGGGCGACCTTTAAAGGCAGTTCGTGTATCGGATGTACATACATATATGTATATAAATAGATATTAGTTTGAATACATTTTTTTTATTTATACTCTGCATTATTGTTTCAAAAGAATTTTGGAATTTTCTCTTTTCGGTTATGATTGGGTATTTTTGGCAATTTGGATCATAAAACCTTAATTACATTTTGAACACTTTTGCATATTTTCCCACAACTTGGTTTTGGTATATAATTGTCTGTAGAATCATTGACAGCAACAGAAAAGACTAGACTTTCAAACTGTAACAACCATCAACCGAAACAAACTACAAAATGCGTGTATTTTTGGTAAGAGACTTGAAGGTTACAACCACAACAAAAAAACACTCATTGGCAATATTTACAGGTACTGTGCTCCGTCATCTCAGCGACATACGCAGCCAGTCTCGGCTACAACTATGGTCCAGCGCTTGGTGGTGGATTAAGCGGTGGCCAAACTAGCGGCCCAAGCTACGGTGGTCAAGCTCTGGGTGGCCCGAGCTATGGCGGTCAAGCTCTAGGCGGTCCGAGTTATGGTGCTCCCAGTTATGGTGGTCCCAGTTATGGCGGACAAGCACTAGGTGGTCCCAGCTTTGGCGGCTTTGCTCCTGCTGCCCCAAGCTACAGTGCTCCTGCTCCCGCTTCCGTTGAGGTTAACAAGGAATTCTACACCTACACAGCACCCGAGCATGAATTCAGTGATATCGGCAATGCCGGTGACATCGCTAACGCCTTGAAGAAAAACTTGCGTGTTATCTTCATTAAGGGACCTGAAAACTCTGGACTCGAGAATGCTGCCGTACAATTGGCTAAATTGGCTGGAGAAGAGCGTACCGCCATCTACGTACTCAACAAACAAGCTGACATCGGCGATTTGGCTAACAAACTCAACTCGCTCAACAATCAACACGCCCACAAACCCGAAGTACACTTCGTCAAGTACCGTACCCCAGCCGATGCTGAGAATGCCAAGCAAGCTATTCAATCTCAATATGATGGTTTGGGCGGTAATACTAGCCGTTACAATGGCGGTGTTGCACCAGTGTTGGACTTCGCCTCAAAGGCACCCGCACCAGTCGGTAGCATAGAGAACACCTACTTGCCACCAAACTAAGTAGTGTAAATATTCGTGTTGATCATTTACCTTTTGGTTTGTTGAATGTTATTTAGTTCTTAAAGTTCCTGTTCATTTGTTGTTAATTCTAACCAAAAATACATAAATAAAATACATAAATTAAAAGTTTAATAAGTCTCGTGCAACTCAATTTAAAAAGAAATTAGAATTTCGTATGAAATCGGAAAGTGTTTGAAAACAGTCTGTCAGATGAAGGGAAGTGAGTAATTTGAGTGACTAAAAACAAATTGAATGGATTTAAGGTAAAAAAAAAGATCTACAACTCTTAAAGGTTTTCGTCTAATATATTTGAACGTATGATATAACGTCTCGTAAAAGCATCCTTCGATAACTTGCTTGCCCCAATAGACTTTTAAAGCTTCTCATGAGTCGACCTTTTTACAAGAAAAATCATTTCACATACACAAAAACAAGTAGTAGTAGGTCCGGACTATATGGTGGATGCGTAAGAACTTCCCTTCTCGAGACATACAGGAGCATTGCGAAGGGCTGGTCACGTTTGGGCGATTGCTGGCTCATAATTGGCCATAACAACCGCGCCGTTAGTTCTGCTTTCTGCAGGTTAGACAAAGAAGCGAAGCAAATTTTTCTGGTTCTGAACGAGGGCAAGACGAAATATCTCCTGCCATCAAACAAACAGTCGATGCATTTGCGACTTGGCTCCCACCTCACTGCTCACAGTCATAACTTCAAACTTGTAGATAATTTCGTCTATTTTGAAACCAGCACTAACACCAACAGCAACGCCAGCCTTGAAATATATCGCAGAATATGTCTTACCAACAGGTGCTACTTCGGAATGAGTAGGCAATTGAGAAGGAAAGTCCTATCTCGACGAACAAAAACAAAACCCTATAAGTCACTCATCATCCCCGTCTTGCTATATGGTGCAGAGACATGGGTGATGACAACATCTGATGAGTTGGCATTACAAGTTTTCGAGAGAAAGGTTTTGCGGAAAATCTATGGTCCTTTACGCATTGGCAACGGCGAATACCGCAGTCTATGGAACGATGAATTGTACGCGATATACGACGTTGTTGACATAGTTCAGCGAATTAAGAGACAGCGGCTGCTCGGGGTAGCTCATATCATCCAAATGGATGTACACACTTCAGCTCTGATAGAATTGGAAGCAGTAGCCGTTGGAGAAAGCGAAGGAAGTTGAAGATCGCTACTCAGTTGGAAAGACCAGGTGAAGAAGGACCGAGCCAAACTGTGAAAAGGAAAACTGACTGGCCCAGTCATTTTTCCTTTAGCCGCATAAAGGGTGTATACGCCAATAAAGAAGAAGAAGAATGTTTAGCTCTAAGACTGTGGTGCTTCTATGAGACTAAAACTACCGAAACGGAAGCGACTAAACCAAATTTCGCGATATCAAGTCTGTAAACGCTATTCACTTTTTCAAGTAATAGCAAAACTTTCTGAGAAGATTTTTTCTGACTTATAGCACTACCGGAATATGAAACTCGCAGCTTAATACCCCGTTCTTTAAGTCCAATGAGGACTCCGTTGCTTAGAAGCCTAGGTCGCTACATTAACCACCGAGCTTGAACTGCTAACAAACCACAAATTAGTTAAACGCAATCAAACTAATTTACAGATTGTGTAAGCTACCGAACTAAAAAAACGCCTACACTCGCTGCCGATGATGCGTTCGCTTCAATAGCCAATCGCTAGATGCAGGGAGAACGAGCTCGACGTGAGCACATATATGATATAAATATATAATATGTAAATCCAAGCCAAAACTAAAAATAACTGTGTAGGGATGAAATTTGGTTATGAAAACAATTACTTTTTATTATTTTACATATTTGGCACCAAATAAACCGCGAATATTTACATCTGATATTTTATATAAACATATTGGAATAGGTTTTGAAGATTTCTCTGCTTGTGGTTTTCTTTGCAAAAAATATTCGTCTGCCGAACGAGTTCGCTCAACCGATTAGTGCCAAATTTGAATTGTTTCACTTTCGAATAGCATTCGCGCATTTGAGCATTTACAATCGAATAATGCAAAAATCGCGGAATGTATTTAATATTTATATTTTAAAGAGTGTGACAAATAACAAAATATGCAAACTGCTCGATTTTACCGCCGAAGACACGACCTTCAATAGGTAGTCGCTCATAAGTGAATTTTTAATGCGAATTTCGCATTCATATTTTCATAATTTTTGCAAATATTTCATAACTTTTCATTATACTTGAGTTCAAATATCATTAAAATACCAAATTTCTCGCAAATAACTTTTTTTATTTTTGCAAAAAATTCGCATTTTTGCACAGAAGCAAAATTTGTATAAATTTGTCGAAAAATTTGGAGAGATCAACAGTAAGCAACTGATTCGCAAACTGAAGCCACAACCAAATCTAAGCTACGAAATGCGTGCCTTTATTGTAAGTCAGAAAAGTGTTTCGACCTCTGGACCAAGCTAATCCGCACTGTTCAATAATTTTACAATTCCAGATCCTGTGCTCAGTCGTGTCTGCGACCTACGCAGCCAGTCTCGGCTACAACTATGAGATCAGCAATGGTCCAGCACTCGGTGGTGGATTAAGCGGTGGCCAAATTGGCGGTCCAAGCTACGGTGGTCAAGCTCTAGGCGGTCCCAGTTACGGTGGTCAAGCTCTGGGTGGCCCCAGTTATGGCGGTCAAGCTCTAGGTGGTCCAAGTTACGGCGGACAAGCTCTTGGTGGTCCCAGTCTCGGTGGTCATGGTGCTTCGGGTCCAAGTTTAGGTGGTCACGGTGCTGTGGGTCCAAGTTTCGGCAATGTGGGACACGCTGGTCCAAGCTACAATGCACCCGCTGAGGTTAACAAGGAGTTCTTCACCTACACTGCACCCGAACATGAATTCAATGATGCTGGTGATGCCGGTGATCACGCCAACTCATTGAAGAAAAACTTGCGCGTTATCTTCATTAAGGGACCTGAGAACTCTGGACTTGAGAATGCTGCTTTGCAATTGGCCAAATCGGCTGGGGAAGAACGCACTGCCATCTATGTGCTCAGCAAACAGGCTGACATCGGTGATTTGGCCAACAAATTGCATTCACTCAACCACCAAAACGCACACAAACCCGAAGTACACTTCGTCAAGTACCGTACCCCAGCCGATGCTGAGAATGCCAAGCAAGCTATTCAATCGCAATACGAAGGTTTGGGCGGTCACACTAGCAGCCACAATGGTGGTGTTGCACCAGTGTTGGACTTCGCCTCGAAGGCACCCGCACCAGCACCAGTTGCTCAGCACTATGGTGGATCACCAGTCGGTGGTGTGGAGAACACCTACCTGCCACCAAACAAAGTCTAACGCTTTGTTGGATGAGGGCGGCACGCCATTTCTGTCAATAGTTAGGTTGTTGAATATTTTCTAAGCTCCAGTGTTCCTTACTGATTACATTTATATTTGTACGTAGTTATGTAACTGCAAAAAATCAAAAACCAAAAACCAAAAATAAATGTTACTAAAATTTTAAGTATAATTCGAAATAACGTCATTTTATTTCTATGGACGATCGATTTTCTATCATTCAGCGATCAATCACCTATCAATCAGCGATGAAGGCATACTTTACATACTTTTAGGCTGAACAAAATGCAATTTGGTGTTAACACAAGTAAGATTACTATGAGTAATCGGTTGCCAGAAAGAAGTCATAGAATATTTTATATAAGGAAAAATTAGGTTCTCTGTGAAATTGGAATTAAAGGATTGTGAAACATTTTAGATGCTGGAGGAAAAGTATTGTTATAGATGACCGATTTCGAGACCATGGAATGATGTAATGGTTGAATTAGTCTAACATTAGTTTATTAAGAGTATGTAGATGTAAGATAATTTCATATTGATATCTCACAATAAGATTTAAAATTCATTATTAATTCAGACGCAGTATTAGAAAGTTTTGGGAAATTTTTACACTCCTAAGGATATACTTATTTGAAATCTTACAAATCACATAGTATACATATGTAGGTGATATCAGCCAAGTTGTTTCTAAGTTAAGATATTTATACCAATTCCTTTGATATAATTTCAGCTGTTTTGAGATATCGTACATTAAACTTAATTGAGCTCATGCTACTCATTTTATTGTGGCTCTTTATATAAATCTTAAGTTACTATTGAATAAAGCAAAGATTTGTTTTGATTCCGGATAGAATAACAGATATTGAATAAAGAATAAATAGGGAAAATGGAGTAAAGGTATTTTGAGCATAACATTTTGTAAAGAAATGGAAGAGTAGAGAATTATATGTTCGGCAAGATTTTTTTTAGCTTTCTATTGAAAATTCCGTAGCTTCTGAAATTATTAAATGGGCAAGGCTTATACATCTGATCGGTTGTGTGTTTACAAACCAAATCGAGTGAGATGCCCTACGTACAATGAAGTAGTTATCTACAGGTACATATTGGTATATCTAACTTAACAAGGCTTAGAGAAGAAGAAAAATTTTCACAGGAACAGAACATAGTACTAGAGTACGGATAGTTTGTAGATATACATAGGTATACAAGGTGTGTTTAAAAAAATAGATATTAATTCGTCTACATTAATATTGTTGCCTTCAGAATAGTAGTCATTTGATATTATGCTTATGCCAAAGCTACTTGCAATCGTCGAAACTCTTCTCAAACTCAATTTATGGGATAGACACAAAATTTAGCTCTTTTTGCGATTTTCCATCCATGTATCTGTCCTTTAAGGTTCTCTTTATTTTAAGATATAATAAAAGGCCACACGGAGCCATGCCAAACAAGCTTTTTACAAATGTGTCCAACCTTAACGGATGGTACAGACAAAGTAAACAGTGACTATACCAAAGACGAAAAATTTATCGTACTTCAGTGGCCTCTAGGGATGACGTGATTTTGACAGCTCGTGGCGTCCATGTTTTTTACGGATTTGTGTCAAATTTTTTCAATGTTTTTGGTATAATTTGCCATTACATCACGCCATGTTAAACCTTCGAACAACGCTGGGAATAGGTCCAAGATGATTTTCCGGCGGCACATATAGGAGCTATTCGTGTCAAACACGCTCTTCTCAGATGAGGCTCATTACTAGATTGATGGATTCCTCAGCAAACAAAAATGTCGCTATTGCAGTGAATCACATTTTCATGTGGTTCAGGAAACACAATTCGATCCCCAAAAAATTATCGTTTGGCCATAGATTGTGATAAGGCGGCATCATTGGCCCTCATTTATTGCGAAATGAGACAGGAAAAGTCAATCTATTAAATAGCGAGAACGATTTTTCACTGAAATTTGGTGGAATTTACAACAAGATGGTGCGCCGTCTCAGAGTATAAAACGGTTTGAATGGGAATAGAAATATATATTTAGGAATAAGAAAAGGAAACATGACACCTTCTTTCTTAAAAGGAATGGAGATGATGTTAGGGAGGGATAGGGAATAAAAATCATTGAAAAATAGGAACAGGAATGAGAATAAGAATATTAATATAAATAGGAAAAGAAATAGGAAGAGGAAAAGGAAATGGAAAAGGAAAGGAAAAGAAAAAGGGAAAGGAAAAGGGAAATGAAAAGGTAATGATAATGTGAAGGGGAAAGGAAACGGAAACGAAAAGGGAAAGAGAAATATAAAGACAATAGGGAAAATGAGTATGAATAGCGAGAAAGTTAGGGACAAATATAAGGAATAATCATAGTGATAGGGACAGTAATATTGTTAGAAAAAAGAGATATAAATGGGGGTACGAAACGAAAAAAACCTGATGGTTGAGAAAAGGGATTGAAAAAATATCACTCGAAATGGTTGCAGGAAAAATAACAGTAAAATGAAAATTTGCATATATTTTATTGGAATGATGACTCCCTTATATTGAATTAAGTAGACCAAACTCTACAGTAATTACTAAATTAAGACAACCCGATCGAACTGTTCCAATTACTTCCGCATATAATTTCCAAAAAAAAAATTAACTGAAAAATTCGTACACCATTTTCCTACTGAGAGTGTCAGGATAGGTCGGTATCTGGACCAAAAAATATTACTTGCTACAAATACTCTTTTCAGTACTACTTCCCCTCTTTATGTGTTCATGTCAACAGTCAAACACCATCTAAGTCTTCGCGAGCGTTTAAACTGTATTTATATACCCCGATTTAATTAAAAGACAAACCAATAAAAACATTATAAAATAAGCATTCAGTAAACAAGGATGATATAATATAATACACACGTTTTCAAATTAATATCTCTAATACATTCTCCATCTCTGTGCGCATAAATTGGCAATCTATTTTGCATTGCAATAGTGACCTGAAAACAATGTTGAAAACTACTTTTTTCTTTGTTTTATTCATTAATTGGCAACGCGTGAATATATGCTTTGTTGTTGACAAATTTGTATAATCAAGTCAGATGTCCAAAACTAAACTAAGTCAACGCATCTGCGAACGACTGATTAAAGCCAAATATGAATGGTTTCACTTTGAAATTCATTCGGACGTTTAACGACTTACAGCGACGATCGTACAATGAATATTTATAACGCCTAACGAGGTTCAGTGCAGATAAACAAGTATACAGATGGTTGTCTATGCGACAGTTTGACACGGAGATGCGACCTTGAGCCGATGGTTTTTTGGAAACAGTCCAGTGCGAATTTCGCATATTTGTTATCAAATATATTTACAGAATATTTGACGTTTATGTTTCCGTTATGATGATTTTTATACTCAATTTGCAAACTAGTTCAAAAGTGTATCGTTGCATTTCAAAATATTTTGCTTTCCTACACGAAACTATTTTCGTATAAAATTGACTGCAGTTTGGCTGAAACAAACAGAAAGCAACTGAGTTGCAAGCTAAAACGATACCAAACTACAATATGCGTTCATTTTTGGTGAGATAACTTCAAATAATACCCATCATAAAAGAAACGGCTAACACTCATTTTTCTCTCGTTTGCAGATCCTTTGCTCCGTCGTCGCTGTCGCCAACGCAGCCAGTCTCGGCTACAACTATGAGGCCAACAGCAGTCCAGCGCTCGGTGGTGGACTAAGCGGCCCAAGCTATGGAGGTCCCAGCTATGGTGGACCAGCATTAAGTGTGCCCAGTTATGGTGGACAAGGCCTTGCTGGCCCCAGCTATAGCGGCCCTTCGGCTGCTGGTCCCAGCTACAGTGGCCCTTCGGCTGCTGGCCCAAGCTCTTTCGGCGGCCTAGCTCCTTCTGGCCCTAGTTACAGCGCTCCCGCTGCTGCTCCCGCTCCCGTTGAGGTTAACAAGGAATTCTTCACCTACACTGCACCCGAACATGAGTTCAATGATGCTGGTGATGCAGGTGATCACGCCAATTCATTGAAGAAGAACTTGCGTGTTATCTTCATTAAGGGACCTGAAAACTCTGGACTCGAGAATGCTGCTTTGCAATTGGCTAAATCCGCTGGCGAAGAACGCACTGCCATCTATGTGCTCAGCAAACAGGCTGACATCGGTGACTTGGCCAACAAATTGCAATCACTCAACCACCGCAATTCCAACAAGCCCGAAGTGCACTTCGTCAAGTACCGTACCCCAGCCGATGCTGAGAATGCCAAGCAAGCTATTCAATCGCAATACGATGGTTTGGGCGGTAACACTAGCAGCCACAATGGTGGTGTTGCACCAGTGTTGGACTTTGCCTCGAAGGCACCAGCTGCACCAGCTGCTCAGCAATATGGAGCCGCACCAGTTGGTGGCGCTGAAAATGCTTACTTGCCACCCAACAAGCGCGTGTAAATGAATGTGTTGGAAGAATTTTCTAGAACTAATTTGTTAAATATTGATTAAGCTTTAATGTTCCTGCGCAATTCTTTTGTGCAAATTGTTACCAAAAACAAAACAACAATGTTAAATTGTAAATAAATGTCGGAGTGCCGAGCTCCAAAATAATTGAAAGTAACATCTTTTAATTTCGAATATTTCCTTCCAGATACTTTTGAGTTTCTTGTTATTGCTTTTATATTATATGGACATTTCGAATTAGTTGGCTCTTTGATAACTTCAAAAGTAGATCTCAAATTATGTTTGGTGATATTTAAATGGAATTATGATCATAAATGATGCTACCCTTGGGTTCTAATTCTGGCAAAGCAACCATTCGTAAGTGGATTGCTAACTACAATACAATGACGTCGAAGCCTATGGACAGTGGACGTCCAAAAGAAATAATTATGGATAAAAAGGTTAATACATGACTTTAGATTACCTTAAAATAGGGGATGTTATCAGAGGAACATGTTGAACATAGCGTTCTGGAAAATTTTGGTAAGCGAAAGCCCTCTGCAGGTGGGTGTTACGTGAGCTCATAACCGACGGATTCCTCACGTTATAAATCAATGAATTTGATTTTAAACTACTACCGCGTACACTATATTCTCGAGATCTGATCCTCTGCGACTTTATGCTATTCTCAGTCTTTAAGGGGTTCCTCGAGTATAAAACAGCCTTATTTTAACAATTTTTTTCTCATATAAAACTTTATTAGAGTTTTTTATTATTACAAACGTACACTATTAGCAAAGAAATTCCGATATTTTTCCAAAACAATATTTAAACTCGGCCATTACGACACCATTTCCGGTGACCCCTCGCAAAAAGGATGCGCCCGCGTTGACATGACAACTCCTTATAGGATCATCTAAAGTGAAAAATTCGTGTTTTAGTTAAAACCTTAACTGAGAACTTCGACGAAGGAAAAAACAAAAACTGAAAATTGGATTTTTGACAGTCATTTTTTCAAAAATATGAAAACTTCAGTGAAAATTTCGCGACTTTTTTCTTTCAAATAATAGCAATTGAAAAAACATTCCTTCATTCAAGTCTTTAAGAATTGTATCTCAAAGACCAGCGGAAAATTTCATGAAGAACGGTTGAGTAGTTCTAGAGAAATCATGCCAACCGACTTCAAAAATACAGTTTCGAGAAAAACGCGCTTAAAGACGGCGCCAAGCCTAGCCTAGCCTCGAGCGAACAAGTTCTCAAGGCTGTATCTTCGAAATTATTACTCGGATCAACTTGAAAAATTAGGATAACCCTAGACTATATTGTAAAATTTAATAAGACAATAAAAAGGTTCATTTTTTGAAACCGATAAAAAATGCTCTCTGTATAGAAATCGCCGAGACGGAGACTTTTACATAGTTGTCATGTATAAGTTGTAAATTGGAAGGTGGTTCTTCCATGATATCACTTATATTGATCGCAGAATCGGGTCTTGCAAATAATTTTTTTTTATAAATAAAATGGGATTTTCGTTAAAATGTGACAACCCTGCGAGATATGTATATAATAATACCATACCACTTCCGATTAAAGAATCTTTGTTGACAAGAGGACGTCCGTTCTGATCTTACTAGAAAAGCCGTAGTTTCTAAATAAGTAACTTTTGTCCCGAAAGTGGCCGATTCTTGGTAGAGAAAATAAAATCTAAAAATAATGAAATATAAGAATGAACCATGGACATTTCAGTCCAATTTTGGATATGGATAAAAATTTTATAAAGAATTCCCAAACTAATCGGAAATCTGAAAATCATCTTATTGTTACAGTTGAATTTATATTAAGAAGAAATAACAACTGCTAAATAATCAGGGTAGCGTTTGGCATCGGAAAAGATCGGGATCTATATCCAACCGAAAGCTGTTATTTTTACAGAGATATTCAATAAATAGTAAGACTTTTTAATTAAAATTTATATCGAAAATCCATTCGTCGAAAGATTTTTTTTGTTGGTATGGCTGTCAGTGACATCTACATGTATGCCAAGTGTCATATCAAAGTAATCTTTAGTGTTTAGTGTATGCTTGTCTTTCTGAAGTACATAAAGTGCATTCGGCGATTTCTACGTTGAGTGAAATTATTCCATAAAGAAGTTCTATTAAATTTTGTGTGCGAAATCAAATTTCTGATGCCGAAATGTTCAGAATGTTGGAAAAGGCCTTCGGTGATCATTGTTTGTCGCGAAAAGGTGTTTTGGATTGGTACAAAGTATTCAAAGAGGGTCGAGACGGAGAACCCCGTCTAGGACGCCCATAAACATCAATTGAAGATCAACACGTCAGTAAAATAAAGAAATTAGTGTTTGAGATATCGTTGGAATATCGGAAGGATCAGTGAAAACCATTTTGAAAGATCATTTGGGCCTAAGAAAAGTGAAGGCACGATTGGTTCAAAATCACTTAATTTTTTCTAAAAACACCCTCTCGTTAAGATCTGTGAAACATTGCTTTCCGACTACCAGGATGTCACGAAACATATTATTACTGGCGATGAGTCTTGGATATATGCTTACGACCCGGAAACAGACAATCAATCGACCTCATATCGTAGCAAAAGTGAGCTGAAGCCGAAAAACCGCGTTGAAGCAATTGAAAAATCAAAGTTATGTTGACATTTCTCTTCGATTATCGAGATGTGGTGCACTTTGAATTCCTTCCGACCAACCAAACTGCTGAGTCGATTAAGTATATATATACTCGAAATAGTCCCTTAGTTTTTGAGATACCGTATTTTCATACATATTCCCCTCAAAAAACTACAAAATTGGCCCATATCGGCAAATAGATGCCATGCAAACTGAATCATCAAAATGAACTAAAAGTATGATGTTTTATATTTCACAAGACATCTTCATGAAATTGGGAAAGAATTGTTAGTACAATATCCGAAGAAATCGTTTAGATCAGAACACTAACGTATAGCGCTACCATACAAACTTATCGGTGCAACCGTTGTTAACTTTTTTTCTTGGTGACTCGGCTACATTACCTCAATAAAGAGAAACCAAATATACCAAATACAACACATAAATGGACCAATTTTCACGCTTAATATACTTATTTTATAATGTTTTAATACTAACAAATAACAATACTAATTATAAACAACAACAATAATACTAAAGTAACATATGTATGACACTTAAACGAACAAAAAGTAAACGGCACTGACGCTTGCGCAATAAGTCAATTAATCAAATCGCCATGGCGCTAAACCAATTTATTCAAGAAATTGATTCGCTCCGGTTTTATGATGAACACAAATTGATTTATGGTGTAAGCTTTGTCCAATTGATCGCGCATTTGATAGAGCGCTCGTGCGTTGGTCGGGTTTCTGGCATCTGTAAATAAATTACATCAACAAGTAATTAAAATAAGTGAGATTACAACAGTTTCGCTTGTGTGCTGCTACAACAAACCTTTGGCCAACGGCGCTGGTATGATGTAGGCGTTCTTCTGCGATTTCAAGATCAAAACATCGGTGCTGTTGAGCTTATTTGGCAGTTCCAAGGCGCTGGGATTCGACAGCGGCGCCAGGCCAGGTGTTTCTAGCGGCGCTTCACCATTGGCTTCCAATAGGGTGGATGCTAAAATACGCGCTGCCTCCAAGGTGAGATTTTGACTAGGCGTCAGCAGGGACGATGTGGGCTCTTCGACCATGAGCAACGGTGTATTGGCGAGTGGCAGATCGCTGGTTAATTGCTTCGTATAATCAGTGTATAACGATTGCTGTTGTTTTTGTAGCTGCTGTTGCTGCTGTTGTTGTTGCCGTTGTTGTAGCTGTTGCATTTGCATTTGCGTTGGCGTTTGTGCAGCTGGTGAGAGGTGCTCCACCAAGGACTTGGGAAAGAGCGTGGGCAACGGAACTTGATTGGCGGCCAGCGGTTGCGAGTATAAAAATGGTGCCGAGCCGGAGGCCGGTGCTGCATATGAAGTGTAGAGATTTTTTGTGGCTTGCTGTGTGTTACTTAAGTTTTTGCTGGCAAACTGTTGTGTTGGCTGGTGGATTTTGTTCGCTTGCTGTGTTTGGTATGTGGTAGGTGGTCGGATTGTGTTGGAACTGTAGTTGATGGATTTCTCAACTGAAATGTAGAATGAATGAAATGTATTTTTTTACAATTAAAATAACTCGTGTTGGAGCAAAGATAGTTCTGGTAATGAAAAGTTAAAAACAAGTGAAGAACTTAGCATCACAAAGCTTCTACGGCATAGCAGAAAAATGAAGGGAAAAATTAATAAAAATAGAACTGTTATAAATTTTTCGGGAATAATTCCAATTTAGTAATAATGAAATCAGTTTAATTTTTTCAATAGGTGGCAACTCTGTCCGAAAATATATCTGCATTCAGCATCTGTGAGCTTTATCTGAATGATTCTCGTCAATATTTTCCACACATTTGCCAATAATTTGCTCAGTTCTAATTTTTGGGCAATGTGGCAACTCTATTTCAATCTATGTGTTAATTAAAAGCGAAAGCTTTTTAAAAAGCTGTCTCATCGCCCTATGTTTGGTACACATTTTAATTTTTTCGGTTTAAAGTTTTCAATAGATGGCTACACTAAATTTTAATTTAAGTTTCTTTAAATAAAGCTGTCTTCGATTCTCAAATCGCTACTCTTCAGCGAATCGAACAAACTATACCAGATACTCAAACAAATGGACAGCACTTGGAATGCAATCCTGCGCCAAAATATCCTATTATGATTCTTGACGATCTTGAGATCCAGTATTCATTTTTGGGTATTACTCGACCGAACAGACAAAGACCAACACACAGTGAAGAAAATACACCAGTTGTGGCTGAGAGTGTACACGAAGACCGTGGAGACTTGGACTGATATATTGAACGACTTGACGCAGTTTATGCCGAGATCTAAAATCGAAAGTGTACAAAATACTGCTTGTGCAAGAACTGAAGCGGCTCGACCTTCCTAAGCCAAGAAGATTTGACGTTTTCGAGACAAATTTTGTTCAGTGGGTCTCATTTCTAGCTCAATTGCCGCATTTGGGACGAAGAAAAACTTGAAGACATTCAGGAGATGTCATTTCATCCAGAAAAATAACGAATTGGTGAGGTTTGTGGGCTGGAGGACATCGATATTTCTTCAAAAATGTTTCGGCGGCATTTGGTTTCAAAAAGACGGCGCCACCTCCCACATCTCACATCAATCATTGGATTTATTGAGAGAGCAGATACTGAGCAGATAATGTCACGTTTTGGGCCGATCGATTGGCCACCAAAATCGCATGATATCACACCGTTATACTTTTTCCTGTGGATATACATATGTATACTCTAAAGTCTATGTGGAGTCTCACGCGTGTCATTCGCAGTTATTATTCGAAATGCTCGAAAGAGTCATCGGAAATTGGACTCAACGCATAGACCATCCACGTATCCGCGGCCAACATTTGAAAGAGATAAACTTCAAAATATAAAAGCCAAAGAATCTTATTTCGAGTGATAATAAACATTAAATCCAATCCACTAAATTTGGAGTTTGTGTGCGTTTACCTTAAAAAAGTAGGGAATCTCGAAATGGATCACCCTTTACAACTTTTCATTTAGCAATAGGTGACAACCTAAGCTAATGATCTTTCAAATTTGCATCTAGCATTCTTAAAATAATATACTTTCTTAGACTTCTTTAAAAAGTGCCTGTGGTGCTACATATAAAATTGCAAACATAAGTATCAAGGGCCCATTAAGATTTCATGTAGTATCCTTGAAGTCGAAAGTTCTATGCTCATTATACATATATCAATACAGTTATAATCGACAACTACGATTTTGAAAGATGTTTGAACAATTTTTTCGTACTATTTGCTTTCTACGGCTAGAAAATTATCAGAACAGCTAAGGGTGTGGGAAATTTTGATCATAATAGAAAAGTTTTAGAAAGCCGTACAACATACTGTACTCAGAAAAAATATCGCAATTTGTAAGGGCTATTCTTTTAATTTCAAATATTGCTAAATAATTGAAGCCGACTACCGATTGAATTATGGTTATTTTGGTTATTGTTTAAAACGAATGACTTTTTCACTGAATTTTATTCCTAGGGAATGGATAATCTCTGTTACTTAAACTTCTCCAAATCACTTCACAAACTTTTTGCAACCAAAATTTCAGTTCAAACTCACCAATATTTTCCGCCTCCGTCGTGAAGGGTGGTAGATATTCATTATTTCTTTGTTGCGATTTCACAGGATGACTTATTCGCAGAGGAGAAAGTGTAGCGCCATAAGTAATCCATAAATTCTGGTAGCACAGACACATAAACAGTAAAGCTTGCACAAGAGTGGCCTAAAAGGATATTATTATTACTAATTTTTTTATTATATTTTGAAATATTTTTTATTTATTTCTTTACCATTTTAGCGGAGGATTAAAAATTTATTTGTAACTATTTTTTTCTTAATTTTTTGAAAAAGCACTTTCGTATTCAAAGGAAATAACTGTATCAACAAACAACGTAAACAGCACACGCGACCGAACCATAAATCATACTAAACAAATTTCCAATAATTACAAAGGTTTATAAAACAAACAGAATCGATGCGCCAACGCTCATTAATCTGGTTAGAGGAACTGTGGCCAAGAGGCGCGTTCACTGTATCGACAACTGAGAAAAATGATCTTCATCTGTCACTTACACAGTCGCCTTGTCCGGCACCACTTAACTCGAGGTAAAGCAGCAATTACCGCTGTTGCAGTACAGCAACAGCAACAACAACAATGGCATAGGGTTAGTAATGTTTGTGGATCGAACACTTAAACCAAAAGTTAATAAAGCAATTGCACTCGTCTACGCCAAGATCATTAAAAACAATGAAAGAAATAATCAAACGAACGCAAATAGATCAAGCAACGCAATGCTACAGTAGCTGTGAGGTAGCAACAAAAACGGCACCAAAGTGTAACTTTTACGGCCCTGGCATCCATTCATCATACCAACGTACATGTTATACTACAACTGGCTTACCAAGAAAAGCTCATCAGCGGCTAGTTAGCGAAGCATGCGGTGGAGACTTTACGTACTTAGGTATGTGTGTAAATACATACATACATACAGGTATCCAAACTATTCAATTTAAGCGAAGTTCGACCGCGAAGACGAGCAACTGCGGCGTTGCGAGGCAGCGGCTTTTGCGGACGTTCATTGATCTCACTTGAAGCGCCGCATGCAGTAATCGAGATGCTTGTATTACTTGTACATTAGTAATTGAAACACTATCTTAATATTTTTTTCACTGCTGGAGTGTATAGTGACCTAGCGTTGGTGAACAGTTTGTAGAGCGCACGCGTAAACACATCATTAATAGCAATCAGTCAACGGCTTAATGTATTCATGGCGCGAGACTCAAATGCGCCACAACACAATTGCTTGTCTAAGGCTAAGTACACAGCGGAGCACAGGGCAATCATTATAAAATATTTGATTAAAAAAAGAAGAGAATAAAACTCTATTTAAAGCTGACTATACACTAGCTTGGGTTGAGGTTACAGGGAGCCAAAAACAATGGAAAAATCACGTATGCGTGAAATTTTCTATTGATCATCATGAACAACTTTGCATAAGAGACTATGGTTCTAAAATCGATTTCAAACCAGCGATTTTTAAGACGAAGATATTTAGGGATCATAAAAATTTGTTCGCCCGTTTTTGAGATATCGGAATGAAATTTAGTCCGTAGGTGCATTTTTCTATTCTATTGATCATTTATCGGAATCAATCGTATCACGCTACCATATCACATGTCTCTCATACAACCACTCGTTTAAATTTTTAAACTTCGCCTTAAAAATTGGTGACTGAAAATCGGGTTTAGATCCATAGTTTATTAGGTAGAATTGTTCAGAATGATCCGTAGAACATTTGATGCGTACGAAATTTTATGAAAAAAAAACGACCCGCTGTATTAACCAAGCTTGTCAGTTTTTTTTCATCTCCACTCAGCTTAGAGTAATCATAAGAAACTTCTTCCATCAGTCTGTTTCTAGCGTAATTATGTCCAGGTCACATCAATACGCATGCGTTTATTGTTGGCAGCTAAACGTTTGTATTGTTTTGCCTTCAGCACTGGCTGCTTAACTCAATTGATTGAAGTGTGCCTTCAGAAGAAAGAGAAAGTATAACTTAAGTCAAAAAGAAGAAAACACGTTGACTTCTGCTGCACTGCAGCTATAATACCCTTCACAGGTATATTGCTTATACTTACTAAATACATATATAATTTAATTTGAAAATGTAACCGTCTTATTTTATTTCATACATTTAACCGGTAATTGTAAATAAAACGCAAAATATTCAATTATTCATCAATATTTATTTTGTCGTCTTCAAAGAAATCCCCACCGGATGCAATACACTTATGGCACTGATTTACAGTCCTCAAAACACTTTTTGGGATGCTCTTCAACACCTTAAGCGAATTTTGTTTATCTTTTCGCTCTACTAAACACGAGTTCAATATCAGTTGGGGGAACAAGAAAAAATCAAACGGAGCCAAATCTGGTGATTATGGTGGTTGATCGATGGTATTCATTGCGTTTTTGGCTTTAAATTCGGGCACAGTTGTGGCTCGATGCGATAGTGTATTATCATCGTGTAAAATCAAGAATTTTTTTCCGCAATTCTGGCTGTTTTCGGCTTATGTTCTCACGCAAACTCCTCAGTACGGCCAAATAGAGCTCCTTATAGACGGTCTGTCGCTCCGAAACAAATTCATGATGCACCGAACCACGAACATCGAAAAAAAACAATGGGAATCACCTTGATTATTCAGCGGCTTTGGAATTGACTTCTTTGCATATCGAACTCATAAATCCATGTCTCATCGGCAGTTATACTGCTCTTCATAAATGTGGGATAGGTTTTCGCACGGTCAAGCATCATTTGAACGGACTCGCAAGAGATGTCGAGCTCTCTTGCCATCTCTCTAACTCTTGCCTGACGATTTTCATGCACCAGTTGAAGTGGTCGATGGTCATCCAGAACGAGCAAGTCTTCAATGATCTTTCGACCGTCTTTGAACCACTCGAAATCTTGTGTTTTTGATAAAACTGAATCACTGTAAGCCTTTTCCAACATTCGCAACAATTCCGCATATGAAATTTTGTTAGAAAAAAAGTCATTGCTTTTTTGAATTATTTGAATAACATTTCCAAAAATAAACGGCTCGAAAGGATTTTTTTTGGCCACTTGAATTGGATTCGTATGTATAATATGTATGTAGATATGCATTGCTGAACATTATAATTACATTCATTGAATTGTTTCGTGAGTCATTATCGTTAGAGTGGAGCAAACAGCATTATTACCTTGCACATATTTACTCAACCTTGATAGAGAAGGGGAAAAAACAAAATATTTGTGAATAAGAAAAACCCCCTTGGCAGTTTTTGGATTATTGATAACATAACATAATATTGACGGGTCTTTCCAACAGTGAGAGTTCTAGACAGAAGCAATGTGATGAACTTTGTACTAGCCTAAATCTAATTTTTTAACGCACATTTTATAGTCATTAAAATAGTCATTGAAACAGTTAGCAAAATGTGAAGCGTCAGCTAACCCAAATGAACCGAAAATATTTAACAATCTCGCTGATTATACATAACACTTTATATAGTGCAGTTGGAGCGAGTCTAATAAAACTCTAAAAAAACGGCTCTGTACTAATTTTCGCCTGAATTTTGATCGATACCAAAGCAAAAGCATACAATGAAAAAGCATAATTAAATTAAAGGCAAAACAAAAGCAAAAGCAATATGCTTGTTTTCTACGGACCTAAAGCCAAAGTGTAGCCGGCGGCCGACAATACAGAAGACTCCGCGCATTAATTAGTGCCAAAAGCGTTTCAATTTAAACAAAACTAGTAGGTTTTTTAATTAGAAAATGAACACGAAGAACACGAAAAATAAACTACAAACCAGACTCGTAAAACTATTTTTGTTTTAATTTTCGCAACTTTAATGAAACACAAATCATGCACTAAACAATGAAACATGTTGATCAACATGAAATCTACATTTTAATGTTGCATTATGAGCAGCTGAACGAACAACTTTAGTCATTAGTACATATGTACATAAATCGGTTGCTAATTTGTTTGCGGGTATAAAATGAAGCTTTGATGTCTGGAGGCGTCTTAGTTGGCGGTGAATTGGTGCTTGGTGATAAGTGTGATAACAATTATATAATAGCAAAATGAAATCCGCAGTGGTAAGTGGAATATTTATTTTTGGAATAATTATGTGTTCCATAGAAGAAAGTTTTTAAATTCGGAAAAAATGCTTTAAAAGAATAGAATTTTGCGAAAAATGTGTCAGTGGGTCAAAATGTGGGAAAGATTTCAACCAAACAAGTTTGAATTACATAATTAATTTTGAGAAGTTTTTCTTGCAAAGTGTTGAAGTAATGTGTATTACCCAACCCTAAGCTCTTGAAAAAATTTAGTTGAAGAATTTTACTAGTAAAGAGTTTTCGAGTTTCAAGATTAAAGATTGTAATTTTCTCAGTCAACCAGCATTTTTTTTTCTGTAGTATAATTTGATAATTTTTATTAAGAAAAAAACAGGTATACAAGTTTCTCTGACTTCAGTCTATCTATCTATGTATATACTATTTCTATACTGTCTTTACTTATCTATCCGCCCCAATTTTCCAACCGAAGTAGCTGTTTTAGCTAATAAGTACGACACCTTACGCCATGTCAATCTCTATAATCGGCTAGTAAGGGATCTCAACTTGGAGATTCAGGAAATGGTAAACCAACATAAGCGGACAAAATGAATAGAGCATCTGAAGTCGTGTAAACTCTTCACTGTATGAGTAAGCTTTGGACTACTACCAAGGCATTGTCAAATACGAAGAAACATGGCGACCGATTTGAGATTCAATTTAATGGTCATGCCTCCTCGGATCCGAAGAAGTGTGCCAGATAATTTAACCGGCTGTCAAACGATGTTTTACTCGACGGCTGCTCAAGATGCCGAAAGACTGTGCACCACTTACTTTTACCGATGAGGAGGTTCGGAGTGTCATCAACTATGCAAAATCTTCCAAATCCATTAGTCGAGATGATACATTATAAACATGCTAATCCTAAAGAATCTATGCTCGACATGAGAAAGCTTCCTAACCATGGTCCTCAACCTGTCGCTGTCCATTCTTCAAATACCCGATATGTGGAAAGCTACTCCTGACATTCACTCATGTGCTAAGTTTAGCGCGCAGCATGAATAATCATATTTCTAATTAGAATCTTAGTACTGGCTTGGAGCGATATTCATTTTTAAAGAAGATCTTATCATTTTCCATTACCATTCTTTCCTGAGAAAGTTACGCTTTTATTTCTTTAACTTTAAGAATAATTCAACAGAGCTGACAATACGAATTAACCTTCAAGTTGATGGTGGAAAATCAACGATTGCACGTTATTAATAACTTTTGGCAAAATTTCAGCTCAAACTAATATTCGAAATTTGAGATGCAACCCACCATCAATTTTTGGTACTCGCTTCTACAAAAAGTTAGTGACCTACCAAAAAAGTATTTCTGTCTTCAGATTATTAGAGTCGAAATGGTTCTTACCCAGTACAATGGGTCATTTACTTCTTTTATGACGATGTATATGAAATCAGCAACATATTTCAATGCTTGCTTAAAAATACTAAGCGAAAAACTAAATTCAATATTCTCTAGCTCATCTTCGCAATCTTGGCTTGCTTCGTGCTACTGACGACCGCAGCACCAGCTAATGAACCTGGCGTACAATTTCTGAAATACAGCAACGATCAGGAGCTTGAGGAACTACAAAAACAAATCATCGGTAAGTAAAATGTCCAATAATTCTCCATCATTAAATATTAAAATTATGTGGCTTATATACATAATTTGACCGCATAAATCAAAGCCGTTGTCGATATTAAAATTAACCAGCTGAAAACAACCGGTTAAGTAGATTTTTCGTTCATATATGTATATTAATTTTAATCAGATGTATAACACAAAATTATTAAAAAATATGAGCACCTCTAGTAATTATACTTGAAAATATATATATGTATACATATATTGCTTTTTTCGTTTCAGCTCAATACGAACACCTTGGAGGCACGTCGCAATTTCATCAAATTCAAAGCGCCAGCGTTGTTGATCCGGCCACTTTGAGAATCAGTATCTAAAATGTAAATTAATACAAGTGTGTATATTTATACTGTTGTTGTTGGCTTTTGGAAAATCAATAAAAGTCTGTTATACTTATGAAACAAAACATCCATTGATCAATTAAGTAACATTTCCACTATGATGCATATTATCGGTACTTTGAGTGCCAATCTTTCGAAGTAAAAACATTTAAGTTTAAAGTAGGTTTTCTACAAATTCAAACGAAAGTCGGTATTGAAAAACTTTCTGTCTCCATTGTCATACTATTAAGAAGTAAAATACTAATTTCGGATGAAAACGTATGTTTTAACGGGTGGTCCAAGTAGAGGTACTTTTTTTAATAGCCTTTTTTTAACAGATCACAGTATTGTTTGGCATTTCATTATGGAAAGACTTACGCCTGAATAACGTTTACAAATCATTCAACTTTATTTGACGTTCTGTAAAGAATGTGTTTTGCGCGCTTCTCTCTACTTATGGTCAACATAATCGGCATACTGAACGAAATATTCGCAACACCATCACCCATCTTGAGACCCAGCATTCATTAATGGATAGTATTCGACGAAAAAAATGTAGCAGCCGTACACACAAAGACTGTGGAGAGTCGATTCGGCGCCGTTTGCAGCAATTCGGACCGACCTCTGGAACCACTTGGCGCCTTTTACGTCGAGGTCTTAAACTGAAGCGTTCAAAATACAGCTTGTGCAAGAACTGCAGCCGCTTCCTTCCCTAGCGAAATTGCTTCGCTCTGTGGGCTCTTGAAAAGTTCCAAAAGGTTCCGACGTTTTCGAGCCAAATTTTGTTCAGCGATGAGGCCCATTTCTGGTTTCATTTGTTTTCAACAAGACGGCGCCACATCGCATCAATCAATGGATTTATTGAGGGAACACTTCGACAAGGAGATAATTTCACGTTTTGGGACAGTCGATTGGTCACCAAGATCGTGTGATATTATAACTTTAGACTTTTTCCTGTGGGGATATCTAAAATCTATCCATTTGAATAAATATCCATTAAATTTGAATTTTTTGAATCTTTTCGTTGAAAAAGTAGGAAACAACGAAGTGGATCACCCTTTTAAATTGATCAGCATGACGAGCTGAGTCGAGTCTGAGTCCCTCTGTCTCTCAGTTCTTGAGATATATTTTCGGAACGGCCGATATCGGACATATAGTATACCTTCCAAACACACTGAACGATTGGAATAAAGTGCTTGCATGGAAAATTTTTCATATGACGAGATGTCTAGGTTCATTATCAGATTATTTTTTTCTTATGCTTGCGGCAATTGTAATACCAGCCATTGGCTATAATAAAGAGATTAGAATATTACGGCATGCCCAATCCAATGTTACGAAAACAATTCATTAAAGAATAAGATCCTCAAAGCAAACCGAATCCATCGAGAAAAGAAAGAATAAATAATAATAAATAATTCAGTTGATACACACCTCATGATTAACAATATGCTCATCGAAAGAGTTAAAAATTTCAGGTACCTTGGTTGCAAGATCAACGAAAATTGGGATTCTCAAATACAAAACGTTTTTTAAAATACAATTTTTGTTTTGTTGTTGTTTTTGTTTGCTGCGATAATTAAAAACCTGTGATTTTTTGAATATACAATAGATATATTTAACATGTAAACATTACATTATTGTATTATTATTAATTTTATTAATATTGTACTTATTACTAAATGTTATACTTGTATGATCATCAATATTCGAATACGAATTCGCAAATAAAGAAAACAGAATTAAGTTGGACAAAATAAAAAATGTTAATTTTTCATGTTATAATATTATATTAGGAGCACTGTGCTTTTGAATTTGTCAAAGAAGACCAACCGACATTAAAAATAAATAAAATTAAATAAAAACAATACAAAAGATAGAAAATATCAAAAATACAAAAACCCACAAAATGTTATTTATTATCTTTTACTCTCTAAAGCTGCCCTCCATCCTAAATAAATACACATGTATGTATGTATGTATGTTTCACTCCATAACCGTATCTACTCGGAACAGTCATCCGATAAGAAAGCAAGCGACAGAGAATCACAAATTTGTTTACTCCACACAGTTCAGTGTTTCACTCACTACAGAAGCGCGCGGTTTGCAGATCGCTTAAGAACGTCTTTGTGCTATAGCTTTAGTCACGCTGCAGAGCTTCGCGTCAATATTTGTCCATGAAGTAACCAGGAAATGTGTTTTCAAACGGTAATTTGGTTGCTCATAACCGCAACGATTTTGAGTCAAGTAAATGCGCAAAGACGTTTCCCACCGAAGCCACCACCACCAAACGATATCTTCGAAGAATCGGTAACACGCATCAAAGACTCAACTTTTGAAGTTGACATTGTGTCTATAGTGAGGCGACCAAACGTCGGCTTTCGGCAACCAGATGGCCCATCACCAAATTTTAATCGTAGGGAAGATAATGTGAGAATAATATTTCCGGGCAATTTAGATAAGCAACCCAGCGAAAGTCGTAGATCGGAGTTCGAAAATAATAATCGCGAATTTAAACGTAATGTGGGTCAGGATCAAAGACGAAGAGAAGAAGAGCGTGAACGTGAACAAGAATTCCGTCGTAAAAACGGAAATGAACTTGAACCTGTTAACATATTTAATCAGAACGCAGAACGGAATTTTTACGGCGAAAATGTAAGCAAACCGGAAGTGTTTAATGGCGATCGTGGACAAAATAGCGAAAGTTCACAGCCACCCAATATGAATCAACAAAAGTCAGAAGTTAATAACCGACGACTCTGTGAAGTAAGTAAGTATACCTTGCAGTACACAATCGAGCAGATATTATAAGTGAGCCTTAATTATTATTTTTAACAGAGTATAATGAGTATATTGCAAACATATACAGCAATGATGCAGAGACCACGGCGGATGCGAACGATACAGAGTTCGATGGTCGTGTTTTGGCAACACCCGGTGAATACCCGCATATGGTAAGCTATGCACTTATATACCATACATTCAGATATACATGCATACATACATCACATTTATGAGCCGAAAATATCGCTCAGTGAACTAGAATTCGAGTGGAAAAAGTACCGCAGAAACAAAAATAATATGAAATCGTGGTAAATACTGATGACAGTGGAATGCAATGCCATTCAAGAGCAATCGAAAAACGCTATACGATTGTTCAAATCAAGATCAAGTAACAAAAAAAAATAAAAAAAAATATGAGACTATAGTGATTGATCAATATCAAGTCTCTACTACTATGAGCATAAAATAGTAAAACTCTTTAATTTCAATTTTGCGCGAAAAAACAATTTTTTTTTTAAATGGCAAATCCAAATAAACACTAGTGTTTAGCATAGGCTTGTCTTTCTATATGGTCCAAGACGGCCATTAACATCAAGTGATGATCAACACGTCAATAAAATAAAAAAAATTGATGAGTAACAGTCAGAGATCTTACTGACATCGTTGGAATATCGAAGGATCAGTGAAAACCATTTTGAAAAATCACTTGGGCCTAGGAAGAACGAATGCACGATTGGTTCCAAAATCACTCAACTTTTTTTTTTTAACTGTGTCGCATTAACGTCTTTGTAACAATGCTTTTTGAACCAGGATGTCATTAAACATATTATTACTGGCGCTGAGCCTTGGAGCAATGCTAAGGACCGGAAACAGGCGATCAATCGGCCGAATATCGTGACAAATGGGATCAGAAGCCGAAAAACCGCGTAGAAGTGAAAGTGAAAAATCAAGGTTAAGTTGGCATTTTTCTTCGATTATCGAGGTGTGGTGCGCTCCGAATTCCTTCCGGCGAACCATCTGTCAACAAATAATACTCTTTGAGTGTTATGCGTCGTTTGCGTGAAATTATTCGTAAAAAGTAGCCGGAATTATGGGCCGACAACTCTTGATTTTTACATCACGATAATGTACCGTCGCATACTGCATTGATTCTTCGTGAGTCTTTTGCTAAATTTCCAACCGATATCGTGCCACAACCACTGTATTCGCCGGATTGAGCTCCATGTGAATTCTGGGTATTCAGCAAACTCTTACTACTGACTTTAACAACTGTTTCGAGGTTTGGAAAAATGTTGGCACAATTGTATTTTGAGGGAAAAGACATGATTCTTAAGAATAAATTAAGAATTTTACAATTATGGTGTCTTTTTATTTTTATACAACAGCTCTAAATAGTCTAAAGGTCCCCTGGCACTGGGAAATGGAATCCATGACAATGTGCTTAACACAGATTCAGCAATGAAATTGTCACTGAGTCTCTGTTAGACAGAACCTTTAGCTCCCAATTTTTTAAGGAATTTTTTGCCAAATGTGTATATCTGTCGATTCTCTTTTGATTTCGAATTGATTTGAAGTTGCCATTAACATACCATCCTTAGAAACTACCTGTCTTCAGAGCTGATGAAATTATATGATATTATATTACCAAAATAACATGATGGTAAACAGTTAATTGAAAGCTATTTAAAACCTTAATTAGGCCTGGCTGTTCTTGTTTGAATGAGAAATAATGAAATGGAACAAAGACACTTTCTATCTTAGCATTTTAAATTCACTCATAAACCTATTGACGTAACAGTGAAGTCAATTTTGCTGACTCATTCATAAAGCACTTATCATTATCACCAATATATTTAATAGTAATAAAAGCTTGTTCGACCACTTTAATCTGGTAAACAATGAAATGTCAAGCTTAAAATAAACTCTAAATTTATTTATATCAAAATTCATTATAATTACGATTTTCTCTTTAAACACACTTAATTATTCGATGGCATATCAGTTACCGATCCACATTCTTAGAAAAATTCCCACAATGCATCAAAAACGATTAGCCTCTTCCATTTACTAAATTATGTCATACTTTTTTCATATTAATATAGAACAAACAATGTTTTCTAATCAAACAATATTAATTAGAACAAGTGATTAGCTAATTTCAGTGTTAATTTAATTCTCTCACTCTCTTATTTACAGACAGCGCTGGGCTTTGAAAGGGAGGACCACACATACGATTATAAATGCGGCGGCAGTTTGATAAGTGAGACCTTCGTAATAACGGCAGCGCATTGTACCAATATAACAGAGTGAGCTAAAATTTACATAAAATTCATACTTATACCATTTTTGTAATTATTTTGGAATCTTAAAACTCAATTATTGGCTGTTATACCTTTATATACAAAAGTTATTCAATAATTGTTTATCTGCATATGAAAAGCTTTTTATTTTTTTTAACTGACAGTTATGTTTGAGGTAATAGAAATTTAATTAGATTTAGATTGCTAGTTACAAATTTCAACACCTCACAATTACCCTTTGTTCATTTTTGAAGCAAATTGTACTACTACAGGTCAGCGATTTCATCCGATCTTCGCTCGTGCTCGAAACTTATATCAATAGTGTGAAAAGCAGAAGAGTTTTATAAATGAAAACTCTTTCGACCAACACTTCGGCGTCAAAATGGAATTCAGTTTGACGACGAAATAAGTTTATCACTTTTTTATCAACTTTTTGTTTAATATTTCCTTAATATACTATCCCATAGGAACATTCGATCATAGCAACTAAAGAAATCGGTATCCTATTTTCCTATAGAGCTAACTACATAGAAATAGAATAGAAATTAATTTAGGTTTGAAACGCGACCTAAGCTACATTTTGCCTTTACCTCTTTTACATATATTCCCAAAGGTCCAATACGCTGATGAATTCCAGAAACTTGCTAGGAGCTATTGAAGTGATGTGAGCTCTGAGACTGTGTTTTGAAATTGCTCATCATGTTGGACAGGTGTTTCTAGAACCTGCAGTGCTCAGTACAGAGAGCGACTAGTAGCCGAAATTTGTTTCGGAGAAAGTTAATCATGTCTTTAAACCTTGATTGGTTGTGACATCCCAATAGCAGGTTTGCATGGCGCATACCTATTGCTTGCTGCCAATACCTTCCTTTGCGGACTCTCTCTTCCGTCCAGATCAACGGCTTGCGA
Organism: Bactrocera neohumeralis; assembly: GCF_024586455.1. Taxonomy (NCBI): domain Eukaryota; kingdom Metazoa; phylum Arthropoda; class Insecta; order Diptera; family Tephritidae; genus Bactrocera; species Bactrocera neohumeralis. Next base: position 69,947,691 of record NC_065919.1, read on the forward strand.
CGCCCCACCGCAATATAGGGTTCTGGTCCCATAATCCTAGAAGCTGAAGCAGAGTGGGTGAGTTCATCGGCCAGCTCGTTGTCGGCTACCCTTTTATATCCTGCAGCCTTCCTATGCGAGAAGTGCCAATAGCGATTTAATCTCATAGGCTGAGATCGCTTTTAGTGCTGCTTGACTATCGCTACCTACATAAAATATGCTGATCTATGTCAGAATTAAATTCCGGTCTCTAACTTCGAATAATATTTTGACAATTTCGTACATATTCTCTCTGAGTACATTATTATTTCTGCAAAGAACCTACATAATAATATTAACGAGTGCACATATCCATCATAAATGTACTAAAACCTGCCGCATCCTTATTACTTGTAAGAAATTTACTTTACTGAGAAGCTCTCTAGACCCTGGACCTTATATGATTCAACCCGCACTTGGCGACTGGAAAAGTACTTAAGAGTTTCCAACATTCGCTCGATGTACGTGATATCCAGCTATTCCAAATACTCACTAACTCTCTGTAGAGTCTTCATTTCATCTCATATGCTGAATGAAAATGGGCTTTCTCCAAAAGCTACTCATATCTATTCGCGATTTGGAGTCGAGATGAAAATTATAGATTCTTCTAGTTATAAAATAGCTTCCAATATATTCGAACCCAAAGCAAAATCACCATATTTATCACTCAAAATACGAAATAGTTTCTCATTTTAAACAAAAATCCTTTCAACATTATTTTGCCTTCCAGCGAAGTCCCGACGGTGGCGCGCATCGGCGACATCAATCTTAAGGTGAATGCACAACATTTTGGACCACAAATATTTGGCATACAAAGTATATACACGCATCCACAATACGACGGCGTGACCTATTACAATGACATCGCACTTTTACTGTTAAATGCGAGTGTTGTGTAAGTAAAAACAATAACACTTGTATATAAAAAATAATTTTAAATATACTCACATATTCGCACTTTTCCAACACTTTTCAAAGATTCACCGAATTTGTGCGTCCAATCAGATTATGGACACATCCTGATTTACCGATACACACCGTTTTCGCCATGGGCTTTGGTGCCACCTCGTTTGCGAAAGCGCCCACTCAGCTACTCACCGACTTCAATCTGACTATTGTGGAGAACAACGACTGCAATCAGCGTCTGCCACAGTTGGACGAAGTGCCGCGCGGCATAATAGAGAGTCAAGTTTGTGCGCAAGATTTTATAATGCAACGTGATACTTGTCAGGTAAGCCGAACCACATTTTAGAAGGAAGAATAAAGAACTGACATTTAATTCAAAAATTTCCCCTAGGGCGACTCTGGCGGTCCGCTGCAGTATAATATTAGAGGAAGACGGCGCAGAAAGCGTATACACTATCATCTGATCGGCATCACCTCCTTCGGTTTGCTTTGCCGCAGTCAAAACCCAGGAGTCTACACGCGCACATCCTCGTTCCTGGACTGGATTGAAAACACAGTTTGGAGGAGTTATAAGAACTAGGCAGTAGCGAAACTCATATTTATAGAAAATAATTTTATAAATTTAATTTACATTATAAATTACGAAACATAAAATTTTGAAAATATAAAAAAACATTTGTATCAATTCGGCCAAACAATCGGCTCGATCCAGTGGAGATATTTGGACACCCTTGTATAAACGCCGGGCGCTTCCGTGGCGCAACCCAAACCAAAGGATGTTATACCAACCACATAGGGTATGTGTATATTCTTCAATATCAAAGGTCCACCAGAGTCACCCTGTAGCGGTTAAATTTAGAAAAATATATCAGCAATAATACAAAAAATTTTAACTGTGGTCATTTGCACCAACTTACCTGACAGGTGTCACGTCCAAACTGTTGATCCTGTGCACAGAATTGAGTATCCATAAGTCCGCTTGGCAACTCAACGGAGTCTTTATAAAACTTTTGACACGCTTTAGTGCTTACAACCAATAAATAAGCTTTTAACAGATCATCGGATGAACGACCACCTGGAAGAAAGTGCGTAGAAGTAAAACTGAGTGAGTAATAGTTACTTATATACAAGGTGTGTTCAAAATTAAAGATTGTTTAAATATTTGCATATTCAAAGGAAGTAGAGAGAATTATGTTCTATAAAAAATCAAATCTATAAAGAATCAAAGGTGGTTTCCAGTATTAATATTGGGAGCATATACAATGGCGATACTATAAGAAGCACAGAGAAAAAGAGAGGAATCAGTAACCTATGTATATAGTATATTATGAGTAAATTTCAAAGATCTATGTTTTTGCTCATATATCGAATGTAACATCCGAAAACTCTAAGTTGATAAAGCCGCCATTTTGTCAAATGTAAAAATTTTGACTAACATAGGTAGATATGAAGATTGAGTGGATGTTTGATGGCACACCTAGTCCTTTGGGGAGACCATTATCAAGCCACTGAAATTAAAATCCACTCACTGTATTATCCATCTCTGAACCATACTGTGCTCTTGATGGTAGGTAGGAAGATATAGTGACTGTTTGACGACACGCCTAGCCCTTTCGGGAGGCCGTTGGGAAACGGAACTAAAATCTGCACATTGTATTATATCTTCTCTGAACCACTCTGTGCTCCTGATGCTGTTCATCTATACAAAAACTTTTATCTGCGCAACCTTCGAAACACCATCAAAAAACCCCGACCGTTAGTTGCGATTCTTTTCCTAGACAAAGTCTCACATTCGCATAGAAGATTTGCTATAGTCTCTTCTTCTTCTAACTCTTAACAGCTTCTATAAGACTACAATACAATTAACCAAGGTAACTATTTATATAATTCGGACTTACCAAACTGCGTGTGACCATAACCTATTGCCGTAATGTTTTCGTTGTCCAATAAAGCATTTTCGCCGAGACAAGCTGGTTGGAAATTTCTTTGAAAATAGTTTAAAAATATATTTAAATCAATTAATTATACAAATATCTAGATATATACATTTTCAACTCACACTATCGCCTGTTTTAATTTGAGCAGTGCTATGTCATTGTACGCTTTCTTCGGATCATAATCCGGATGTATTAGAACATCGGCAATCTCATGCTTTTTCAGCGAGTAGTCAGTCAGACTGCCGCCACCAGGTAGTACTACCGAAGGTGTGGCGCTAAAGTGAAGGAAGAAGGAAAAAAATTAAAAACATTTTAGAAATATAGGTCTCTGAGGAATAATTAAAAATTGAGATTTTTAAAAAAATTTAATTCAAATATTTATTTTAAATTTTGAGTTATTAAAAACGCTGATATGATGATGATGTGGATTTATTTTGGGGGCGAGAAAAAAAAACCGTATCGAGACATAAAAAATTTGAAAAAATAAAAAAAAATTCTTGAAATAAGAAATATTTTGTTATTATATATTATTTCAGTTACAATTATCATTACATACCCGCCAATCCGCGCACAATGTGCTGCGGTTAATGCAAAATTAGGCGCTATCAGAACACCACCACATTTGAACTCATAGAGATCAGGCAACATTGTCTCGAAACCCAAAGCAACCTACAGATTAAAGGCACTTATATGTATATAGTTTAAATATGAGCCTAAATTCTTAGATTATTTATATTGTTACTTACCATATATGGAAATTCATTTGGTCGCGTGCTAAGGCCGCTAACCATTTGGTCGACTATGGGATAATAACTAGAACATGCTGAGAGAAGTAATATTCAGAAATACATTTCAAACAATTTTTTTTTTGATATTTATACAAATGTCGTCTGTAACTTTACCTAAAGTTGTCAAAAATAAACATTAAATACCTCTCGTCGTTGCATATTCCTTGGGCACATCGCGACAACAAACGATCTGCTCGGAGCGTTCAAAATAACAGGTTTTCACACGCTCTCTGGAATCTAAGGCACTCGGACAGTATCTGATATTTCGACACATGCCTTGCTCTCCATCCGACAGAGTGCATTCACTCTCGAAATCATCAATATCAGGGAATATGATGCGATCCGGCATCTGCGCTGAAATTTATTATTTGTTTTTAAGCATCTTTCTGAACGTTATAGGTCTTTTAAGTAATAACCTAGTGTTGTGGCACAAATTCCTAAAAGCAAAAGCACTTCCAAACGCATTTTAAAAACTCTTCTGAATTATGACTTATAGAATTGAGAAGTAAAGTTAATTAATACGATGCAACATTTGCATGACACAATTTCAGTGAGACTGAACAAGCGTATGGAGCTAAAGCGTGGGGCTTCCAAATCAAAAATATGATAAGAATAATATAAAACTGACACCAATAAAATATTTATTATAAACAAAATTTAATTATTACATATTAACATACATAAATAGTATGTATATATAAATATATTTCATCTATGTTATCAGCGTTTAATGTACATCTTTACACAGTGTTTAAGAATAATGATTTTATAGTCGAAATATTTGTAGTAATGTTTCAAATCTATAACAGTAATATTTTCTACAAATATTAGAAGTCAAATACTTTTAGAAAAGTAAATTCAAATAAAAGTTCTAGACATTTATAACTCATTTTACTACTATTCAACCCTTAATTATGTATTTTCTCTTTTCTCTTCACTGGATAAATCATTTGGAAGAGCTTTCGTAACACCTTCATTCAAGGAATATCCTTGTACACACACCAAACTTAAAAGGCAAAGCTGCTGTCCTGCTCTTAAAGCTTTCAGGATGTCGAAATACCGATGTCATCAACCGAAAGTTCAAAGTGGATGCTAAAACCAGGGCAACCCTAAAAGCTCACACGCATAGTGTAGGTGAATCCACAAATCCACAAATTTTCTAAACTGTACCAGTAGTTGTAAATGATTATGTTAATGTAGTTGTGGTTCCACAACCCAGTGGTCAATTGGGAACTTGATTTTGAACGTTCAGTGCCAACTATACCAAACAGTGGTTCGATCTGAAAATTTTTCGCAGATATTGTTGAGTTGTCGTAGAAAGTAATCTGTGCCAAATTTTTTAAGATAACTTGTCAAACACCAAAGCTTTCCATGCAAGTACTTGATTCCGATAGTTCAGCTTGCATGGCAACTTTGTTTTGTCGATATCTGATGAATGAGGACTTTCGGAAAAATTTATTTTAAGCTCGGTCACTGCAACGTCATTTCCGCTGGGAAAGTTGATGCGCCCGCGTTGACAGAATAACTCCTTACAAGATCATCTAAAGTAAAAAAATACGTGCTTTGGTTAAAACCTTAATTTAGAACTTGGAGAAAGGAAAAAAAGGAAAATTTCGCAACATTTTTTTCAAATAGTTGTTACCGAAAAAAACAAATCCTTTCTTCATGTCTTTAAAAAAAGTATCTCAAGGACCTGCGTAAAATTTCATGAAGATCGGTTCTTGCCAACCGGCTTCAAAAAACACAGTTTCGAGTAAAACGCGTTTAAAGACGGCGTACATAACCTAACTAGCCTCGAGCGCACAGGTTCTCAAGGCTGTATCTCCGAAACTATTACTCGGATCAACTTGAAAATTTAGGAAAATATTTTAGAGGTGTTCTGAAATTTAATAGGAAAATAAAAAAAAATCGATTTCTTGAAACCCGCAATCCCGTTTAACCTTTAAGTAAAGAAAATAAAAAAAATCATTTTGGTTTCGTTTTTTCTTCCGAATTTTTCTATAGCTGGTGAAGGAGGAAACTGGTGTAAAAAAATAAATGTGACGTTACAGTGCTAAAGCAATGATGCAATCCTAAGACTAATTGCTCAGATCAGATTTAAAGCTGGCGTACAAACTGAACGATCGGGTTAAACTGCTCGCATGGAAAACTTTTTCATTTGACGAGATATCTTCACGAAATTTGGCTAGGCATATTCTCAAAGGCAATTATGAAATATTGAAAAGTTGTCCAGATCGAGGTACTGTAGCACATAACTGCCATACAAACTGACCAATCAAAGTTCTTGTAAGGAATTTTTTGTGTTTTTACAGCGCATTGTTGCTTCAGTTCTAAGTTCACGTTTTTTATGTTTTCTTTAAAATATTTACTGTTATGTTGATTTCTGCTATAAAAATACGCTTAAAATTGAAATGGAATCTTTAAATGGTTTGGTTGGTCTGTTATTAAATCCCAAAAATGGTCTTTTTTAGTCTGTTACACTGAGTGTAAAATTTAATTTTTTCATTCATACAACAACAAACAAGTTGTGACAAATTCATTACAGCATGTTCTCATTACTCAATATAACACTCAACTCAATATAATACTCAACTCATATACAAAAAAATTCGAATCCATTAATGAGAACTGTGTTGTATGTAATTTAGAAATGACAAGCTAACAACAGTGGGGATTTACAAACTACACAATGGAACTAAAAAATAACACGCTGAAGCAGGGTCACTTGCTATTGATTGACAAATTTGATAGCGCGATGAGCTGTAAATGAATAATTAATTGCTATAATAGTGCTTTATAGCGTACAAAATATATTAAGGGTAAAACAGCAAATCATACAACAAACTAAAATAAACAGAAAAATATTATAAGAAATATTTATGTTTAGATATTTTAATAATATTGTTAATTATGGTATATTTATCGAAATAATCTCACTAAAAAGTGTATTAGATTTCTTTTAATCATAGATTTCCACATTTACTTCTTCCTCATAAGCTCTACCCGTAAGTGCGCTTAGCCCTCATTCTTTCTAATAAAATGTGGCCATAGGATGGGTTCAATCCAATCCAAATATTTTGCCACATTCGTATAAATCCCCGGCGCATCTGTGGCGCAGCCCAAACCAAACGAGGTGACACCAATCACAAAAGATTCCGCTTTCCCCTTCAAAACCAACGGACCGCCAGAGTCGCCCTTTAAAGTTAAACAATAAAAAAATATTTCAGTATAAATTCTAGCAGAAGACAAACAAATCGCTTACTTGACAGGTGTCTCTATTGAATTGCAAATCTTTTGCACACAAATGTGTATCCAACAGCCCATTTGGCAGCGCATCTTGATCAGTGAAAAAGAATTGGCAGAGAACTGTTTCAATTGTTTGCAAATACGCTTTGAGCAGCTGATCGGATGGTTTGCCGCCTGAAAAAAATTAAAAAATTAGTTAAATATAAATATTTGATTGGTGATTAACTTAAAATTATTTTATACAAATATACATACATTTATAATTGTCGCCACTTACCGAAAACGGTGTGTCCATATCCCACAGCAGTTGCATTTTGACTAATTAATGGTAAATGATCGCCAATACAGGCTGGCACGGTCTCATGTCTGTTTACAAAGAGTTTATATGAACACATGTCACTAAAAATTTATGTTCCGTTACTCATACTTACGGTACATCAGTCAGTTTGATGAGCGCTATGTCATGGTACGATATTTTGGGTTCATACTTCGGATGTATAATAATATTTTCGATTGGCGTTGGTGGGAATCTGGTACTTGTCAACTCGACACCACCTGCTAGAACGACAGCCGGCTCTTGACTGTTAGATTAAGCATTGAAAAAATTATATGATTATGAACCATGTTCATATGTAAATTATATAGAGTAGAAACTCACCCACCGACGCTGGTACAATGCGCAGCGGTTACAACCCAGTCATAGCTGATCAAGGCCCCACCACATTTGTACTCATAAACGTTTGGTTTGGTTGTATTCCAGCCAAGAGCGACCTGAAATTTTAAAAGCTATTTAAAGAGTGATGATACAAAGTGTGAACTTGGCCTTATTAGTATACAATTTTGATGTTTCTGTAGAAAAATAAGACTATAAAAAAAACTTTTACCAAAACTCACTAAAATATTATATTTATTATATCAGAACTGTAGATTGATATTACTGGAATTTAGAAAAAAACGTTCATGAGGGATTACCATAAACCCTCTAAACATAAAAAGTTACACTATATATTCAACTGCTGGAAAAAGTCTTAAAAATGCGTCATCAGTTTTCCCTAATGGAGAGTCTTACCATGTAAGGAAATTCATTAGGCGCCGTTACCAAACCATTAATTACTTCTTCTCGTGGGTAATAGTATTCAGAACAAGCTAAATGTGAAAATAAAATTTTGAATAATATCCACAATTGGTCAAAGTTCAACAGTCATATAAGAAATTAAACCTAATTCTGATGGCCTTGGCACACGACAACAAACAAATTGCTCTGCGCCTTCAAAATAACATGTTTTTGGTTTCTCATTTCTCTCAGCCACTGCAGTGCCACAGTCCATAAATTTTCGGCAGACGCCCTGCTGGCCATTCGGTAAAGTGCAATTGTTGTCGAAAGTGTGATCCTTTGGAAATGTTATGCGCGCCGGCAGTGCAACTACAAAAAAAGAACAAAATTTATGCAACTGATCACCATTTTTCAAATTTAAAAATCACTTCAATGGAGGTTCCCATTCAGTATTATCTTTGTTTGCTGTAAAGCACACAATTTCAAATTGTTTCGTTAAACTTTTTGCTAACTTCACACCTTTAGCCTCTACCGCAGCCCAAATCAAAACCAACACTGTAATTTTAAGCATTTCAAAACCGTTTCAGTCTATATCAAAGTAGTATTCAAAGTTGTCAACAGTCGCAGTTCTTTACACAAACGCGTTTTGAATGAAACTGTGTAAATCATTTCTCCGGTTTACATACCAGGCTCACGTTTTTTGTTATTCCCCGTCGGTAAAAAAAATACGCTGATACTCGCGAATAATGCAATGTGCTATACGTATTTAGAAGTATCTTCTTCATTTTATTTTTGCAAATGCTAAAAGCTCCTCCGAAACTTGCTTAAAAATTACGCAAAGCTTTCCTAGCGAAGCTCGATGGTAGCTTTTAATACTCAAGTAGTCGTTCAACTAAGTATAATTTTAAGCTTAAAGCAAATTTTTTTCAACCGGTTCGAACAAACCGTCAGCAACGACTCCGTTCTTTTAGCTAGTAGAACACAATATCTCTAAGCGCTTTACTGTATTGAGTAGTTGTATATATTTTTACATTATTTGATCAAGCCCAAAAACACTCAACTGATAATAGAAACAAAAACCATAAAACGTTTGACTAAACTCCACTTTTAAATTAAATGCACCGATGAGGTCGACACATATTGCAAAATTTGCATGGAAAAGTCTGTTCATAAGTCAAATAAAACCGAATTCCAGGTAACATACATATATCATTCTCTAAGAGCTAAATAATTATTTTATTAATAAGAAGTCCCAACTCCACTTAGGACAAACAGGGTTTGTCCGGAAAGTAATAGGACTGAGTCGATTTAAAAAAATTTATTGAACCAATCGTCACAATTCTTTAAAAACTTTCAAAATAGGCTCCTTCTGTGTCGATGCAGCGCTGCCAGCACGATTTTCAAGTACTGAAGGCGTCACGGATGGCATTCTCTGGAATGGCCTTGAGAGACGAGGTGCATGCTGTTTGGATCCCCTCAGTCGTCTCAAAATGCTTGCCTTTCATCGGCCTTTTCAGGCAGGAAAACAAAAAGAAGTCCGGTGGGGCAACATCTGGGCTGTAGGGCGGCTGCGGAAGCTTTGGGATGCTGGCCTTGGTTAGGTAGCTGTTCACAAGAAAGGCGGTGTGAGCCGGGGCGTTGTCGTGGTGCAACTTTCAATCCGCTGCGATATCTTGTCGGACCCGACTGACCCTTCGTTTGAGTCTCTTGAGGACTTCCACGTAAAACTTAGCGTTGCCAGTTTGTCCAGGAGGAACAAACTCATGGTAGACGATGCCTTTGATGTCAAAAAAGACAATGAGCCTCGTCATTGTCAAAGGCGCAGGTCTCCCAGCACGGACCTCTTACCGGCCCTCCAAAAAGGCCTGGTACACCACTTCTTGCTAAGGCAACATCTGGGTAAGCCTGCTTGATCACATCAAACGTCTCTGTCACAGATTTACCGAGTTTCACACAGAATTTAATCGCGTACCTCTGATCTAATAAACTCTTCAATTTCGGCTTGCACAACTTACAGAAACACGTCGTGCAAAATGTTTGGCCTGACTATCCAGGTGTTGGTCCTATTACTTCCCGAAAAAACCCTGTAAGCACAATCCGTCGAACCTCAGTAAGTTAAGTTTAATTTGTAGAAATTATTTCTTTGTTCGAACACGATACACACGCTGTTTAGTTAGCTCTAACCTTCAAGAGACGAGTGTATAAACTTATCAACTGTGGGATCATTGGTGCGAGAACAATATCATTTTGAGTGGAGCAACTTTTGTTATTGTGAAAAAAGTGGTTAAAAAGGAGCCTCGCGTGCTGATAAAACATTCATTTTTGAAGGAAAAAAATGTAGTTGAAAAAAATGATTCCGAATTTTCGAACGCTGCTCCAAGAAAATTAACCATCAAGAATTGGCATGCAAAATTGAGACGTGGTGAAATGAACACCGCAGACGGCAAAAGCAGTGGACGTCCAACAGAGTTTGTTACTGTCGAAAATATCAAAAAAGCCCACAAAATAATTTTGGATAACCGTAGAGTAAAGTTTTCCGAGATAATAGGCACTGTAAAGATATCAACTAAACGTGTACATCACGTGTATATCATTCAAGAATATTTGGGTAAGAGAAAGCTCCGTGCAAAGTGGGTTCCGCCCGAGTTTATTTTTGACCAAATATAACAACCAGTTGATGAGTCGGTGCAGTATTTTAAAGCATAATAAATCCAAGTTTTTGCATCGACATGTGATAACTCATGAAACACAACTCCATCGATTCACTCCGATTTCGGAAGTCCTTTCGAAAACTAGAATAAGAATATTGACTTAGGCATCAGCCATGGATTCTGAAAGGTTTAAATACAATTACTTGTAGTATTTATTTTATTGTGTATTTTAGAAAGAATAAAATAAATAAATACTAAAATCCATAAAATCAATTAAAACACATTCATTTGGAAAATATATAGATACAGTTGCTTCTTATTTAGAAATTTTTTGAGCAAACACATATATTCATTTGTTTTCAATAATCTGTTCTTAAGAAAGCGTCATTGAGATTTTATATGATTTATATTTATTCGCCCTAGTTGTTGCTTTAATTTTGCTATCAATGCCACTTGTTGCACTTTTTCCAGTATTTTCTAATTTGCACCGGTTATACGCAAGGGCTGGTTAAGAGAAAATATCCCCCTTTTATCTGAGAGAGTTTGACGAAACGTTCGTAGAAACGATGTAAAAGCTCAATATCCACACAACATAACATACTTGTTTCGTAATTTGTGTCCCGCATTTTATGTGCTCGTAATTAACACTTTCCTATAAATAAAGTAAGTTTAAGTTTTGCTATAAAATGTTATATATTTCGACATCGGTGTATATTCGCAGGACCTTTGATTCCTTTAGATCGTATGTAATACCAATTACAGAAAAATACTGAAAATTAAAATGAACAGGCTCAACGCTCTGTTAGTGAAGGTTCATGGTTATCATTCTTCCAGCGCTGTTACGAAATAACGTTATGTATTGCTTAAAGATGTCTGCACTTAAACGTTTAACAGTAGTTTTTGTTTAAAATTTAACCAAAAACAACTGTACTGGCATTATAACATTGCAGTAGGAAATGTCTAAGACCCTTTAAAATGTATATGTATATACAATTATCAGCAAGCCGAGCTTACTAGTTTTAGCCATGTTCGAACCATCAAATTTAAGTTCTTGTATGAAAAACTCTTTATTTGTCGAGATATGTTCAAGAAAATCGGCATGGATTATTGTTCAAAGCAAATTTGCATATCGAACCACTACAGCATATGCCAAACTGTTCGATCAAAATTCAGTCTTTGTTTAGAAAACTTGTTCATTTGACGAGATATCTTCACCAAATTTGGCACTCATTATTGTTCAAGGCTATGGTTGAATCTTCTAAGAAATTATTCAGATCAGACTACTGTAGCACATAGCTACAAACTGACTTACTCATCAAACATTCACTCATAAGCACAAAAACTTCAAATAACAAAGAACCTAAAAACTGTCCATCATTCAAAAAATTACGAATGTGTTATGTTCTTCGTCATGGACTTTGCAAGAATCGGCCCTAAATCGTGTTGTGTATATATATTTTCATATTCCAATATTTATATAATCCTTTCGCATCGGCCAGCTCTATTATTCATTCCATTTATTTCTATTTCGTAAAACTTTTTTTGATAAAACATTTAATAATTTTTATTCCATTTAAAAAATTACAAATTATTTCCATTATAATTAAAACACAAATGTTAAACAAGATTTTCATACTCCAACTATGTAGCGTAACATTGAACTTCACATTTGAGCGTAGAATTATTAACATTGAACAAATACTCCAAAAGTGTTCACTAAGCGAAAGCTGTTGCTCTGAATATTGTTTACGACCGACAACGACGAACAAAATTGAGTGCGATTTAACAGTGAAATCATCAACATTGTGAGTACTCTCACCAAACGAATACTGTTAATATTAAAATAATGGCTGTTAAGTTACCTACATCACTCTCTAGGCAATTAGACAAGCCTTTCGCACTCACTCGCATAAAAACAAAGAAAGCAACAACAGCTATGAGTGTAAGCACTTCTCTTTTGACATGGAATTACACATGTCACCGAATAGGCAAACATACAAATTTCTAGTAAATGAACATGTTGGTGTATGCCCTTCATTTTGTTTTTAGGGACGCCAGCAGGCAAAAGCCGGAAATGCTCGACAATAACATAAGTGGTGTTTACACAAAACGGAAATAACTTACGAGCCACTGAGTGGAGCACTCGGAGTGTACAGTTTTTCGTTTGTTCGTTCTTTCGGCTGTTCGTTGTGTCTATTGTTTGTTTGCTCATCGGCGCTCTTTAACAGCCTGTTTGGTTAGTTAGTTGGTTGGTTCGACGGTTGGTCGTTGGCTTGATTGGTTAGTATGTTGTTAACGTCGCTATTTTAATTGTTGAGTGGCTCTTTGCACTGTTAGGAGCAGTACTCCATTTTCATATGCACTTATGTTGCATTGTTCTTGCTTAGTTGTTGCATGTAAGGACTTGAGCATTGTGCCACAGGTTGCAGTGGTGACATCAAAGTCTTTACTTATAGGTATATGTATGTTCGTAGTAGAATTACATACACACACGCGTATCTAATGATTTATGATTATTCAAGTATTATGATTTGGATGAGAAAGTAATCACTCTTGAACTTTTTGCACTGCCAATTATGATATCGTAGATGGACGTAATCTGACCACTACCACGCCCATAAAACGCCATTAAACAACAATAGATAAATAAGAAATAGAACTGCAATTTGGCACAGGAAATAACAAGTAAGGAAGTGGGCTGAAAGTTTTTAAAACATGGTCGTGGCCCCGCTTTTTAATATCTTCTAAACTACTAAAGCTGGAATAGCTAAACTCGCTCAAGAAAATGTTTATAGGAACTTTTACCGTCGGTTTCGACAATGTCAGCCTCAAAATCCAACGAAGAATAACTTTTACCAAAAGGTGCTACTTCGGACTGAGTAGGCAAAAGAGAAGTAAAGTCCTCTTTTGACAAACAAAGACCAAATTCTACAAGTTACTCGTCATCCCCGTCCTGCTAAATGGTGCAGAGGCATGGACGATGACAACATCTGATGAGTCGACGTTACGAATTTTCGAGAGAAAGGTTCTGCGGATTATTATTTACCACTTTCAAAAAAACTATTTGCAAAACAGTAGCAGGAAATTTTTACCTTACCCGCCTTATAGCTCTTCTGAATAATATTTGTTTCATCCTGAGCTGAACATCTTTAGCTTTTCGCATTCAAAATGTCCAATATTTGAGTCTAAACAAACTTTAATTTCTAATCCTGCAAATATTACGATCTCCAGTGTGAACGACTAAACCATGCTCAAATAATCTTAGGACTATAGTATTTGAAAACAAAAACATTTATGTGACAGAGAGCGAGTTTTCAAAAGACACAAAACTTCAATGTGCTGTGGCGGTTGACTTTTTCCAAATAGAATTCAAAGCACTCACCCTTACCCCCACTTTTATGAATGTATCACCTCAAACACATGCCTATGTGTGGTATATAAGACTATTTGTGTGGACATGTATGAACATTATTTCTCTTATTGTACGAATTGGCCATCCAACAAGCATTTTTAATGATGCAGCCATCAAGGAATACTGCAGCTTGGTACCAGTGCAAGCACTTCGCTGCACAGCTGGGCATCCTCGAGCCATTGCCACAAGCACCGGCATCAAGACGCAGTAAATAGGCAGTCATTGTTCTGAGCGAGTGTCCGCTAGTAAAGAGCACAGCAGGGCATCCGACTAATGGAGAAACAGAACTCGCCAACTGTAGTCATCAGCAGCAGCAGCAGCAAAGGTACCTTGGTCCGTCTTCAACCAAATTGGCCATTTTAAGTGCGAAGCGAACTGGTCACTTAATCATCTCCATAAATGTGCAACTGTGTGCCCGCCAGTTGCATTGCAGGCAACGCTACAAATGCCAATGCCACACAATGGGCGAGGATCTTTGCTGCGCTTGTTGTTGCACACACACCTTTACACATGCAGGTGCTTTGAAAAAGCTGGCATGCACTTCCGGCTGCCAGCTGAGCGTAGAGAGAGGAGTGAAGGCGCGCCTACACACTTCAGCAACAGCTAAGTGACCATATGTGTCGGCTTGTATTGACGTATGTTGTAACGGTGTAGTGGAGAACATTGCGTTTTCAAGCTTTATTTAACGTGATCATCATCATTACCGTTAACAGCAACTCTTTCACACATGTGCAACAACAACAAATTGCAGACATTCATCTCCGAACCGCTGCATTTGGCAATATCTCTATACCGACACCGTTACATGGCCTTGCGAGTGTCGAATGGTGTATGCCACCTGAAATATGTGCCACAAGGAGGTAGCTCACGCGGATGGACGCAGCACTTCTACATATGTGTGAGTGCGCTTGTTCATTTCGAAATGTTCGTGCACTCAAAACTTTATTGCATGTGTATTACATATGTAACGGCACAAATATCTCCCTTCTTACATATACATACATAATCATTGCAAAATGTATACGAAGTTCGTGGCAACACACTTGAGAACTTGCAGTTCTGTAAGAAACCCAACAATTGAGGTTATGCGCCAAATTTAGTTGCCACTTAGCATGGTTACGAGTCTACAATAATAACTCAAATCAGTTGCGATTTCTATTTCTACAACTTTTTGTCAAAAAATATTAGATTTATTTATTTTGATATTCTCTGTAATGTTCTATGGAGTTTACTGTGCGAAAACTTAAAGACCTCTGTCATCAAACTAATTGGACCTTCTTTGTCAGTGTGGCTTCAGGCTATGCCGCTATGTCTGAATTTGGTATACCCGTAATACTAATACGGCTGTGTAAACTGACATTAAGCAATACCAAAAACTTCATCAGGATCGGGAAGAACCTCTCCGAGCTGTTCGATATCAGACGGGGTTTCAGACAAGGCGACGCCCTATCGTGCGACTTCTTCAATCTGCTGCTGGAGAAAATAATTTGAGCTGTAGAGCTGAATCGAGAAGGCACAACGTTTTATAAGACAAGATAAGATGTTACGCCGATGATGTTGATATCATTGGCATCAACAACCGCGTCATTAGTTCTGCCTTCTAATGCTGAAACCGTCAGGATAATTTCGTATTTTCTCGAAGCCGTAGATAATTTCGTCTATCTTGGAAACAGGTGTTAATACCAACATCAACGTCAGCCTGGAAGTCCAGCGCAGAATAATTATTCCCAACTGGTGCTACGATGGACTGAGTAGGCAAAATGTTAAGTCCTCTCTCTGCGAAAAGGAAAAACGACTATACCGCTGTTGTAAACTCGGCCATAAAGGCGTAAGTAGTGGTTACGTCAAAAAAAGAACTTCGGGCAGTATCTAGAAAAAAGTTGTTAAAGATTAAAGAATGTAGTATTTGGATTTGGATTTCACTTAATAGAATTTAGCTTTTTTATGAATATATTCAAGCGATTCTTCTTCTTCTTAATTGGCGTAGACACCGCTGACGCGATTATAGCCGAGTTAACAACAGCGCGCCAAAACGTGGCGCCAATGGATATTCCAAGCGAAGCCAGGTCCTTCTCCACTTGGTCCTTCCAACGGAGTGGAGGTCTTCCTCTTCCTCTGCTTCCCCGGCGGGTACAGCGTCGAATATTTCAGAGCTGGAGTGTTTTCGTCCATTCGGACAACATGACCTAAGTAGCCGCTGTCTTTTAATTCGCTGAACTATGTCAATGTCGTCATATATTTCGTACAGCTCATCGTTCCATCGAATGCGATATTCGCAGTGGCCAACGCGCAAAGGACCATAAATCTTTCGCAGAACTTTTCTCTCGAAAACTCGCAACGTCGACTCATCAGTTGTTGACATTGTCCAAGCCTCTGCACCATATAGCAGGACGGGAATTATGAGCGACTTATAGAGTTTGGCTTTTGTTCGTCGAGAGAGGACTTTACTTTTCAATTGCCTACTCAGTCCAAAGTAGCACCTGTTGGCAAGAGTTATCCTGCGTTGGCTGACATTGTTGGTGGTGTTAATACTGGTTCCTAAATAGACGAAATTATCTACAACTTCAAAGTTATGACTGTCAACAGTGACGTGAGTGCCAAGTCCCGAGTGCGACGACTGTTTGTTTGATGACAGGAGATATTTCGTCTTGCCCTCGTTCACTGCCAGACCCATTTGTTTTGCTTCTTTGTCTAGTCTGGAGAAAGCAGAACTAACGGCGCGGGTGTTAAGGCCGATGATATCAATATCATCAGCATACGCCAGCAGCTGTACACTCTTATAAAAGATGGTACCTTCTCTACTAAGTTCTGCAGCTCGAACTATTTTCTCCAGAAGCAAGTTGAAAAAGTCACACGATAGGGAATCGCCTTGTCTGAAATCTCGTTTGGTATCGAACGGCTCGGAGAGGTCCTTCCCGATTCTGACGGAGCTCTTCATGTTGCTCAACGTCAGTTTACACAGCCGTATTAGTTTTGCGGGGATACCAAATTCAGACATCGCGGCATAGAGGCAGTTCCTTTTCGTGCTCTCGAAAGCAGCTTTGAAATCGACGAAGAGGTGGTGTGTGTCGATTCTCCTTTCACGGGTTTTCCAAGATTTGGCGCATGGTCAATATCTGGTCGGTTGTTGACTTTCCAGGTCTGAAGCCACACTGATAAGGTCAATCAGTTTGTTGACGGTGGGCTTTAATCTTTCACACAATACGCTCGATAGAACCTTATATGCGATGTTGAGGAGGCTAATCCCACGGTAGTTGGCGCAGATTGTGGGGTCTCTTTTTTTATGGATTGGGCATAGCACACTTAAATTCCAATCGTTGGGCATGCTTTCGTCCGACCATATTTTACAAAAGAAGCTGATGCATGCTCCTTATCAGTTCTTCGCCGCCGTGTTTGAATAGCTCGGCCGGCAATCCGTCGGCCCCTGCCGCTTTGTTGTTTTTCAGGCGGGCAATTGCTATTCGAACTTCTTCATGGTCGGGTAATGGAACGTCTGCTCCATCGTCATGGATTGGGGAATCGGGTTGGCCTTCTCCTGGTGTTGTGCATTCACTGCCATTCAGCAGGCTGGAGAAGTGTTCCCTCCATAATTTAAGTATGCTCTGGGCATCGGTCACTAGATCACCTTTGGGGTTCTACAAGAGTATGCTCCGGTCTTGAAACCATCCCGCACGTGTAGTGGTCGCTTATCAAGCTCTTCGTCCTCACGCATTTCGGCCTCCTGTTTTCTCTCCGCTGCGGCGCGGCACTCCTCGTCGTACCAGTTGTTCTTTTGCACTTTCTGAAAACCAAGGGCTTCGGATGCAGCTGTACGTAAGGAGTTTGAAATGCCGTCCCACAGTTCCCTTATACCGAGTTGTTGATGAGTGCTAGAAAAGAAAATCGTTCGGCAGTCTGTTGTGATTGCAGCTTTTCGACGTCGAACCTTCCTTGTGTTTGTTGGCGTGCGTTTTTGCTGCACAGAGGCGGGTGTGAATCTTAGCTGCAACAAGATAGTGGTCCAAGTCGATGTTAGGACCTCGGAGCGCACGCACATCTAAAACACTGGAGACGTGTCTTCCGAGGTCCGAGTCGATGTTAGGACCTCGGAGCGCACGCACATCTAAAACACTGGAGACGTTCAGTCTAGCTAACATGATCGATCTTTTAGTTTTCGACCTCGCCGTCTATCATAACATGATCGATCTGTTGGTAGTTTTTTCGATCCGGATACAGCCAGGTAGCTTGATGAATTTTTTTTTGTGCTGGAATCTGTTTGGGGATGTTTCCTCGTGGAGGCTGAATTTACCGACCGTAGTTACCTTCTTTGCCAAATTGACATCGTGGCATCGGGCATCTTCATATGCGTTCCAAGCACTCATAAAGGCATCTTTGGTCACATCGTCCTTCTCATCCGTCGGAGCGTTCAGCGATATGTTGAAGAACCTCGCTTTGATGCGGATTGTGGCTAGACGTTCATTCACCGGAGTGAATGATAGTACTCGGCGACGGAGTCTCTCTCCCACCACGAATCCAACACCAAACTTGCGCTCCTTTATATGGCCATTGTAGTAAATGTCACAAGGACCTACTCGTCTCTGTCGTTGTCCCGTCCAACGCGTTTCTTGGACGGCGGTGATGACCCATTTAGATGCATGCCCTGATATCGTTGTCCTTATTTCGTTTGCCACATCAAAAGAGGGTTTCTCATCCGAGGCTGTTTGTCGTTTTTCATTGGGGTAGGCTTTTTTACGTGGCGGGTCCCAAACCCAGCGCACAACCCTATGCAGGGGATGTTTCGCCTTCTCACTTTAGCTCACCTTCGAACGGATGTTCTTAGGCTACCCAGAGGATACTTGGTCAAAGACCGGAAGTCGTGAGCTGCTTGGGTCATATGTAAAAGAATCGTTTCTGGCCACTCCCAAGTGAATGGCGATCAGAGAACTTTCCTCACTTGCGTGAACTTCTACACATGACCCCATCCTCCCGATTTTGGTCTTAATTAAAAGGGGAAAGAGTATGCTATAATGATCAAATTGAAGGGTGAATTTTTAATTTATACTTCGCGTGTTTTTCGAGTCGGTAATCTTTTTTTGTAAGTTGGTAGCACTGTTAGTGACATCTATGCTAAATTTCACGTTAAAATATTCTTTAGTATTTGGATACGCGTCCGTTTGTGAGGTTCTAAAAGTGAAATCTCCGATTTGTACTGTGTCTGAATTTATTGAACAAAGTAACAAAGGCTTAATGTCTTCAAGAGTTTATTCTCTCATACTACCGTCATATCATCTTCAGTAACATAATTTCTGAAAATGTTGGGATCAAATCCTTAAAATCGCCTTCAAATTGGCTCCTAAGTCAACATCAGCATGCCAACGGATGATGCAAATTTTCCATAGATTTGTTCTAAACTTCAGCTGGGACGGCCTTCAATGACTTCACCGAATTTGTGGTTTTTCGGTTTCGGATAACTTTTGGAGCTATAAGATACGTTGTTATCTGTAATTTCTCTGATACCAACATGAAATAGGAAACAAACATATAGGAAACACATAACTTCGAGCAATATAAAGTTTTTTTATGCTAAAAATTACCAGTGAAGCTCTTCGGTTCGTAATAATATATCTGCCAAGCGCATATTAATTGATAAACGGAGATCAAACTTCACATGAACATAGAAACCAATGTACCATACCAGAAAAAAAATAATCGATTCGATTTACCCGCACACCTTAAATGGAACAGTCTGGGTCAAATTGGTATATCTACAGGGGTTTTCAATCAAATATGATATTATTTTTTTAACTCGCTAATTATTAGGAAATACAGATGTTTTTTATTTAATATGAAATGCAATTTAAATAATTAATTACATCATTCCATGGCCTCCATCACTTCACTTGTAGGAACAAGTTCGATGAACCCAATTTTCGAGTCCTTTTTCCTCTAAATCAAGTCGATGGCATGAATAGAGCGTTCGATATTGACTTCTAAAGCTTGAACAGGGTCTGGTTTTTTAATAAAGATCAACGACCTCAAAAAACCCAATAATAAGTAGTCTAAAGGTGTTAAATTACAACTTCTTGGAGGCCATTCTATGTCACAATTTCTTGAAATAATCTAATCTCCAAACGTTTCTCGCAATAATTCGGTTGTTGCACGTGCTTTGTAGCACATAAACCCGTCTTGTTGCAACCGGATGTTACCAAGATCAGCTTAAGGGGTCAGTATGGTAATCTGGCCTGTTTTTTTGACATTTTCTTTCCTAGAAATTTTTATTCTACAATGGAACTTTTTTCACATATCATGAGGTATAACGTGGAGTGTATAAACAAATTTTTCTGAATTTTTTGATGACAACTGTCGGAGACATGGCTCTGTGAATGAGATGCGTTTTTTCACTGGCGGACACGATTTCTCATGTTTGGATCAGCTGAAACACAAAAACCCAATTTATTCTTAAAAAGTACATGAATGGTTATCGTCCCTACTAGAATCATGAAAAAATGTTGATAAAAAAATTCTTTTTTTAATTTTTCCCCATGTTTTTTACATAAATTTTGTCATAACATTGTCAATAAATTGTAAAAAATTATGGAGGGACGATAGCCAGGCGTTTTTTGAACATTAGAATAAAATTAAGCAAATCGGTTGAGTAGTTCGAACGGAAAAAATATGTTTTGAGAAAAACGCGTTTAAAGTTTGAGGTAAGGCATACTCTGAGCGCTCCGAAAAGCAAGCAGTATTATTATTTTTGGGCCTTTTTCGAAACTTTCCAATGGTAAAGTGGGCTTCTACGTTAACTTTAAGCGAAACGAAAATGGAAAAAAAAGAAAAAATTTAACCCTACAGACCACTTAATTCCATTGTCGCCATAAAAGGTTGGTAATCATCTGTACCGCTCTCTATTGACAGTAACGGTGTCACTAGCATCGAAAGAAGTACGGACTGATGATTCCAGCAGACCAAAAACCACACCAAACTATAAATTTAGGTGAATGTGGTCGTCGGTCGTAAATGCAAACCCAAATAAATTCTCAAAATCCGCTAGGTTGTGCTATAAAACCGTCCTAGTTCTTGAGAATGTCTTGGAATAGACAAATTGTTGTCTTCCTTCAGCAATGCTTGCCTGAACGTCAGCAATATTTTCATTACTTCGAGCGGTTCTTTGTCTTATTTGTTCTTGATCATTATGTAAAGAATGGAAGGTTCTAAGGATTGGTGGTATAGTATCAGTATTTATTTCTCACTCTTTTTCTCATTGTTATTTGTTCTTTCTTTATTTCGCTTCTACTCTCCATACCAGGATTACGGATTCTTGGTCCACGTTCAATCGCCTTTTCGGCACTCACCTTAGTCAAACATTTTTTGCTGCTTACTTATTTACCCAATTCTTATATTGGCCACAGTGCGTCGCTTAGCTTTAAGAGTCGTTTTTATTGTTGTTGTTTAATGCGCAGTAATTCTGGCAGCAGCAGCAACCAAAAAGTTGCTCTTGGGAGCTGATTTGTTGCAACCACTTTTACTTTACTTACTATCGATAAAGTAATCGCAATTGCTTTTGTTGTTGTTCTTTGTTGCTACCATTGTTATTATACACCATATTATGGCACTTGGAAGGGTTCCTTATATTGCCTCGGTCGCTTCAAATGCTTGCACATGTAAATCCAGCTATTTACATAGACACATCTGCATATATATTTGTTGCATACAGCACGTGCACTTGCCACTACTCGCCACACACACATGCGTATTTGCCTATATGTAAATATCAACAACCTTGAGAGGTTAAGTATGTTTTACTTGTAAGAAATTATGTTTCTCCAAGAGAAAATGCGAAAATGGATTTTTTATTTGCACTTTTCATAGCGCGGTTACAGGCGCACGCACACACAGGCTCTGAAATATGCTTGTATGTGAGTATGAGAGCCAAGCGGTGGCTTCAATGCAGCACACATTTGTATGTATATGAGAAAGTGGTTGCAAGAAACATTCGGTTGTGGATGCAAGCAAGTGCGTTGTGTACATATATATGTTAGATGTATTTGCGTGTGTGTTGAACACCTACATATATGTGAATTTATATATGTGTGTTTGCAGGGGCAAAGTTTTTTGGCATTCGCATTATTCAGTTGGCATTAGCTGCCGCTGCAACTTAATGCAACATTAAAGCACACACTGACACATACTCGCATAGGCACACACACAGTCAAAAGCTCACACATACTCACATATCTACATATGTACTATATGGCAGTTGTATGGTCTCGCATGCACTTTGTTGAGTAACGCTGGCTTTGTATGAGTGCATGCAACGGTTTTTACATGTGTGATCGTATGCTTGCGCGCGTGTGTGTGTGCGCGTACGGTGGCAAGCAACGAAGCAGGTCATGCATTATTAAAAAATGGAATAACATTATTATTTAGCCAACAGCAAAGCAAAAAAAAAACCAACAAACAACAAAAACACGACCCCAGCTGCCACAATCTACTGCTTCATCCAGTGTTGCAGGCAACAACAAACACACAGCGCCTTCATGAAATTATATGCATAGAACAATGCATTAAATGCCAGCTCCACACACACACACTCATATTACATATATATAATTTTGCATGCCACATATATACGTGTGTGTGTGTGTGTAAGGTGTACAAGTTTAACTAGCAAACAAACCCACTTGACTGTATGACACACTTACACACACAAGCGAAAGTAATCGTACAGTGCATTTCACGCTTTGCTGTTTATTTTCGTTTAAATGTTCACCATATACGCACATAATGTAGGTATGTGTATGTGTCTATGCACACTAACGCATAAACGGCTGCCTTTTTGTGACCATGTGCCATAAAATTTAGTTCTAACAAACGTTATATATGTATATATGTATGTGTATATATAAATATGTGTATCAATTAATGTTTGTATGTACGAGTGTGCGCTTGCAGGCCTACGGCTCGTGTGCGTATAATAGTTCACACACTCATACATAAATATGCATCCACATTACGGTGATACTGAAAGTCAAAATTTTTGGCTAAAAACCGTACACCAGAGCTGAAGCCTTTGAAAATGCTAAAACAAATTTATTGTTAGTGATAATTATAATGCCAAAAACACCTGGTGGAGTTCATCACTTACAAATACCAAAGGCAGATAATTTCGGAAATGTATTTTGAAGAAAGACTTGACATGTCATTCAGCCGTTGAACCAACTTATTGGCCATCTGACCTCACGAAAATTCCAGACGCTCTTGGTTTTGCTATATCGATAGGTTTTAAATCAAGAAACATACGCGCCACCACCTGTTTGGGCCTGCAAACTGACCACAGCTTAATACGATGTCGATTCTCACAATGAACAAACCCACTAGTGTTCTTAGCAAAGCGGTAAGCATTTTCAAATACCGTACATGGCTAGAGAGTAATGTGCACTCCCATATTACCATTTGCTCTCAAGCAGATTTTGCCCGTCCACGTGAGCACGCCTACTGCTAGATCCACACAAAGCAACCACAAGCGGTACAAGCCTCTTTGATCCTATGAAGTAGCTGCGAGAAGAGACATCTTCGGCATACATGGCAAGTCAGCAGAAATCCATATGACAAAATACAACGGGATCGAGCTATAAAGATGCACGCAGACTCTCTCCATAGTGCGCAACAATTCATATGTGTTTACTGATTTGGAGATCCAGAAAACAAACTTTGAAACGCCGATAGACACCAAAGGAAGCCAATATTCAGTTGTCCCCCAATTATCAATAGCAGAGGTCTCTGCTGCCGTGCAAATGTGTCATAAACCGATGAGTTTGCCACACATCTCCAAAACATCTTTATTAGTAGAAACTCTACTGCTGCCGCCAGGAAACTGCATCGCAGTTGCTCACTCTAAAATCATGACTCACTCAATGGAACATTTACATTAACACTGAAAAGTCCATATAAGTGGTGTATACCCTCAGACAAGAAATATGGTCTCAACTCTCCTTATATGAAAAATTCGTTGAAATGGAAAAAAACATAAAAAAATCTTTCCATCAATCACGATGTAATCCTATAGAGAAAAACAGTGAAAGTTTTCAATAAGATCGCTTTATCAGTTTCCGAGAAATTGTGAGCACCGACTTTGAAAATAATGTTTTACGAAAACCAGGAGAAAAGATTGAAGTAGCCGATCTGTAGAGCCTGACCAAACGCTCTCCCATAGGTTCTAGCTCCTATACTATTATTGCAATTGCCTTGAATCTTTAGGAAAATATGCTGGATATATCAAAGTAATTAAATAAAATAAAAAAAAGTTTTTTTTTTTTCAAATTTCAAAATCCTCGTAACCCCTTCAAATTTGTGCTTCTGAAATGGCTCCCAAAACAAAATCTCGCCTCAGTCCAAAAACCAAGTTACCCTTAGACTACTGAGATTGATCTGATCGCATGAAATTCCAATCTGGAAGATCTCGGCTAATTCAAATTTTAAAGTTATTCAAGTGCTTCAAAATAAAGTTCTTAGCACTATGCCCGCCTTACCTTTTTTATGTTAGAAATTACGTCCCCAATCGAGACTTCGAAATGCCTACTTTTAAAAGAGCTGTAGAAGAACTTAGTATTCACTACATATCTGCATTAGGGGACCACGATAATGTACTACTTACGATCCAACTGCTGGATAATAGTTAACAATGTATGAGGCTAAAAAGTTATCATCCATTAGATTTCCCCTAAATAAAACTGAATATTACAAACAAGTTAGGAACATATTAACAATTACCACGCTACATAGTAAAACAATGTTCACTGGGTTTCATTAAGGTATCTCGCATACAATCACCGGTCATATGGAGTTAAATCAGCCGGATGTTCGAAAATCCTGATATTAGTTTTATGGGGGCTAAGTCAAGTTTTCGCCCAAAACTATTTTTTTTGGGCATACAGATACACTGTTATGAGTAAAACAAGATCTCTCATTTTCATTGGCATAACTTAAATATTGGCCAATATATGCGATATAAAGTCAACGGGAAGTTCGAAAATCTTTATATTAGGTATATGGGGACTCAGGGAAATACTGACCCGGTTCAACCCATTTTTGATACACAGAGTTACTATTGTCAGGAAAGGATTCTCTCTGATTTTCAATTGTATATCCTATATATTGACCGATATAATTGATTCTTTTTGTTTTTGTCAAAATGTCTACTTTTTTTGAAATGTACTATGTTCTTTACTATGGTAAGTTTCTTAGAAATTGCAAAAAATACATAAGTCACTAAACCAATCGAAGATGCTTTTCTTACAGTGGCTACTGAATTCAATATTATTTTTTTTTTGACTCACCCTAATAAACACGCATATACTAATAGCATAAGTGTGTGCGTGTGTGTTGGTGGCATATATGAAATTGGAGCTTTTTGAAAATCTTGCCAATGGCTGATTATGGCACGCACCGTGACTGCACTTGCCAAGCCAATGATCCAGTGATTTGTGATATTATAATTTCGGCCAAAACATCGCTGCGGGCTAAATACGGTTATGCGAAAATTTAAATATTTCAGTTTTGTTTTTGTGATTTAATTTTTTGCTGTTCTTGTTGTTTTTGCGCCTTTATTTCATGCTGTTGTTGATTTTGTTATAGTTCGAGTTTTTGCTCTTTTCATTTTAGTTTTTCTTTTTGGTTGTTGTTGTTTTTGTAATTTTATGTTTTGTATTGTTTTTGGCCGGTAATATTATGCGCCACAATTTCGGATAGTCATAAGTCTAATTAGTTGCCCCATAAGGCCGACTGAAATATCATTTCCGTTATTAAATTGGTAATGAAATGCATCGCTTGCGGCCGCTTTGAATGCCATTCTCATGCGTTCCGCTTTATTTACATTGCTGCGAATGGTTTTTGCAACTAAATTATGCAGCAAAATGAAAATAACTTACATTTTCTTCATCAATTAACAATTTGTGCAAATAAATTGTCGCATTAAATACGTTCTTTGTTGTTGTTTATTTTAGTAAATTTATGTACATAAAATTGAGCGTGAGTAAATAACGTATAACTGTTGAATTATATTATTGGAGAGTATTACAGCATTTATGCGAAAGTAGCGGTAAATAATTGCATTTGCCGATGGCGAAGTGGAGTTAACACAGATAATTGCTTTCAAAGCACCGATTTTATATAAGCTGTCTAAGCGATTAGGCTGCATTTGGGGTAGCTCTGTGTGGTAAGCGCCTCAGGTTGAAGTCCAAACCCTTGCAAAGTCCAAAAACAACAAACTCGTTATATTTGTAGGTAACTTACATTTTAAATAATCAAACTAGGCAAATTTCTTTTAATATTATTTATGAGTGGTACGTGGGGTATGAGTAATATTTGATTACATATACATACAAGTACAAATTGTAACCAATAAATAGGTTAGTGTTGTACAAAACCAAAAATCGGAAGGTAAAAATGATGTTCCAGACCATCCATCCA
Source organism: Bactrocera neohumeralis (assembly GCF_024586455.1). Classification (NCBI taxonomy): domain Eukaryota; kingdom Metazoa; phylum Arthropoda; class Insecta; order Diptera; family Tephritidae; genus Bactrocera; species Bactrocera neohumeralis. The sequence continues at coordinate 69,974,150 of NC_065919.1, forward strand.
CACATTCAGGTTGGAGACATAAAAAGAAAATGGTAAACGGCGTCATATCCATTGTAATGCTCAAAACATCTACACATGAATCAAAAAGGCCGTCGCATATCGATAAAGCGCCTAGAGCCTGCCACAATTGTATTGAGGCGGCTAATACCAATATCTAACCATATCACCGGGTTCGCAGAAAGTGTATCAACCGAGATGATTCAACTTTACTATGAAGCGCAAAGATTTTTTCATCTCATTTTCTTGCCAGCAATTTTGGCAGCCTCACCGCATGAGTGCCAATGGAACCGTATCAACCTTGCTCACATTTAATAATTCAATGAATCTTTTACGTTCTACTCGCAACCACACAAGTCCTGCTTATTGACCAACGACTACGCGGGACCCATAGATCTAACGCCAGCACATGAAGGCAGGCTAACACCTACTCATTTCCATTTTGATGGGGATTTGAGTAACGGTAACCCTTCTTGCAAGCTTATCGGTTTTGCAGTTTCCGACGATACCGCTGTGATAAGGCGCCCAGCCAAATGTTTAAATTGGTGTTTAAGTCTTAACTTCCCAAATGCGGAACAGTCAAGAAGGAAGTGTTGAGTTGTTTCCGCCTCATATTCTTCCACACAGCTTCTGTAGAATCTGGTAGGATTCCTAGCCTTACTGCGTGAATACCAATAGGGTAAATGTCCGTTAAGAGCCCCATTTCATGGAAGAGGCTAGCCTTACTGAGGGCAAAGAGACCACTTGATCTCTTTTTGCGACAGCGCACATACCGATTATGTCCCAGCGCTGACCAAGCTTCCGTGAAACCCAGATATTTAGTAGTAGACCGTAGGAGGATATAGGAGCATCGATCCGCTTCCATGTTAGCTCATCAGCTTTACAATATCCTGCGATTTCGCTGTGGCCTGGCTCCCATACCAATCTTATTTCAAAGGCATTCGATGCTATTGATAGAGGCATTCGATGCTCTTTGATGAGCTCTAAACTCACTGTATATGAGTTCGGGGCTAGTATCGCCGCTCTGCTTACTGAGTGGATGGTCACTTCTCTGAAGGAGGCTGCACCCCGCAGCAGTAAATCTACTGCTACCTTAATGGCTGCAACCTTTCTATCCAGGATGAGCCCTAGATATTTCACTGTATCCGCTGATTGCAGACGGATGCCTCCCATTCGCGGAAGCGGTGCCGCAGGGAGTGAATAAAACCATATCGGTTTTACTTGGGTTGATGACAAGACCGATTACGACTTCCCTATTTGTTACGCCCCAAGGTACCCTTGCGTCATCGCGCTACATCGTCTTTCACTAGCTTGAAGCTCAGTGTCACCATGTTCAAGGCCTATATAATAGCTTTTCCATCCGAGTTAATACATACCTCCCGAAGAGAAGCCGTACCTCACAAAAATTAATCTGAAGCTACCTAGATTGCTACCACTTCTGCTTGAAATGCACTACAGTGGCAGTCTGAAGGTAGAGCCCAACCTGCTACTTCGATTCATTCCTTAAAAACTCAATACGCCTTTTTCCAGCAACTCTGCCCCATCCACAATCGAATTGAGTCAATCAAAACCCTAAAATATTGATATGTTCCCATTTATTCTGCGATCATCAATAAAAACTCAATAAAGTCAAAACCCCACTCCCTCGAAATAGATGCACACATAAATCTAAGTTTTAGACACGTAATTTCGCAAAAACTTCCGACAACATGCGTTGCGCTTCCTTCTATCCCTCGAGCTGGTACACGCTTATCGGCCATACTTAAAGCATCATCTCCGAAACGATTAAACTTACTTAACAACCACTTAATTTCAACTTTTACGACAGTGTCAACCACCTTTATAGCCGCTTTACTTTATGCTTACTTACTTTTACAGCTGGCCAAAAAAGCGCAAAAAAAGCTCAACAGCCAAACGCCACTCGCAGCGCAATCGAAGGCGAGAACTTGCAGTCAACACACTTTCTGTCAGCGCGTCAACGCAGACGATTTGATATGTTCTTAATAAAAATGAGACAAAAAGGTGGAAGAAACGGTAGAAATTCAAAGTTTTTAATTAAGTTTTTGTACACGTTGTTAGCTTAGAACAACAGCAGCAATAACAACAAGAGCAAGGTACAAGCGGCAACACCTGCAGACCGAAAGCTATGCGCAGCCGAAGGTAAGATACGTATGTACAAGAGCAGAGTCGTCAAAACAATGTCACAGTCAGCCATGTAGTCAGAGCCCTTTCGCAACACATACACACACATATATATACAGCTGTATACATACACACATAAGTATTTATACAATATGCAAGCAACTTTGCTGGTGACCTTTTCGCACTTACGCCAACAACATCAAGCACTCGCAACAACCACAACGAGCTACAACATTTTAGTGAGCAGACGAAAGTCACAGATTGTCCAGTGGCGTTGCCAGCGGCCAAGCACGTCCAGCCCGGCATTGCACTCAGTGGATGCTCGGCGTTATTGCTGCTGGCTTTGGTGCTGCTGATGCCATCGGTGCCACTGGTGCTGGTGAAAAGGGACACTCAAGAACGCTGATATGCCCGAACGCCTTGTCAAAGTGCTGTGGCGCAATGACAGCCGACATTACATGTATACCTTCAGCAGCGCTGTGTGATTTGGGTTAGGAGAAAGCAAACGCTCGGTTGACACCTGCAGGAAAGCATAAAATGTAGAAGTAATTGTAAGTATACCAGTGGAGTTGGATAAGCCTGTGACTTTGTAAATACTTTTTATACTCTCGCAACAAAGTTGCTGAGGAGAGTATTATAGTTTTGTTCACATAACGGTTGTTTGTAAGTCCTAAAACTAAAAGAGTCAGATATAGGGTTATATATACCAAAGTGATCAGGGTGATGAGTAGAGTTGAAATCCGGATGTCTGTCCGTCCGTCTGTCCGTCCGTCCGTGCAAGCTGTAACTTGAGTAGAAATTGAGATATCATGATGAAACTTGGTACACGTATTTCTTGGCTCCATAAGAAGGTTAAGTTCGAAGATGGGCAAAATCGGCCCACTGCCACGCCCACAAAATGGCGAAAACCGAAAACCTATAAAGTGTCATAACTAAGCCATAAATAAAGATATTAAAGTGAAATTTGGCACAAAGGATTGCATTAGGGAGGGGCATATTTGGACGTAATTTGTTTGGAAAAGTGGGCCTGACCCCGCCCCTATTAAGTTTTTTGTTCATATCTCGGAAACTACTAAAGCTATGTCAACCAAACTCTATGGAGACGTTTTTTGCAGGCATTTTCATATACAGTTCAAAAATGGAAGAAATCGGATAATAACCACGCCCACCTCCCATACAAAGGTTATGTTGAAAAACACTAAAAGTGCGTTAACCGACTAACCAAAAACGTCAGAAACACTAAATTTTACGGAAGAAATGGCAAAAGGAAGCTGCACCCAGGCTTTTTTTAAAAATTGAAAATGGGCGTGGCGTCGCCCACTTATGGACCAAGAACCATATCTCAAGAGCTACTGGACCGTTTTCAATGAAATTCGGTATATAATATTTTCCTAACACCCTGATGACATGTACGAAATATGGGTGAAATCGGTTCACAACCACGCGGAATAGCGGAATAAAACTTTACACAAATACGGTATTTGAAGGATATTATTTTATTAAATTATATTTTATCATGCGAGAGTATAAAATGTTCGGTGACACCCGAACTTAGCCCTTCCTTTTTAATTATTCTTCTTCTTAATTGGCGTAGACACCGCTTACGCGATTATAGCCGAGTTAACAACAGCGCGCCAGTCGTTTCTTCTTTTCGCTACGTGGCGCCAATTGGATATTCCAAGCGTAGCCAGGTCCTTCTCCAGCTGGTCCTTCCAACGGAGTGGAGGTCTTCCTCTTCCTCTGCTTCCCCCGGCGGGTACTGCGTCGAATACTTTCAGAGCTGGAGTGTTTTCGTCCATTCGGACAACTTGACCTAGCCAGCGTAGCCGCTGTCTTTTGATTCGCTGAATTATGTCAATGTCGTCGTATATCTCATACAGCTCATCGTTCCATCGAATGCGATATTTGCCGTGGCCAACGCGCAAAAATCCTGCGTTGGATTTCTAGGCTGACATTGTTGGTGGTGTTTATACTGGTTCCAAGATAGACGAAATTATCTACGACTTAAAAGTTATGACTCTCAACAGTGACGTGAGAGCCAAGTCGCGAGTGCGACGACTGTTTGTTTGATGACAGGAGATATTTCGTCTTGCCACGTTTACCACTATACCCATTTGCTTTGCTTCCTTGTCCAATCTGGAGAAAGCAGAACTAATGGAAAGCACATATTCGTTTTGCGGGGATATCAAATTCAGACATCGCGGCATAAAGGCAGCTTTTTTCATGCTGTCAAAAGCTGCTTTGAAACCGACGAAGAGGTGGCCATAATAAACATTCAGACAATAAAACTATTATATTTTCATCTCTATATTTCTCTCTCCCTCTGTCCCTCTCTTTCGCTCTCTTTCTATCTATCCGGACTGTAAGGTAGATCCATAAGAACCTCTCAACTAACCATGACGTGTATCCCTTTCCTGGTGAAACACAATTTCTCTCCTATCGACCACAGGTGACAGCATCTGAGTACCGCTTCCTTTATAAGGTCCACTTGTTAACAGTAAACGTCCGAGTTTAGCAGTAGCGGAGCAGCCCATAGTAGATGATTCCCTGCCAATCCCACTATATACATACAAAAACCTTCCATCTCGGCACAGTTTTTTGTCTGGCAAATAACATTCCATTTTTATCAAAGATTTTGGTATCGATATCTCTCAGTTATCGGCATAAGCACCTCTAATACCAGACCTTAAATAAATGTTGGCACTTTTCTTAAAACTTATCACAAACTTCTGTGGTTTTAGAAAAAAACACACCGCTTTATCAAACCACCTCCGTAGCATATTCTCCTTCCGCCTTCATTCCCTCCACAATTCGGCTGTTTAAGCAATCGTTTTGATTGCTCATTTGGTCCGGTTCGTTTTGGTTTGGCCTGATTCTCTGTGGTGTGTGTGGTCCGTTTCGGTTAGGTAATGCAGTTTGTGTCTTTGTTCTTGGCTTTTCGCTTCCACTGCTGACTGCCTGGCATGACGTGACCCACAACTCCTCGCAAGCTTACAACCAATATGGGCCCCAGCCGCTCGTTGACTCTCGCACCATATTGGCTTGCCGGCAGCAGGGCGATGCCTTGACTGCTTTGGCGCGACGTTCGATTCGGTTTCTCAGTTTCTTCTGCTCGTTATGCAATGCAATTTTACTCGCTTTAACTTAAAACTTATTTGTGCGCTTTGCAAGTTTCATTACACAAGTTTGTCATTTATTCATACACACACGCACACACATTTATTCTCATATATGTATGTATGTATGTATGTATACTCGTGGAGTTGTGACAGCCTTGCACATACTCTCCTTACTTGTGGACACACTCCTTCGCTAGCGCACTTGCAACCTCGCCGTGAGATTTGTCGTATATCCCGTTGGCTTTGGTCGGGGCTTAACGCCGCTCACACGTGAGCAGCGTGCGGACTATCGAAGTCGGACCAAGCGAAGCAACGGCGCAAACAGTGCGGCAACAGGGAAAACTCAAGCAACCCAAATGCTTTAAATACAATAAAAGAACTGCAGCCACAAGAACAACAACTACAGCAACAATGGCAACAGCAAATTCAGCTACAAGCAAAGCTAGCTTTTAATCGTTCGTAATACGTAATCACCCCACAGTTGGAAGTTGTTGAACTGCAATTGCCGCTGTTCTACCTCGGAAACCCCCTGACTCCCTCCTCCCCAAGGCTGCTAACTTCAGCGACACGTTGTAATTGCACAAGTGGCCCTTTCCACAGCGCACCTTTTCTCCTGCTACTCACACTTTGCATGTATGTGTGTGTGTATGTATATGTGAAACATAAATGTGACTGTGTGCGTCGCATTTATGTGTACACTTGTCAACGTTGTTATGTTGCTGGCGTGTTTGTCTAAATTGAGATGTTCACTGTTGCGAAAAGTCGAATTGAAAAGTGCAACATTTTCATTAAGTCCATTGCCGCCCTTTCATTTACGCTGTGCTCGCGTCATAGCGCGCTTCGCCGCAACAAACTTAGGTCCGCCTGCCTGGCTCTCCTCCGCCGCTCCTCGCCGCCTCGCTTCCTGGCACAGCCTATTTATTCCGCTCTCTTTCATCTAGTGCTTATTTTCTTTTCACTTATTTTTGTAATTGTTGTTGTTGTTGTTTATGTTGTTGCATGCTTGTTAGTTTACTGTACAGTGCAATTGTAAAGGATTTTATCCTTCGTTTATGCTTTGGTGAAATGTATTTAGCACGTCCTTTAGTCGATCCTTTACCGTTGGCCTTTGTTGCACTAGCACACACGCACACACATACTACATGCATGTATATAATTTTATAAATATATATATTTGCATGTATGTATGTATGCTTGTACTCCAGTGTTTCCTGCTCTCTTGTTGTATTGGTTTTGTGTTGCTTTCAACTTGTTATTGTAATTGTTTTTGTTTTCACTCGGTTTTTCTCCTTTGCCACTTGCGTGTGTTTGTTTTCTACTGGTTGTTGTTGTTGTTGCTGTTGTTTTTGTTTTCTACTGGTTTTGTCGCATCGCTTATTCTGTTCTATTTGTGGCCATTGCTGGTTAATAATTAATTTCGAAAACAACTTAAATGCTTCATTTTCTGTGTAAGTATACTTTCCCGCTGCACTCTGCGGTCCTCTTCGGCGCATTGGGTAACATAAAATGGGCAATTAAGTTGTAGGAAATAGCACTGGAAGTAGGCAAATAATGTAAATACATATGTATAATAGTTTGCAATCTCTGCTTTGTTCTAAACATTCACATCCTGAGCTGTCCTGTGAGTAATTGCCCGGATAGAAGTACAAAGAAAGAAAGTGTGAAATCGTTTTACACGTACCTGGGTCAAAAGTATAGACTGGTTTATAAAGCTCTGGAAAGTAACAGATTAAGAAATCTTTATACCGATTTTTGGGGAGTTAACAATTATTAAAGAAAACATTAAAATTAAAAAGTCCAAGCGCTGAACCCAATTTTCGACGGGTTTCAAACATAAATCGGCCGATACTGGTGCAATTTAACGTGTTCGCTGTGTGGCTTTTGGCTTCGCCGGCTTGTGGGAGCCACATATTTTCTAAACCCATATCATTTGGTCCAAAAGTATTCGGTTATCATTGCGCGTTGGCGATTCCTATTCACAGTAGTGTGCCGGTCTTAATAATCACGGAAGAAATACAGCCCAAAGACGCCGCCAGCCAATAAACCACACCAAACCGTAACTTTTTCCGGATGCAATCTTTACTCATGGAGTACGTGTGGATTCCTCCCTAACCAATAATGCATATTTTGCTTATTGATGAAGACATTCAGCGAGAAATGATGGGATCATCGAACGTTGAAAATGATTTTTCGATGAAAATCCGGATCATTTTCAATTTGTTGCTCAGCCCAGTTCACGAACATACGACGATTCTGGTCTTCAAGCCGCTTCAGCTCTTGCATCAATTTGATCTTGTAAAGATGTAGGCCAAGATCTTTTCGCAGAATTCGCCACAACGACGTCACAGAAATGTCCAACGCTTGAGAACGACGTGTGAGAGACTGATTTGGGTCTTCCTCAATTGATCTCGACGCTACGGGCACTTCTTTGTCTCACTAGCACGTTCACATTAAAGAGAAATGTCAAAAGGGCGAGAAAAATATGGAGTAGCTTTTGAAAAACCCGTTATATATTTTCCAGTCGACAATTTTTTTTATGAACTAGCAATAATCTGCCATCAGGAGTCAATCCCAGCAACATTAAAACCTTCTTTCCATCACTTTTAGATTCTAGTTAAACCTCTCTTCCCGCTCCTTTCTATAATTTCCAAATTTTTCGAGAATGTATGGATATTATTACGGAGATAGTCTAACTCTATTGTCAAATTGGCTGCTAGAGATAGAGATACAGTTTGTCAGCATATTTTGCAAAACTTTGACTTTTTTTTGGACTGTCAACACGATACTTTTCTAAGCTTAAATTTTTTGGAACAGTTGTAACCTTGATAAAATCTGTATCGCTCATCAACCGCCTTATTTGAGGACCAACAAATAGTTTTCCTTTCAATTTTTCAGGAATATTTTATAAATATCATAAAACAATATTCGTCCATGTTATTTTTTTTACGATTCCCAACTTGATCATGTATTCAATTCCTGAGTTCATTGTGTTATCTGGATTAATGGCTGATTAATTGATTTCTAAGTAGTCCTTGCGAATTACTTTTGAAACGGGAGCAAGATTAAAAATGAACATTTTCCGAACTCTGATTTGTTCTAAATATTCACATCCTTAGGTGTCCTTACCCATGTTCGGAGAGAACAAGAATGAAAGGAAGTATGAAATCGTACTAGCCCAAAGTCGAATCAATGCAACCAACCCTTTGACTAAGTTACAGATAAGAAATTCTCCGAAGCATCATCAGTTAAAATACATATAGTACTGTATTTTAACTCTTACTGGAAGTCAGTTAGATTTCACTACAAACTCGCTAAACCTCGTAAAGGAATACGAAAAATAATTTCCTGTCCTTGTTAATTATCAAAATATTGACAAAAGCAAGCAAATTGAAAAAGTCACCGAAAGTGTGTTTGAAAATCACCAAGTTACGTTGCGTTAGGTTAAAGGGTGATCCAAAATCAGTGGATCTCACTTGGAGAGATCCTAAGAGTGAGTTACAAGACCGTTGAAGCTTTTCTAGCTTACTAAAAGAATTTTACAGTAGTTAATATGAATACCAGCAACTTTTCTATTTTCGCCAAAAGTGTGTCTACTAAAATATTTCAATATCAATCTGGCAAAAGCCGGGCAATAGAAGAGAAAGTGACAAGATGTTTCCCTCTATCCTACATCCATACAACTTTGGCAAAGAGCGTCTGACTAAATATTTAACCGGTTCGAACATAATGGACAGTGTGCAGTGAGAAAACCTACGACGAGATAGACTTTTCTAAAGAGCCAGTACAAGGAGCTTTCCAAATTAAACAGGATTTTTTGAATCTAGCGCCCCCTGGTAGCGCCATCTACATATATGTCGACTGGTGCGTTAGAATCTCCTATCCTTGTCGATTGTCCAGTGAGAATTTCATGACATTTCATCGATTGGAAGTGAAGTTATTGCGTTTTAAGTGTCAGTATGTTTGTGTTATCGGTGCGAAAATGAGCTTCGAACAAAAAGCAAACATTAAATTTTGTTTTAAAATTGGTAAAACTTTTCCCGAAACTTTTGAATTGATGAAACAAGTTTATGGCTATGATTGCTTATCTCGTGGCAGAGAGTGGTTTCAACATTTTCAAAGTGGTCGTGAGGACACAAATGACCATCAACATGTGGGCCAATCAAAATCCGTGATCACCGGAAATTCCATCGAAACTGCGCGTGAATTCATCAAAATCAGCCGAAATCATCATTGAAATTCATGGGAATGGAATTGAACATCTCCAAAACATCGATTTATTGCATTTTGACCGCACATTTGGGCTTACGAAGGTGTCCATCGCGAAGATAAAAGTTGGCGTTTGTTGCACGATAATGCGCCATCTCATCGATCGACGCGTGCGACCGATTATTTGACCAAAAATCACATTTTAACCATTAACCACTCTCCGTATTCACCTGATATGGCACTGTGCGACTTCTTCTTTTTCGGAAAAATGCCTTTGCCCATGAAAGGAAAGCGTTATGCAGACGTAGAGGCCATTCAAAAGACTAGCACCGGCATACTGGCGGCCATACCAGCCAACGAGCTAAAACACTGGTTCGACATGATTTTGGACGGTGCAGAAAGCTGTATTGAAGCAGAAGGAGATTATTTTGAATAAAATAAATTGATTTTGCCGAAAAAACCATTTGTTCTGTTTTTTTGTTTTAAATTCCTGTTTACTTTGGAACACCCCTTTGTAAAAGAAGACAAAAAAATATTTCAAAAGAACTCGACAGCTTCACCTCGATGGTTGCTTAACATCCCATATATAATAAATGACCTCCAGCTCTAGAAATTTTCTCCCCAACTTACACACGCAGAGATTTCATGCAGCGAATAGTGCAAGGCGACAGCAATGTCAGCGCACTGTCGAACCCTAATATTTTACCCAAACAACTCTCTGTGCCCACTCTTCTAATATTAATCGAAAATTCCACTGAAACCCCCGCTGCTTGGTAAAACTTTTAATCTCATAACTAAGTAAACTTCTAACTATTTATGCAAATGAGCAGACACGCCAGCAAATCATCAGCGTAAGCAGCAGCAAATTGCCAATATTTAGATGACACACAAATCGCAGCACACCAACACCGGCACACACACACATGCACACAAGTAATGCAAAAGTGCAATCTTTGGCGAACAACTGCCTGGCGACGATAATTAAGCGCCAAATGACGGTAAAACAAGCCGTCGACGGCACAGCCGCAAATTCCCGGGGAGCTTTTGATCTTATTCGACACTTTACCTTTTGGCTTCGGCTGAACACCTTCGACTTTGGCAAAGACTTCGCCAGCGATTGCGGCTGCAACTGACTTTAACGGTTGTGGATGTCACCGCTGGGAGAACTGTTGCGGTTGGCGGTCTGGCGAGGGGTCTGGCGGGCGGTTGGACGGACGAGGCGGCAGCTGGCAGCCACTAACGCTATGAGAGTATTTATATGTATGCACTTATACTTGTATGTATGGGTGCGTAATTGAGGTGCATGTATTTATATGTGTAGGTGTCTATGTGTGCGTGTGTTTGTCTGACTTGTCGATCTCTGCGTGGATAACACCGCCGTGAGTGCGTAATTAATATCAATCATAACATTCGCAATTACGAAAGTTGCGAGTGAGAGAAAAAAAATGAAGTGGCAGCCAGGAGAGAGAAGAGCGAATAATAAGAAGAAGCAACATTGGTTTTACGCCAGCACTTTGCCACTTTTGCAACTGCAATAACAATTCAAGGATGTACACTTTTGCACTTTGTTATTTGGTTGGCAATTGATGCCCAACACTATCTAAGTATATATGGCTGTGTGTGTGTATGTGTGTACAACGCGCACGTTAACCCTGCTTGGCACTCACCGCTTTAACACAAATGCTACACTACAAGGAAATATATTGAATACAAGTAATTGCTGTTGTGTCTGTATGTATGTGTGAACTCAAACACACTCACACAAACACATTTAAACGTTTATATGTGTGCGTTTGCGTTTTGCGAAGATTTGCAGATACTCGAGCAGGCAAACTTGCGGACTGCCACGAAAGCAGAGTCAAAAGCATAATAGCGACAAGAAATACGACAACACAATCAGCCAACAACAACACCAACAACTGCAGGCAAGTATCGCGCGCAACTGACATAAGATAAGGAGCACTCAACAAAGCCAAAGCCGAAGAAAAATAAGAAATAGAACTAAAAGCCAGCGGCAGCTGCAGCGGTGCTGTTTGTGGTCACCACAGCAAACGGGATTGGGGAGTTTAGGTGGCTGCGCTAAGGCAAAAGGGCTGCAGATTTGCTGCGCAACTTTGCAACATGCAACTTTCATTGTTTGCCGCACAGCAACACACTCATCGTTGCCTTTGCTGCCATTGCACTTCTTCACATTGTTGTTGTTGTTGTTGTTGTTGCTGCTTTACTTTCTTTGTCGTTGCTGTTATTGCTGTTGCCTGCCACAACGTGCGCCAGGAGCTGTGGCACAAGCCCCTTGCGCCAGCCATTTGCGGTGCACGGACGTGCGTGCGTGCGTGGCTTTTAGGGGTCTTGAGCGCCTGAGACGCTGAGGCCTGAGACCGCAACTGCAGTTGTTGTGGCGCTCATTAAAAAAGTTTTGTTGCTTCAATAGTTTTCGCTTTAGTTTGGCCATTGTTGTTCTTTTTGTGACACACACACGCACACAAATGCTTACATAGCATACTTTCAGGCGCTGGTGCAAAGAGTTGTTACAAACATTAGATACAAGTGGCCATATGTATGTGTGTGTTTATTTATGCATGTATATGTGCAAAGTTTCGCCGGCACTTGGCCAGGTCCAAGTGTTATGCGCACATCCAATTGAATATGTAAATTTTCGTTGTGCAAAATTATTTCTTCGCATTTAATTGGATGGGCTGAGCGCAAACACACATATCTCTTAATGCATACAGTATGCTTATACCTAAAATATAACTTATATATTTGTATACCATATTGTATGGCTGAATGTCTGTAATATTTATGCAATAAGTAGCAATTGCCGCAACTCAACCGCAATATCGAATCAATCTAAATTCTATCGAAAAAGTTTTCGCCCAATTGCAAATTTCATTGCGGTTCAAAAACTCACTTATCCATTTCATTAGCATTTGCACACAAAAAATAATAAAAGGAGAAAGTAAACTTTTTCAAGGCTATCGCATGTAAAATGAATATTTTAAGCTGCGAAAAGAGATAAAAGTGGCTTTGAGGGATTTGTGCAGTAGCAAAATGATTATATAATTGCTTATGTGTGCTTAGTTGGACTGCTTAATTTCCAATTATAAATTTCACTCTGCCCATAAATAAACAAGCAGTAGTTGCATAAGCACGGCAATTGAAAGTGTGAACACATGGAAAGGGAATTTGATAACATTACTCAACCGAATTGGAATAAGTATGTATGTAAATATATATAATAATTGTAAATGTCGAAAGGTAAATTTCCAAATAAACAAGTAAGAAACGTCAACCAGAGGATCGGAATCCAAACAATTATATATACATATATATATATATGTATATATATTAGTTTGTCAAAAAAGTCTTGCGGTAATTTCGCTAGTTGGCGCAGAAAACGCGTAGTTCTAGTTTTATTCGTCGCATCGGGTCATGCTATACCTTTTTGGAAAGCTCATTTCACGCGCTAACACGTGTTTGATTGATTGCCGTTTCTTTTAAGTCGTTCGTGAGTTATAGCGTCGCAAACATGGAGCAAAATAAAGAGAAAATACGGCATATTTTACTATACGATAAAGGCAAAAATGCATCTCAAGCCGCCAATAAAATTTGTGCAGTTTATGGACTCGATACAGTTTCCATTTCCACCGCACAACGATGGTTTCAAGGTTTTCGTTCTGGTGTAGAGGTGGTCGAAGATGCGCCACGCTCCGAAAGACCTGTCGTCGAAAATTGCGATAAAATCGCTGAATTGGTCGAAAGAGACCGGCATAGTAGTAGCCGTAGCCGTAGCATCGGTCAAGAGCTGGGCATGAGTCATCAAAAATTCATTTCAATTTCAATAAAAAAAAAAAATCAATAAATATACCGCAAGACTTTCTTGACAACCCATTATAGGGTTAAATGGCTTATTAGTAAAATGGGGCAAATTTATAATGGGTTAAATGGCTTATTAGTAATTCTAAAAATATAAAGTAACATATATACATATAATGAAGAATCAATCCATTTTTGAATATAATAAATAATGCCAAGATATCACTGAAGTTACAAAGTGTAGCAACGTATTCAGATTAAATTCTTAATAAATCCAATCAGATCCTTAACTGAAAGTGCTAAATTTGAAACAACGCGGCTTGATAGAGTACTTGAAGTAGATAGAGGCGAATGCACTCCATCTGTGATAGTTTCGATTGATACATTCTCCGCGGTTCATCCTCCAAGTTTTCCAACATAGAAAAGCCAACAGCTGACAGCCAAAACCATTGTGCATCGAGCATTCTGACATTTTACGGCGTGTTTCTTTTTGCGGCAAATTATCTCGAGGAAACAACAATAAGAACTGGAAAAAAAGGACACAGCGGAAAAAGCTGATATACTCATCGCAGCCGTAAATTTCAATTTATAATTGGAATTTTTTGCCGATGTGATATTCTATCTCTAACTCATTCTTCAAAATGAATCGATCGATCTGACAAAGGCATCAAATGTGATAGATACGCTGTTTGTTAGGTTTCGAAATCAAAGACAAAAAACTGAGGAACATTTCGATCCATTTATTCAGACACGAAAAAAATGGCGGCAGAACTGCAAGTTGATGAAGAAAAACCAAGAGTCTGCGGCCAACGTCGAAACGTGAAAACTTCTGCGTGAAAAATTGCGAAGAATATTACAGGGTCTCAGTGTACATTCCTATGATGGATACAATAGGCGAAAATTTGAAAACGCACTTTTCTAAACAAATACTGGATGGATATCAACTGAGTTTGTTCTGTCATAATGTGTTTTTTTTTTTTAATTTAGTTGGATTTGATATTAGAAGGTCGATTTGAAATATTTCCACCATGATATTGAACTGTATAAAGATATATTAAATATAATAATCTTCATGTGTCAAGTAAATGTTTTATTCCTCTTCCCAAGAACTATTTCTGGATCCGCCCCTTTATATATGTATATATGTATGTATAATTCATACACAGACGACAATTTTGACATAAGGTTTGTTAGAAAAACGCGAATCATTATACATATATTGTATATCAGAGTTTTGGGTAGTATTGAACCTATTTTTTCTATTTTTGTCAATACTACACACGCAACATACTAATAAAATATTCCCTGAGCCTCATTAAGGTGCTATCAGAAATCATATGGAGTGAACTCACCCGGATTTTATATGGAGGCTAGTTTCCGCCCAATTTGATCAGAAAAAAAAAAACACAGTAAATCACGATTTAACGCGAAAATAATATAAATCGGGTACATGGGAGCTAATTCACACTCAAATATATGTACTATCGTGAAAAATGATTATAACTGAATTTCAATTACATATCTCACACTTTGACTCATACTTAACGTAAAAAGTCAGATATAGGTATTGGGCTCCAAATATTCGGTGCCTAAAGGCTTAAACAGTTTTTCGTGGAATTGAACATTTTTTTCTTACATTTTCCAAATCCATATCAAGCAACTAATCCACAAATGGTGCGAACAGGATTATGTCAAAAACCACATAAGGTAACCTACATATGGGTTGAACTTTTAGTGAATAAATCATATCAAGAAATAAGCCGTTAAACTGAGCTCCAGATCATGTAACTTGATTAAATTATATGGATTTTTGTGAAGGCATGTCAAAGAAATGATATATGAAATGAATGAGCCGCTGCAAAATACAGTCGCAGAAGCGAAATAATACAAAATATTTTTGAACATTAAATGCCATAAAGTGTATGTGCTTAGTCTAGTCAAATACGACAAAAAATAAAAGCAAACTTATTTACCTACATTTACTATATAACAAGTACAAAATTAGTGAAAGTATTAAAAACGTGATTAAAAAAAGAAAAAACGTTAACTTCGGTTGCATCGAAGCTAATATACCCTTCACAGGTGCATTTCTTTTAGTAACTATGTGTTCAGTTTGTATGGAATCTACATGCCATAGTAATCCGATCTGAACACTTTTTTTGGGGATTATGTTATTACCTGAAGCAGTAATCTATGTCAAATTTCGTGAAGATATCACGTCAAATGCGAAAGTTTTCCATACAAGAACTTGATTCCGATCGTTCAGTTTGTATGGCAGCTATATGTATAGTAATGTGATCTGAACAATTTCTTCGATATTACATAGGAAAATAACCTGTCCCAAGTTTTGTGAAGGTACATTGTCAAATGTGAAAGTTTTCCATACAAGAACTTGATTCCGATCGTTCAGTTTGTATGGCAGCTATATGTAATAGTGGTACGATTTTGGCAATACCGACAAATGAGCAGTTTCTTGAAAAGAAAATGACGTTTGCAAAATTTCAAAACGATATCTTAAAAACTGAGGGACTAGTTCGTATATATACAGACAGACAGACAGACGGACATGGTTAAATCGAATCAGCTCAACTTACTGATCATTTATGTATATACTTACTTTATAGGGTCTCCGACGCTTCCTTCTGAGTGTTACAAACTTCGTGGCAAACTTAATATAGCCTACTTAAAAGTGATTGAAGCTTAAAGATCCAGTCAAACAACTCCAAAGAAAAACGTCAAAAACTTTACGCTCATAATAAATTTAATACAAGCACTAAAATCGAATATAGCCAGTGAAATATGATGAAATTGAAAATAAATGCAATTCATAGACAAAATTTCGTTTCCGAAATCGAACGAAGCGGCAAAATGTGAAAAAAGTAGCATGAATGTAAAATAGATAAATGTTATCATGAAAAATGCAATGATGAATAACTTAAATGCAGGATATTACTGGCAGCTAAAGCGAAAACAACAAAAGCAAAAACACCAAAACAAACTGAAAACAAATCAAGCAACAACTAAATTGTAAGTGCAACAACAAGTAAAAGCACCGACAACGATTTATACGTGTGTATGTGTACGTGCGTGTATATATACATATACAGCATGTTCATGTGGCAGCAATGACAAGCCACTTGCACCGCTGCAACGAGTGTCCTTTTCTCAAGGACAAACTGTGCAACACGCGCGCACACTGTGCTACTCGACGTACTTGCAACTGGGCACGAACACCATTTTACTCTTAACGAAACACACCCACACACACGCGCACTAACACTCGCAAACACGTTTAAGCAACAGTTTTGTGTGTATGCATGTGTGTGTGCGACGCTTTTTGGATGTAATAAAGCAACGTTTGACAAAGAAATAAATTTGTTCATGCAACAATGCAGTGGCAGCAACACAAGTAGCAACAACATTACACATACATGCATGTAAGTGTGGGTGCTTCGCTCCACTTTCGCCCAGCAGCAGTTCAGTGCACATCTCTTTCAATGCCACCCCAACGCAACACTTCACAGCGTCGTCAGCGCTCCTTGTTGCCACTTTACTCGTAGATCAAACATCTCTTCTTACATTTCACTTGTTTTCCCCCTTCTTGCCTGCGTTGGTGTCTGGCTTAGATGCGCGTAAGTATTTATATATTTTTTTGCAGTTGAATTTTATTTTAATTTTAATGAAGAAATGCCGCAAGTGTTGGACAGTGAGAAGCTGTGGCACACCTTGAACAAGCCTGCAGCAATGCAACCTCTCAGCCCGCGAAGTGCCTTGAGCGCCTGCAAGCGCGCGGTAAGGCCGCTTCATCGCATCAAATATCTGTAAATTATGGTAAAAGTATCCAAAGTGCCTTTTAGTGTCATCTTGACACACAGCCAAACAGATAACTGCATATATATAGTGCATATATACAACCGCAACTAAATCAGCAAGGTTTACCTGTCGCAAATCCACCGTCTTCATGCGCTCTCTGACCGCTCAGCCGGCCACTTAACTAAAAATACTAACGGCATTGGTGCCACTCCGTCTGCCATAGCATGCCACCTTCATTGCAACAGCTTTAAGTATTTTTCTGCCCCCTAGTACTCATGCCCACTCTTCCTGCATTTATTTTCAGCGCTTTCCTTGCGCGGGTTTCCTTAATAATTTTTCAATTTCTTTTGCCTGTTATTTCAGTGGAAACTCTTAATATTATTCCACTGCTTTAGTTAGTTGATATTGTAGAAATGTTGCAGATGCCTTTCCTCACGCTTTGGCGCCTCTCTCGCAGCATGATCTGCATAACTAGGCTACTATTTCCCTTCCTCAAATGCGATTCAAAGTGGTTAAGGCGTTAGGCAGATTTCAAGGACTCTGCGAATATTTTTAGTAGTATCATTTGCTACTAACCATACAAAATTTATATAGTGAGCATCTGTGGTCATCAAAAAGGTCCTGAGATGTCTTAATTGCAAGGATGTAAGGTTTGCTCAGAAAATGGAGAAAACTTGTAAAACAATAGTCCTAGCATTGGGTTAGAATTTTTCTGCTAAAATAAAGCTAACTTTAGTTCATACAACTATAAATAGTTCAATAACAATTAGGCCTTTGACCGCTTAGTCAAATAGTAGAAGCATGATTGTCAGTGACTAGAAGTGTGTAAGGAGTGCAGTCAGAAATCAGGATGCACCAGAAGCCCAAATAAATGAAAGTTCGGTATGCTTTAGGGAACTATTTCTCCAAGCGACTTATTGATCTTGCTGAACAGTCTAACAAACGGAGTTAAGGAATTCACTCAAAGTATACAGAAAATCGTTAATTTAAAGTCCCTTTTTATTGCAATAAACTTTTTCGAGACGAGTTTTTCGTCTGGCTTCACAAAGGACCGAACATAACAATCTAAGTGAAATCCCTCTGTCATGCTGAGGGATCCAACATCTAACCTAATCTAACTTTAATTTTCACAGAAGGTGAGAGAAAGTGGTTGTCACACATTTAAAATAAAATTCTAAAATATAGCGGTAAAATGTTCGACCTAAAGTTATGAGAAAGAGAACGATAAAATGTATGAAGAGTAAGACAAATATAAGCCAGAAATAGCTCTTGAAGAAATAACATAGAGCATTAAAATTCTCTTCTTTAGCATTATTGCACTTAATTTAAGAGTTTTTCAATATACATATTTCTGATTCTTAGATTATACTTGTATTCTGTGGATTATGCAAAAAGTAGGGATACTAGAAAAAATAACAGTATGAGATCCAGCGTTTCTAAAAATTGCCCAAAAGAACGACTCTTCAGAAACAACTTCCATTATGTGAAAAAAAAATTAAGTATTCCTTGGTGGAAACCAAAAATTTACTCTCCGAGATAAAGACTTGACCACCTTCTTCAACTGATGAAAATATGAAGGACATGGTGCTTCAAAATTATCAGGCAAGTGTTAAAGAGATTACGAGACAGCTCCACATCTCCCGCGAGTCCGTTGAAATGATTTTGGTAGATATTTTGGGTATGAAACGCTCCTTGCTCGCTTCTTGCTCGACTCGTCCTGATAAAGCTGAAGAGTACCGCCAACAGGTCAGCTAGATCGTGCGATTTTACATCCCAGATTCATGGAGAGCATTATAACTGCCGAAGTGAACAATCATCGAAATGGTTTTGCTCATAGGTTTTTCGATATTCGTAGCGTGATGCATTATTAATTTGTTGCGGAAGATCAAACGGACAATAAGGAGTTCTATTTGGTTATATTGAGGCGTTTGCCTTCTACATCCTTTAAAAGTGGACGGAATTGTGGAAGAACAATTCATGGATTTTACACGATGATAATGCATTATCGCATCGAGCCACGAGTGTGACCGAATTTAAAGCCGAAAACGCTATGAATACCGTTGATCAACCATGCTATTTACAAGATTCAGCACTGTGTTATTTTTTCGTTTTCCTCAAACTGAAATTAGAATCTGTTTTCAGTCGATCAAAAAAAAATAAAACTCGCTGAAAACTCGTTGGCATAAGTGTATTCTATCTCGTGGTGACTATTTTGAAAGCAACAAAATAAATATTGATGAATATTTAAATATTTTGCGTTTTACAATTTCCGAGTACTTTTTGTTATAATATAAGTTAAAGATTTTTTTGTTTCTTTTGAAGAAAAATAGTCGTAAGCTTTCTTCGTCACTTGCAGATAAATTCAATTAAAAATCCCAACAAATCTATGTCTCATTAAAATTTTCAATCTAGCGGGCACATTAAGAATTACGCTAAAGTAGATCTGCGACACTTCCCAAATACGCAAACGAGCATCACACAGCATCAAAGTGAACTTCTAACTCAATCATAGTTTTATTCACCTTAGTAATGGAGCTCTTTGAACGCATTACTCGTCAGCAGAGACTATTATGTCGCCAGAATCCCACTTTCATTACCCGTTCTTAGCGACTTTGCATTAAGCGCAACGCCTTCCATGGCAAGTATGAGAAAGTGTGCAAGAAGCTGCTTAGTTTAATGCGCTCAAAGGTGACCTTGTCGCGATTACAGCGCCCGAGCACGCTTCGTTGCACTGCATTTGTTTTAGCAACAACAGCGGGCACGACACTAAACGGCAGCGCACAATTTCTTGGTCATCTTCTGGTCAATGCTTTTTCCTTAACCTCTTCTCCTCTCACTCTCCACCAGTCTTTTGGTGCACTGGGCGCTACGTGCATTTTTAATTAATTTCCATTTTGCGGTTCTCCTTTGCATTTCTCTTTCATTGCTGTTTTCAGAAATATTCGCGCATTTTATTTTGATTTCTCGCGCTTCTCCACTCTCCGCCGCGCACCCACTTTCCTCGAGCACGTACGCCCTTTAAGCGAGTTTGAATTTATGTGCGTAACTCGCAACGGCGAAGGGTGTGTTTGCACATTAGCGTGTCAGCCTGATACCGCTTTTTCGCGGCAGTAAAACTTTAAAATGCAAATGCAAATATTTTGCGAAATAACACCAGAAATGCATTTAATTTGCATGACTCAGCATTTACCGTGAATTATCTACTTCATTCCCGCGCTTTCATTGCATTTCTTGCTCTGGCCTGCAGTTGTTTTTGTTATTATCATTATTTTTGTTGTTTTATCTCGCATTGGTCTGGCGCATTTTGCATCCGCAACAGCTGCAACGTATTATCACGCGCCCCGCCCCTCATTCAACACCTTGGCCATCATTCACCGTACTTTATTTTCTTTTTCTCTTCTTTGGACTTGTCTTAAACGCTGGCAGCAAAGGCATTAAGTTGCACAGGTGTCCTGACTTTTTGCATTAACTACCGCAGCTCTTCGGCACTCTAAATATCGCCAGCTACCGCGCCATAATGTACGCTAAGCTAAATGAGTGAGTCCATGCGCGCAGCGAAATATGCAACAAATAATTGCATGCCGCTTTGTCGAATTTAATTAAAAAGTCTTTGCTGTGGAATTGCAGTCTAATTTTCTATTCGTTTTTCTTAAGTCTTAATCGTTTTTTACCCTTCGCATAATTTTAGTCGCTGCTCGCTGCTGCGTACTGTTTTATTGAGTTTTTACTAGTCGAAATTATGAAGTCAATCTCCCGAAATGGTTCATTTCTTCAGAAGTTAAATGCAAAGTGTGAAAGCGTGTGAGACACAGTTCAAATTTCAGAGCTTTAATTAGAAATTGGAATTTAGAACCAACTATTTTCTATTAAGTTAAATGAAATTTAAAAAACAAATGAAATAACGATTACTATTTTAGTGATCAAGATCACTGAAACCATTTAAAATACATAATGGACTTGAACTCAAAAAAGGGTTAAACAAACACAGAAATTCTGTTGTCGCCCAAACTTTTGAATGAAATAAACCACCGAAAATATGTTATATGGACCCTATGTGCAAGATGGAGGAGGATGGAGTCATGTGTAGAAGTTCACGCAAGTGAGGAAAGTTCTCTGATCGCCATTCACTAGGGAGTGGCCAGAAACGATTATTTTACATATGGCTCAAGCAGCTCACGACTACCGGTCGTTGACCAAGTATCCTCTGGGATAAAGCCAAAGTGAGAAGGCGAAACATCCCCTCCGTAGGGTTGTGCGCTGGGTTTGGGACCCGCCACCAAAAAAACGCACCCAATGAAAAGAAACAACAAGCCTGGGATGAGTGACCCCCCTTTTGATGACGACCATGGCAAACGAAATAAGGACTACGATCTAAGGACATGACTGGGTCTTTTATTAAGATTTGGCGAATGACAAAAAACTGGTTCCGATACCTTCGAATATCAAGAGCCTAGTAACAAAAGAACACTTGTTGATTTTCCAGACCTTAAGGCCACACTGATAGGGTTTGTTCGGTATGCCAGATTGTCGAAGAGTTTCGACGTCATATTCATAAAGCCAAAAATCACTATTGATGCGTTGAGGGTATGTTTCCAGCTACGTTTTAAAACATCTCTTTTGAAACCCAGTCATGGTTTTTGGAAATGATTCAGGTCTTTTGGTACGAGTCTACATTGAAAAAATACCCAAAATATTAATCAGTAGGGGTTGAATCGATCCATACAGATTTTAATATCTTCCGATATCTTTCTGGGACTAATACTTAGAATCTCAAGAGATTTTTTTACACTCATATTTCACTATTTATTTAATATTAACCTTTTTAGCTCCTTACACAAATCTTATATTGTACTACTTAAATATAAATTATAAATATCATATTAAGGTTTCAGTAAATTATCCAAAACACTACCCCAACCATCAGCAAGGTCTTCCTTGCAGCAGCTCATCCAAACCGCACCGCATTATTCGGTAGTTAATCTCATTGTAATTAATTTTGCCGGTGAAGGCTTTTTGTAAACGATTTGATAGCATCCAAACTTCTTCCTTTCCCCAAGGATTTCTTATTACCTTTAGACCGCTTATAAATTGCAGTTTTATGGGATTTTCAGCCAGCAAAACACGCGTTTGATACGTGTAAGGGTTACGTATGTTCCAGCCGAATAGCCCGACTGGCTCGTAGTGGCCACACAAGAGCACACCATTTGAGGTCATGGCTGATGCTCCACATTGCACGCCACGTTTGCCAAGCACACTGAACTGCTCTATAGCCGAACCTAAGCCAAAGTCCCAGAGTGTGCTGTTGTTTATAACATCCAATGGTATCGCCACTTGCGCATCATTTGAGAAAGAGTGAAAGTAGAGCGAACGTCTTAAGCCCAACCCCAACGGCGTTGTAGCAAGACCAATTGCGCCCTCCAAAAGCTCAAAGCTTTCACCAGCTATAGTATGTGTGCTGAAGTCTGGATCGGGATAAGTGAATTTATTTTCTATGCGCCAAGATCGGGCATTTTGCACATCATAAACCACAATACCGAAACCGGTAGCATCGGCCATATAAACGAAGGTTTGTTTGCATTCACCGCGTGGCGGTGGATCGGTACAATCAACATAAGGCGTAACAAAACGACTAACCGTGCTTTTATACATTTCCGAAGGTAAACGATAGCGATGCAACAAGTGAGTTGTAGCCACGTCAATAACGACGATTTGTGGTGGACAGAACTGTTCGTTGTCTATCTCACCGCTATCGAGTATCCACATACGGCCGCACGGATCGATCTGTAACGACAGCGAAACTATGAAATTTGTATGTTTGAAGGGACCTCACTGGAAGTACACACATGCACGCGACAAACGGAGGTGAGGCCATTACAGTCCTTGCCGTGGGACCAATGCCAATCGTAGCTGGGATACGGTTGCAACTCGGTGCCATTAGGGCGTTGCACATTTGTCAAATAGGCCAACGAATAGGGTATGCCTTTACCGAAACGCGGTATTGTGACAAAAATGATAGGCGAACCATTGGGCGCTGAATTGGAAAATGAGAATATGTAAGGTTCTAACTTTTTCTTGTCTAAGGACAAAGTCTCGTACTCACGCGTATAAAAGACATCTACATCGATCGGCAGCGCACTATCGGGGTTGTAGCGCCCATCCCGTAACGTTGCCTGTCGCTCAGCTGCGCTGGGGAAGCCGAACTCCAAGTTTCTCGCTTCGTACATTGTATTAAGTTCCTTATATCTATGAAATTGTTGCTGATTTTGTTGCACATATTCACCATTGTAGTTGTAGACCGTTGGACAGGCACAAAAGTTGACAAAGACCAGTAGTATATACAACTGAATGATGAGCCTGAATTAGAATAAGATAAAAAATATATATTTTAAGCTTTTGTTGTTTTACACTTGTAATAAAATAGATGGCACCAATCAATGAATAATATGTGCTCTTATATTTTTTTTTATTTCTTCGGAACCTGTTAAAAGACTAGCATGAAATTTGTATACCAAAAACCTGTTTTTGTCATAATTTATTAAGCATTTGAAAGCGAAATATTTATTAGCTATTAAAAAAATTAATTATCATGTTCTCACACACCTTTTAGGTAAAAACAAACAATAATTCATTATATTAATTCAGATCTACTTTTAATACTGCAATTCGATATTTAATAATGGTTGGCAAGTTGTTTAACTGAGTTTTACATCTTAAATATACTACATTAAGTATACCAAGAAGTTTATAAAACCCACTAGGAACATCGAGCTGAAATGATATCACTCGTCCTTTCCTCTCCTGAACTCGACCTTAGCTTTTGAATTGAATTATATGTAAAATCAGGAATTTTAGTAGAACCCTAATGGGCTGATGATTTCGGCAATCTGCCACCTGATCATGATGCAGTGCCACACATCTGAAAAGGCTGACGGGCTAATGTAGCAACTGCCTCCGTCGCGTTAAAATCCTGACTGGCCTTAGAGCACGTTCTCCGCCGCAGTCGTTAAGTTGACGTGGTAGGTGTACCACTAACCGTGCGTTCAAAGGTGGTTAGGTAATGCCTAACCTTCTTATCAATGGCAACGTGTAACTTTGCCTTGTAACTAGTTTGATAAGACTAGTATGAGTGCCAGTTGCGATGAGTGAATCGCAAGCAATTGTTAAACTGATGAGATTGTAAGGAAGGGTATCCTAGTCTCCTATCAGTGGGAAAGAAATAAGTTGATACACCTCCTCTACTCGTGTGTTCTACTACTGGATAGCTGAGCTTCGCAGTAACTTGGAAAGCGCTGGACTTTCATGATTTCGTGCAAGATGCTTTTATATCAAGATCGATGGTAAGCGACCCCGTGAGCTTTTTGCCTCAGTAAAGCCAGCCTCTCCGTAGGTGTGGGAGTTCTAGCCAGCTATTACTCTATCGGCACTCATGCTATAAGGTTGAAAATCTTAACGGAATCCAGCTGCAGAAGTTGTATAAAAGAAGACGAAGTGGAATTATCTAAGCACTTCGTTGTCACGCGTTTGTGAGGTCAAGGCATAAACTCTTGGTAGCTCATACTTCTAGACATTCCACCAAACTGATGGAAATAGAAATTAATCACCTGAACAAATTTTTACTGGCCACAAGACCCTTTTCTGGCTTACAAGTTCGAATTACAGAAGTTCTATTCTTGTGGCATGACAAAGAACTGCATAAAGTAATCTAAATGCGATCTTTGGATCCATAATTAAACTTAAACCTTTCTCCATAAAAACAGCTTTTCATTTGTCGAAACCGCCGATATCGGACCACTATAGGGTAAGGTTCTATATAAGCTGAACGCTGAAGCTCAAATTTTAATATGGAATCATTCTTATTTCTGATGTGTATTGCAGTTTAAAATTGTGAATCAGATATTAGACTATTTCCACTCTGACTAGACTTTTTTTACTTCGACATAAAAATTGAGGACACCCCTATGCATAACCTTTGTGCAATTAAAGCAGAAAATAGATTCTAAAATAAAAGCCATTTCTACACGATCTAACACTAAAAGTACTCGAAAAGTACCAAAATTTCAGACGAGTGTAATATTTATATCATACATATTTGAGACACTCATCTTGATAAGAGAACTCAATTAATGTTCAAAACAATCTCACTTAGATTGATTAGATGAGATTAGATTGGACCAGCTACGTCGGTTGAGTCCAATTTTCGATGACTCGTTCGAGTATTTCGACTGGTAACAATATCAGACATCGTTCTCACCAGCATCATTTTTGAGGAAATATGAAGCGACCCACAATCCACACCAAACCGCAGTTTTTCCTGGATGAAATTGCAGCTCTTGAACCATTCCAGGTTGTTCTTCGTCCCCGTGTTCCATTCGGTCGGATATTATCTAATAATGAATTTTGGATCTCAAGAAGGGTGATGGTTTGTTGAACCATTTGTAAACGCTGTTCAGGTGTAAGTCTTTCCATGATGAAATGCCAAACATTACAGACCAAAAATAACATGAGAGCTTGACACGACTCAGGCAGGGTCTGTTAAAAAAAGCTATTGAAAATAGTACCTTTACTTGGATCAACCGTTACAAGCTAATAAAATTTGAAAAATGCTTCATTTCTGTGAAAGGTTGTATCACTTATACGAAGCAGCTTCAAATTAGCGAATAGAATATATTAATCACTGTTACAATCACGTCTGTAAAGAATTAACCGTTTTAATGACAACATTAGTTACACTAGCTGTTACTGGTTGTTTCTTGCCAATTTTGTGTTGTCTAATCCGAAAATGATAGTAATAATTTCCTAACACGAAGGATTGTTTGTGTGTAGGGGTCAAACCACATCCTTTCACTAAAATTCCAAAAATAACTGTACGTGATGAAAATTTTTTGAACTAAAATTCGTAATCAGGACACCTTAAATACCCTCTGAACACATCTGTCGCTAATTTTTCCTTGAGATTTCTTAAGTAGTGTAATTGAGGTGTTCATTAAAATTTTAAATTTAAAATTTATATATATTCAAAAAGTTTACTATGCAAGGAGAATAAAAATGTTTTGAAAATATGTCAATTGTTTTCATACTTTACTTCTAATGCCCGGTTTCAAAGTCCACACTTAAGTTGTGCCCAAATAAAATCTTAGCTAAGCATTGTTTCGGACTGAGTAGTCATTTGGGTTTCACAGTCAATGCTTAATTTCTATAAAATTTTAAAATGATATATGGCAACGTTATGGGCAACATATGTTTTACAAATGTCATCCATAAAAATATGTTTGAAATATTTAAATTATAACAGGAAATACATAAATTTGCGAGGAAATTTATATCGAAAATGGATGAAAACAACAAAAAAAAAAAAAAATAAATAAATAAATATATCAATATAATGGATGAAAACAACAAAAGAACGCCGAATTTTACCGCTAGCGAGTCGGAGCTCCTATTGGAACAGGTGGAAAACCCAATGCGATTCCATATTTTTTCACAAAAAATAACTTCTTATTTCTTATTATTCTTCTTTTGACAAATAACTGGAAATACAAAACAATTCAAAACAAAAATCAGCTGTTACTTAAGCACTGCTTAAGTCTCCCATTTTCAGTAGTTAAGCATAACTTAAGTCTGAACTGTAAAACACTATTTTCCTGTTTTATCTTAAGCACAACTTAAGTATGGACTGTGAAACCGGGCATTAGTATCTTAGTTCAGCAGAGCTTCGTAGATAAAAAACAAATTTTAATCAGTTTTACTTTAAACTTTTTTCACAAAACAAATCTGTTAGATTTTTTCAATTTTGTTTTTGTAATTGTAAGTTTTTTTTATGATTTTCATATAAACCAATTAAAGTAACTTTTCACTATACTCTATTGTATAATGTACATTTATGTACGTATGTATCATTATTATCTATTATCAAACACTTAAACTCACATTTTGCACAAGACTATTTATTTCTCACTTCAACTAGTAAACAAATAATTTCAATAAGAAAATCTACTCGCATTTAATATTCACACCAGGCGTGGCTAACCCGAAAACCGCACTGAATGTAATATTTCAATAATTTTTGATCGCAGTCGACGATCTTCGAGAGGTACTTGGTAGGTTTGATTTACTTTCATTTACTTTACATTACGCGTTTTGGTATATTTGCTCTGCTACCAATCTAATTTTCAATTTTTTTTTTCAAAGAAACAGTGTGAGATTAGATATTTACACGCACATGTGTGTATTCATAATTATATTTAAGCTGATTTCGACAACTGGTTTCCCTACTTGTGACGCTGCCGAATGGGCAGCTGGTTAGCAGCAATGCATTTGTTGACTTTAAGCGAAACAATTCAGATTTTATGGGGCGAATGACTGCAATAACGGTTTTGTAATGTTACTGTTGTTGCGGTGAATTGTTGGCTTATAGACTTTCAAATATTTGTTGTTCATTTTTCAGACCTTTAAACAATCAAAGCGGCATATTTTTCATTGAAAACATTTCTATATAAAAAATTATCGGAGAAGTCTGCGCTCTTTTTAACGGCATATTATAAGCGCACAAATGACGTGTTTTTCCTTACAACTGCAGCTGTGCTGCTGGCGCGGCAAAAACG
Source organism: Bactrocera neohumeralis (assembly GCF_024586455.1). Lineage (NCBI taxonomy): Eukaryota > Metazoa > Arthropoda > Insecta > Diptera > Tephritidae > Bactrocera > Bactrocera neohumeralis. The sequence goes on from NC_065919.1 coordinate 70,001,844, forward strand.
CTTTGCTGACCGCGAATGGTCACAAGTTTGATTATTTTTTGATTTTTTTTTGCCTGCCTCAATGAACGCAAACCGTAAATATGGCAACTTTCGGCGCATTTATGGTTGCTTTGTTGATATTGTGTTTTTACCGTTATACAAAAACAATACATTTTTAATTTATAACCTGCAATTTGTAATTTCGCCAACATTTAGCCAAAAATTAAATGCGTATTTAGCGGCAACAACCAAAGCCACCGCGAAATGAAATATAAAAGCGGGCACACACACACAGAGAGAGAGAGAGAGAGACAGTAGAGCAAACAAAGTGCAGTGGTATTTATGCAAATGGGTTTCAGATGCGATTATAAAAACCTGTTGAAATAATATTTTCATATTTTACGATCATATATTTTACGCTTATGCGCGTGTGCGTGGAGCAATACTTCATTTGAAGCAATTTTAATGCAAAAATATTAAACTGAAAACGTTAAGAGTCGTCGTGGCTATTGTTGTTTGTTGTTTTTTGTATTTTTGTTGGCATTGTTGTTGTAGTAAACTGAAAATGCTGCCGATTGCTGTTGGTATTTTTGTTGTTGTTGTTGTAGCTTTTGTTACTGGTGTTTATGCTGTTGTTCTTTTCATTTTTGTTGTAGTAAACCGAATATCCTAACGGTTATCGTTGTTTTTGTGGTTATTATTTAACTGTTGTTGTCTTAATCGGAAAATGTTACCGACTTTGGCGTTGCAATAATTTTTGTTGTTGTTTTTGTTATTGTGGTTAACGTTGTTGTTGTTATTTTTTTTGTAGCAAGCTGAAAATGCTGCTTGCCGTTGAGACTGCACGGTTATTTTTATTGTTGTTGTAATATTAGTAGTTTTTTGTTGTTGTTGTTGTTGCTTTACATACATACATGTGCAACGCGTGAATAATTTCGCAAATATGCGCAAAATATTCTATGCATATGCATGAACTCAAATGCAAAACGCACACACATGCACTTATAACCGAGTCAAAGCTTTATTGTAGCCCAACTCACACACAGCCACACACATGTGCACTGTTGTGTGGCGCACACCAGACCATTTTGTGGCAATTAATGCACTTTTGTTTATTTACATTACGCACCGTAAACAATAAAAGTTGCAACAATGATACCAATAGCCACAACAACAACAATAACTACTACTAAAACCAACGCCAGAGCAAAAACAGCAGTAGCGACAAAAACCATCACAATACCAACCACAACAACAAGCGCAACAAATAAAACTTGTATAACAACAATAAAATTACAATAAATTACAATAGGTTGCATTTTAATGTCGATGTTGCATGCAATTTGCAAAGAGCTCGCATTGTTTGCGCTCTATCATTTTGTGTTTTGCCGGCAACATTGTTGCACAGAAGAATCGCAAATGATGCATAGTTGACAAATAATAACAACAAATGTAATAATAGCATTAATACCGAAATAATTGTCGGTTTGAGGCGCATGCCACACTTAACGCTGCACAAATATGTAAGTGGCAGAGTATAATGTCTGTGTTGCACACACACATTTACATCGACACTACTTGCTGCAAGTAAGTTAACAACAATCAGAGGGGAAGTTACAACTTTGTGTGAAAGTAACTGTGTATTTATGCCCGTATGTGTGTTTGTGTACGCTTGCAACAATCGTGTTTACCGGACATTTTTTCTGCAACTGCAGGGAGTATGGAAGTTCATGTTTGCCAGCAATTAAAATGAGTGACGCATTCGGACTGCTCTGAGTATCAAACAAGCAGAGGTAACGGCAGGTGAGGGGCAGTAAACAATTTCTCGGTGAGTATTTCAACTAATTTTGAAATCTGACTATGTGCAGACCGGTATATATGTGTGAATGAGTGGTTGTGTCACTTATACTATATATATGTGTATAAGAATGACTAGGGTTTTTGTTTCGTTCACCGATTGCCAATCCGCTGAGCATTGGGGACATAAAACAGGTCAATAAGAAGTTCTTTCTTACTTTTCCCTTACAGTTTATGGAAATATATTTTTTCATAAACATGCTACTGTGATAAAAAGTACATTGAGTGTGTATACAAAATTCTTCCAATTGAATTTCGATCCTGTCCAATAAAACGCAGTTTTGTCAACGCCTTTTCCAGTTCTCGAAACAGTCCGAATAGTCTTTTTCTGGTATAGTTTTAAAGACCTCTTTTGATTTCGATTTTATCTCACCAATCGTACCAAGCGGCTTACATCCGACTACTGACTGCTTGACAAAAAACCACAAATTTTCGATGGGGTTGATGTCAAGGGACCGTGGCGGCCAGTCCATTACCTTAACATTCTTTTCCTCAAACCACTTTTTAACAACTTGACTTGTGTACTTGGAATCGTTGTCGCGCTGGAACGTCCAAACAAGTGGGATTCATGTTTTCCTTAATCCAATAAATGGATCCTACACCTTGCCAAGAAAAACTTGCTCGAACCATGATACTTGCACCTCCATGTTTTACCGTTTTTGTATGAGCTGAGTTTTTGGCAAAAAAACTTCGCGAAGAGTGCAGTATTATCTTGATGAAGAAACTAACTAAGACCTGACTTCCGATATTTCTTTCTTGGACAACAAACATTGTTTAAATTACCTCCATGTTTTACCGTTTTTGTATGAGCTGAGTTTTTGGCAGAGAAAATTCGCGAAGAGTGCAGTATTATCTTGAAGAAGAAACTAATTAAGACTTGACTTCCGATATTTCTCTCTTGGACACAAAACATTGTTTAAATTATATTCCAATATTCAGGTTTCTTATTGGCAATCGACGATTTTCAAGCAACAAATGTTTTATTTCTCGAACGATGTCCTCGCCCTTAGAGGTTGATGTCTTCGTCCGTAGAGCAGTTCGTCTTTAACGCTTTCTCGGTCGGGTTGAACTCACGCTATCACTTTTAAACATTTTTTTGTTTATATAAATAATGAGCATGACGAGCTGAGTCGATTAGCCAAATCCGACTATCCGTCTGTATATACGGGAGTCCCTTAAGTTTGCACATGTCCTTTACTCTCTAAGAAACTTCTCATTTGTCGGAATTGCCAATATTGGACTACTATATCATATAGCTGCCATACAAACTGAATGTGTTTGTATTGAAAGCTTTTTGTCATGGGTTATTGTCTAGGGCAATATTGCAATCTCCGAAAATATTAATATCGGACCACTATAGCTACAATACAAAATGACCGGTCCAATTCATAGTCTTGTAAGAAATTGTATATATGAAGGACATTACAGCTTCGGTGTTAACGTTTTTTTTTCTTATTTTGACTAAATGTTGACTCTAGCATATTCTAAAAATTAGAGCTCGAACACTAAAATATACTTAAATCTTTACTGAATTGCCCCAATTAATATTGTGTATTTATATTCTGCGTGCATGATTGTTTTTTTGATAGTGCTGACATGCGAAATCAGCCTTGATTTGGTTAAAAGGGCTAAATTTCTAAGCCAACTCTATCTTCGACGCACAGTTGAAAATTAATGGATAAAACATAAGAGAGTTTTTTTATAATGTATAATCCAGAAACTAACCAAAGATTTTAGTTTTGCGAAGTTTATAACCGCTCAACCCATAAAATTGATAACTTTTTTATTTGAAAGACCAGACAAAATTTTACAAAAATATTAAACAAAAATTCCCTGAAAAATGTCAAGCCGTTTATAAATCACTATAATTATTACAAACTACGACTTTTAACACTCGACAATTACAGTTATATTTAGGCTTATAAGAGCATTTCATAATATCTCTATCTTTGATAGAAGAAAATATTTTTGGAATTCTTAAGGCTATTTCGTATCCTCATTTACATAAGTAATTATCAAAGCTGCATGGAGCAGGGAGAGGTGGAAACATCCAGGCTGAAACTGACATTATCTGTCTCGCATTTTGTAGATTTGTATGGTCTTATGATCCGGCGTTCTAAGCTGTCCTAGTTAGATCCTTTTTAAAATCGACCTATTAACCTAACCTACATAAATCATAATGTATTTTGTTAGTTCCTCTACTCTGGAATATAATGTGCCGAAAAACGTACATATCATTGGGTTCGCAGTTGACATTGCTCTTTTGGTAATAGCCAAACACTTATGGGATATCGTTATGATAACCAACACAAAAATATCGCAAATAAGTGACTGGTTCGAAACTACCGGACTAACCCGAGAAGTTGCTACATTCTGCACAAAAGGTGGAAGCATAACCACCCAGACAGCCATCAAATATTTAGAAATTGTTATTGATGCAAGAATGACGTTTAAGGAACACGTGTATTATACGTGTTAAAAAGCTTTAAAAGTATGCAGAGCTCGAACTCGGTTAATTTTCAATACCCGCGGACCAAAACAAAATATAAGTCGACTGCTAGGCGGAGTATTAAAGTCAGGCGCACAGATATTGGAGAAGGATCTCGAGATTAAATCGTATCGGCGCGGCCTATTTTCCACATACACCATTTGCGCATTAAGAGTATGCTCCGCGCTTCGTACGGCATCTCACGATCCTGTCCTAGTAATCGCGGGCTTACACCCGCTAGATCTCTTAGCCAAAGACCTCAAATACCCTTTAAACGATAGAGTAACACCCACAACTCTACACGAAAATGCCAGAGTAGATACGGTGAAGCATTGACAGAAACAACGGGAAGACAGCCAAAATGGTCGCTAGGCCTTTCGACTAATTAAAGACAGTGAGTCATGGCTCAATAGACCGCATATTCTAGTCTATGATTTCACTTAACCCAAACTCTCACAGGACATGATTCATATTTGAAGTAATTCAAACACGAAGACAACGAATTATGACATTATTACGGAGGCGAAACCATCGAGAATGTAAAGCAAACTTTGTTCCATTGTGGGAAATATGATCAAGAAATGCAAATTTAAAAAATTCATTCGGGATAGACCCAACTCCAGAAACCTAGTGTATCAAATGGTGGAATCACTAGATAAATGGAAAGCCGTGTGCGAAGTAGCAGCCAAAATAATGAAACACCTAAGAGCTGGAGAACAGCAATGTAGAAGAGATCTAAGACAACTAAGACACGACACACAAATCATGATTGAAACAGACACGAAGGGTTTGTGGACAAAAACTGTACAAGGAGGGTTATGAGACAAAACGGGTGACGTAAAACAGCTTGTTACTGGATACATTACGATCCAGAGCTAGGTATGAGTAATACTCAATCACCCATTCGACGTAATACTTGACGGTGGTACCGGGAGGATCGGTACAAGACAGTAGGAGCTTTAGTTCGAATTAAAGTTCCACATTGACACGGAGTAAAGGCTTTCGATGCTTCCTTCTCGTAAAAAAAGATCATCATCACTATTTAAATTTGTCTTTAGGCATGTACGTAAAACCAGCGAACACAATTTGCATTCCTGCCGCAAAATCCCTTGCAATTTAAATACATGAAATCGCTTTTATTTCTTTTCAAGCATATACATATGTACAAGTACATAGAAGTAAACAAGTTATTATAGTTGCTGTTGAGCAAATCGCAATGCAATGACCCATTTCAAACATGAAAACCACAAAATGAGCTCCCACTTGCATCTACTCCAGTCGTTTGTTGGCAACTTTAACGCCAACAACGAGTACGCCAAAGCAACCCTACATACTTTCAAAAACACACAGACACATACAGAGCCACAGTGATTCGGTTGCATTTACCGTTTTTGGTGTTTAACAATAAAATATTATTATATAGCTCACTATTCATAAAACATCAGCGGAGGTGAGGGGAACTGACGCCTCTTCAGCATATTGGCGTACGCATTGAAGAGGAAGGCAGGAAAAGAGAGCAGAAGAGAGCCTTTACTGTGTGCGATTCATTATTTTTTTGCTGCTGCCACTTTCACTAGCTGCCACAAGTGGTGGGGCAGGCAATTGCCGCTCCTCTTTACAACTTACCTGCCGTTGGCGGGTCGTTCGTTGCCGCCATCTGGATAATTCCGCTGCCTGTTCTCCACATTTAACCTGGATTTCGAGTGCTTTTGTTCTCGTCGGCGAAATTAACGAAATTATGAAATTACATTTTGCCTGTACGGATTTCAACAGGCAATTCTTCGGTGATCCGCCTACTTTGTGTTGCATGTTGCTGCCACTGCTGCGTCGACTGCCGGCGCTGCTTCAAGTTGTGCCGCCGTCAGTATTGTTTGCGTGCAAAACTTACGAAATGAGGCGCAAAGAGTTAAGAAAAGTAAGCGAGAGAGAAAGAGGGGAGGCGTATTAAAGAAAGTCGGGGTAGAAGGCGAGCGACGCTGGCAGCGCTGCAAGCAAAAGTGTTCAAGCTTAAGCTACTTGATTAGCAGTACGGCTGCATGGCGACACGGCTCTGAAAATGCAAAACGAATTACAATGCAATGAAGAAATCAAGAAAGTCAACTACAACACCAGAAATTGAAAAGTAAATACAAGAGCACACATCTACACGCATAGGCTGTAGTAAATATGAATTCGTTTATAATTGTGAAATACACGAAAAGCACATTACAAGACGCTCTGGCGCCTGCCAAAGGACATTGCAAGGACACGTAATGGAAATGAGCATTTGAGCGAATAATTTGAAGGTGTAGCAAAATGCAATTATTTTAATCTTAATGCAGCTAGAGTATGCCGGCAATTTATTTCTTCTTGCAATCACATTCCACTCATCGCTACACGGTGCCATGCACACATTCTACATATTCTTTAGCTAGCAAAATGGAATGTGCTTACTTATGTATGTCTAAAGAATTTTTAATTCTTGTTCTGGAACCAATTTTTTTATACCCTGAATAGGGTATATTAAGTTTGCCACAAAGTTTGTAACACCCAGAAGGAAGCGTCGGAGACCCTATAAAGTATATATTTAAATTATCAGTATGTTGAGCTGTGTCGATTTAGGAAACTTCCTCATTTGACGATATATGTATCTTCACGACATTTGGTATGAGTTATTGTTCATAGAAATAATGTAACCTCCGAAGAAATTGTTCACATCAGATTACTATAGCATATAGCTTCCATAAAAACTGAACGATCTGAGTCAAATGCTTGCTTCTGCAAATTCGTCGTGGTTTATTCAACGCTACAATAGTTGAAGAAATTTTGCAGGTCGGATAACAAAACCTGCAATATAAACGTCTAAAAGATCAATTTTCTTTAATAAATAACCTTAATGCTTCTAGCAAACAACCTAGCTAAAAAGAACTAGTAAAATACTTTCCTTTGGATGAAAACAACTGGCCGATTACGTCTTTATATTTACTTTAACATATGGTTACTAAAAGAAATGCACCTGTGAAGGGTATATTAGCTTCGCAGCCGAAGCAAACGTTTTTCTTGTTTTTATTCTATATATTCTATATATGTATATGAAAACAAAGACCATATATGTATGTGACTACTTTGTGGATGCTTTGTTTTTAAAATTTAATGTGGAATGTTTATTATCGTTCGAAAGAACCTTCTTTGGCATTTAGTTTTTGAGGAATATCTCTTTCAAATGCAGCTACATCTCAGATGGTCCATCCATTGAAATGACTTGTTCGAGCATCTCGACCGGTGAATGACACGCGAATTACGATATGATATGTAATTTATCGGAAATTACATATCTTTCGTTTGAATAATAAAACTCCGGCTAATTTACCGTACTGTGCGGCTTGCCGTCCAGTTTATTAATAATAATTTTATTCTTTATAAAAATCTTATTTGAAATTTACCGTTGTGCTGTTGACATTCCTCAGCATCAACGACCCGGCATATCTTAAATAAACATAACAGTGGCATTTGATTTCATTTTTAAAGGAATTTATTTGCTTATATATTTCCTTAAATGTATTTTGCAATTTAAATGTATGTATAGTTGAATCTGAAGATTCTACTTACATTTTAGAGGAATAAAAATTAGAAAATACTTGTATTTTTCGGTTTGAAAGCGGTGGAGTTGTTTGACGACGCAACTCGCGTGATGTTTAGCTCCAAGGCCTGAATCGAAACGGCATTGTCCATATAGACGTTAGATTTTACATATCCCCAAAAGAAAAAATCTAACCGTGTGATATCCCATGATCTTGGCCAGCCCAAAACGTGAAATTATCTGCTCACAGAAGTTTTCTCTCAATAAATGCATAGATTGATGCGATGTATGGGAAGTGGCGCCGACCTTTTTGAAATCAAATGTCGCCGAGATCACGAACTTCTATTTCAGGCACGATAACGGTCCCCATTGACGGTTACATACTTATCAGTTTTGAAGAAATGTAGGCCGATGATTCCACCGACACGGGTGATGGTGTTTCGAATAGTATGCTAAGTAGACCGATTATGTTAACCATAAGTTGAGCAAAGTGCGTGAGAACGTTGATTTTCGTAACAAAATTGAACGAACAGTTTGTGAACGTTGTTTAGGCGTTAGTCTTTCCATGATGAAATACCAAACAATACTCAATACAAGTAACATGACATCTTGTCACGATTCACGTATGAACTGTCAAAAAGAGATTTAAAAAACATGTCAATGTCGGATCCTTATAAAAAATAAGCCTCTATATTTTTCCCGGAATTCCCTTTCCTTGCACCGACCTCATACGAGGGCTGCTATATATATTCTGGCCTAGGGCAACACTAAGTGTTGCCAGGTGCAATCTGACATTTCCATTGGAAAGTTTGACATTTTTTAGCATAACATCACTCAGAACGTTTTGTCATTCAATCGTGAATTGTTTTATTTACAGGGAATTAAAAAATTCATCTCGGCCAAAAAATGGAATTAACTCGTGAACATTTTCGTGCGATCATTTTTCACAACTTTCGACGTGGATTATCACGACAAGAGTTCATCGATGAACTAAAATCTTTGTATGGCTATGAAGCACCATTCTATAGCACTGTGAAAAACTGGTACAACGAATTCAGTCGTGGCCGACGCTCGCTCAAAGACGAATTCCGTGAAGGTCGTCCAAAAACAGCCGTTGTGCCAGAAAACATCGATGCCGTACGTGAACTGATAATGCAAGACCGTCATGTAACATACCTTCAGACAGAGGCATGCCTATGCATTTCTCCCACCAGCATACATTCGATATTGCATGAACACCTGGCCGTAAAAAAGGTTTGTTCTCGTTGGATCCCGCACAATTTGACAATCGCTCAAAAAAAGCTCGTGTGGATTGGTGTAAAGAAATGCTGAAAAAATACGTTTATAAATACGTGCTTCAAAAGACGTTTATAAGATCGTCACAGGTGACGAATCATGGATCTATGCGTATGAGCCCGAAACAAAACAGCAATCGACAAAAAAAAAAAAAAAAAAAAAAAAAAAAAAACATTTTCGTTGATAAATGTGCCTATTTACATTATTAGGCCAGAAATATATATAGCAACCTACGTATTGGCGATCAATTTTGATTCAAGAATTTTTTTGAGAGGTCTTTAGAAATGGAAATCATAGTCAATAAGGCAGAAAAGGGCGTTTACACATAGAAAAAGAAAGCAACTGCTGATCCAAGCAAATATTCCTTTTAATATTATTTCAATATGGGTAACTCGCTCGTAAGAAGAAAATAGTTCCCTCTCAAGAGTAAACGCGAAAACACGACAAATATATACATAATTATTAATGGTAAAAATATATTTATAACTCCTTTCAAAATATTTGAATAAGCTTATTATTTTACCCGTATATCGGTCAGAAGTGTCTTGGCAAGCAGAGCAGCGGTAAAGATTATCGCCAAAAGGCGTCAAGCGACTTCAATTATACTGGGTGCCAGGTCCTAAAGGCTTTAAAGGCAATAAGAGATTGCGAAGAGTACTGTACGGCTGTCAAAGAAAATCGAGTGCGATCAACCAGTGTTCAAAACTCCAAAAGTCATCGGCAAATCGGCAAATCGTAAATATATAAAGTTCCTATTGGCCCTCGATAGAATGGACTTTAGAAACATGATCGGAATACTCACTGGTCACACATGACCGCAGAATGGGCCCAACATATTGAAAAGACTGCAAAAAATGTCAGCAACAAGGCACTAGCGTAATAAGGGAGCGATAGAGGTACTTCAAAAGAAACACAGTTTTGGTAATGCTTGAGGAAGGTTTTAACACTTAATCAACTCATTTGGTAATACTTACTTATATAGCGACATTTTTTTCTAATTTGTATACGAGCACACAACTTAGAATCTGGTTTGAACATGCAAGTAAAGAGCATGTATGTATATGTAATTTCCACAGTTATTGAAGTAAGTAAATGTAAATTCTTGTTTGTACATATGTATATATGCATATGAGTAGCCAGCTGGGTGCGTGTTTCAATTATGGTCAATAAGCAAACACCTGCAGAACCCGCACCGCGCACTTACGACTAAATTAATGCTATCGCAAACAAGCCCACACACAAGTGCACACACATGCACGCACGGATGTTTGCGGCTTATTTGCAGCACATAGCGGAAACGGAACTCTAGCCCAGCCCAGTTGCCGCAAATACACGCGTCTTCATTGCCTTCATCAATGGCCTGCACGCCACTTATCACACGCCACTCTCGACTCCATTCGCCATTCGCACTTGGCGGCTGCCGCTTGCCCCTTGCCCCCTTTGTAAACTGGCACTTGTCACCTGGCACCGCAGCTTGAGTTTGCTGCACGCTTAAGCGCCTTAACCAACAACACCTTTGTATGCTTGCGCGGGCCCCAAGTGCAACCATTATTATTGTTGCTGTTGTTTCTGTAGCTGTAGTTGCTGATGATATCTCGAAGCACGCAGTAGCGGGGTCATTATAACGATATGCTCGCAGTTAGTGCGGCGCGACAAGTTTATTATACTGAAGCTGTTTTGACTCCGACGCGGATATTGTTATTATGCGACGCTTTGCCAAAGCTCGCGCTCATCCTGACTGCCAAGCGGATAGCGCGAAATGCAAACAACGCAGCAGGCATACTATACATACTACATATATAGGCATATGTGGCTATGTGTATGACTTTAGCTCACACCTTTTGGACACACATAACAGTCACCTACACACAGAGCATACAGATGCGTATTTGACGCTCTGGCATTTAATTGAAATTTTCACACGCAGCAAAGTGCTTAAACTTCCCATTGAATGCTCATCAATTAAAGTGCGATTATTAATATAATTAATGCGGACTTGTGTACAATTGTTTTCGCTTATTTTTCATACATTTGCAACAATTTGCAACTCCGGTTTTTGCGACTCGCCGCTCATTCATGCATTTCCAGCGTTTTTGTTGCTTTTTCCGCGTTTATTTATTTTCATTTCAACTTTTGCAATTTCTTTCATTAATTTTTTAACTCTTGCAACATGTTGCTACAAAGCATAATAGTTTTGTTGAATCTTTTCATTTATCGGAACTGCCGGTATCCATGTGGTATATCGAGAATATGAAAGACGTACGGAAATCAAGACCGTTTATGGAAAACTAACTCTCACAAAATTTGGTTCATATTCAAAATAACGGTACATTCTCTGAACAAATGAGAATATACGGCTAGAAAGCAGTTGCAAAACATTTGTCTCTAGAACCACACCGTTGGTTGGTTCCTTATTCAGATTTAGTTATTTTTTTTTTTTAATTGCTATAAAAATGCATCTAAAAAGCGTACAATTTTGCTGCGGCCGAAGATAATATTTTATAATTCTATTTTTTATATTTTTTATAAAACAAAATATTTTTTCGTATGTTTTTTTTTTGTAGTTTCCTTCTACATATTCTTGTTATTTGTTATCATTTGCCACCGTTTATTTTCCGGTTATTGTTTATTATTTCAAGTGTTTTTGCTATTGTTGTTTCTTTCGTTCTTGTTATTGTTTCACCGTCAATTAATTTAATTAAAGGTAATTATTCTGCTTATTGAATTGCGACAGTGTAAATATGAAAACAACGAAGTTCACTGTCTGTAAACCAACACGACGCAGAAACAACAACAGCTGACTTGGCGCTGGCAGATCTGCCTGCTTGCTTGCTGGCTGAGTGCAGGCCATGAGATTTGTGATGATGTGCTCGAAGCTTTATGCTGACCATTATTGTGTTTTTAATTTAATTAAATTTATAAATTACAACTATAATGGCGAGGCGCTTTACGCATGGAATGGCGAAGTGTAAAGTATGCAAGTTGTAATGAATACCGTTATTACTTCGTTTTTTTTAAGTTATCCGGCAAATAATATACTTAATATGTGCTTGTGTTCAAAGTAAAGAAAGAAAATTGAAAGTGAATTTTCGTAGTTAAGGACTTAAATATTAGCAGAGTTTATTGTAATATTGAATAAAAATGGTTCGTTTATTATTAAATTCCGCAGTTACTAATTTATTTATTTATTTATTTATTTACCTTTTTTTGTTAAAATCGGTAAAATATGTCGCTTGTTTATTTGCACATTTCTATAAACTTTAAATGAGCTTGTTTTTTTTACATAATCGCTTCTATAACTTCTCGAGAAGACTGTATGCTGCAGTGGAAACTCATAACTTTAAGTTTACCCTAAAAGTAATGTGTTATGGAAATAAGTCTGTTATTGTTGTGGTACTTTTTATCCTGTTCAAATGGCAGTAGAAAAAAAGTCAGTACTGTGAGGTTGTGAAGTCAATTTCACTTCTTTTAACTGGTGATCCAATTAGAGATACTTTTTTCAATAGCCTTTTTGGACAGATTACGCGTGAGTCGTGTCATGTTTGTTTAGTATTCTTTGACATTTCATCATGGAAAGACTTACGTCTGAACAATGTTTTGAAACCGTTCAACTTTATTACGAAAATTCACGTTCTGCAAAGAATTTGTTACGCTCGCTTCGCTCAACTTATGGTCAACATAATCGGCCTACTGAGCGTACTATTGGCAACACCATCACTCATCTTGAGACCCAGCATTCATTATTGAATAATATTCGACCGAATAAACTACGTCGAGCACACAGTGAAGAAAATATATGTAGTAGCCGTAGCTGAGAGTGTACACGAAGACCGAGGAGAGTCGATTCGGCGCTGTTCGCAGCAACTAAGGCTGACATATGAAACGACTTGACTTGAAAATCCAACATTTTCCAGCAAAATTTTGTTCAGCGGTGAGGTCCATTTCTATCTTCTTCTGGCAAAATTCTTTAGGAAGAAGAGCAACCTGAAGATATTCAAGAGTTATCACTTAGATGTATTTTTTGAGAGAATATTTTGGTGAGCAGATAACTTCACGTTTTGAGCCGGTCGATAAACCACCAAAGTCGTGTTATATCACACCGTTAGACTTTTTACTATGGGGATAAGTAAAGTCTCAAGTCTATGCAGACCATCCCGCTTTGATTCAGGCCTTGGAGCTAAACATTATGCTCGCCATTCGCCAGTTACCAGTCATCTAAAATCATCTAAAATTGGACGCAACGATGAACTATCTGAAACGTAGCCGCGGTCAATATTTGAAAGAGATAATCTTCAAACGAAAAATAATATTCTTTCGTATGATAATAAACAATCCTCTTTAAATTTCCGTGTTCTTTCTTTAAAAAATTAGGGAACCTCGAAATGGATCACCCCATAGAAAAGAGTTTTCAATAAGACATAGTATCGTTGTGATATGTTTCCTATAATAAATACGAGGATTGCCTTTTATATTTCGGGATTAAAGAATAGTAAATATTATTGAAATCAGGAGACTTTTACATGCGTTTGAACCAATTGTCAAAGCACTTTTGTCACTCTGACCATCTTTTCACATGTCGAAAAATGTTAAATTCTTAGTTTGTGTTTATTTGATAATGTTCATACAATATTTAATGTATGCTGGTCCCAATAATGTCAATAGTTTTCGGAACAACGACTAATTTTAGACAGCTTTCCTCAAATTCGTATCGGAGAGATTTAAAATCACGATTGAATTCATCATACCACCGATAAACATTGGTCCTTGATTTAAATGAGTTCATGGGTGCACTGTTGCTAAGTTAATCGACGTCGAAAAATGTAAAAACAAATCCATTGAAAATGTAAAAACAAATCGATATGTTCGCAATTTATTTCCATTTTTTGCTAGAGATGAATATTCTAAGTTACTGCAAACGACACGAATAGCACACATATGTAAGTATGTCAAAACCTTCTGAGTATATATAACTCAAAAAATGTCAAACTTACGAAAAATTGTGAGTTGCAGATTGCAAGACTTGGGTTGTCAAATCCCGATATATAAAAGGCACCCTACGTACGAGGTGTGTTCAAAAAGTATCGCGAATTTTGAATTTTCGCGGGTTACGTATATTCGAATTTCGAATTTTTTGTGGCGTTATGTTGGTACTCATGTCTCTCACTTATGCCGACAAGCGTTCGTCTTCGATTTTACCTATTCAAAAAACTGGATCAAAGAACCTGTATCAAATTTTGTGTGAAAAACGAAATTAAGTGCGCGAATGCATTCAGAATGTTGACTGTGGCCTACGGAGAAGCTACCTTGGACCGAACCAACGTTTATCGGTGGTACAAAATGTTCTCAGAAGGCCGAGAAGATGTGAACGACGAAGAGCGTGCCGGACGCCCGAGCACTTCAACAACAGACGAAAAAATTAATGAAGTGGAGAAAATGGTATTGGCCAATCGTCAAATCACCGTTAGAGAAGTTGCTGAGGACCTAAACATATCGACCTGCAAGTTATGCGCAATTTGCGCGAAGCAATCCGCCAGAAACGCCCGGATTTGTGGAGGAACAAAAATTGGCTTTTGCACCACGATAACGCCCCTGCTCACACATCGTTGCTTGTGCGCGACTTTTTGGCCAAAAACAACACACTAATGAAAATTTCAATTCTATTTTTAATTCGGTAGTTGGAGTTAAAAACTCAACATTAATCGCGTTATTGAGATTAGAAAACAAAAAATTAATCCAAGTGTTAATTTAATAATTTGTTTAATGATTTATTTTCAACCCTGATCAAAACTAATTTCAATAAGAGGCATTTAATTTCATTTTATTTTTAGCGAATTTTACTTAAGCGAAATACTGGTACAAATGTCAGTAATCTAAATATCATTAAGGTCGTAAAACTTCTGCTACAAAAGATTCAGCTTCTAAATTCTGAATATATATAAATAATATATAAATAAAGTGGAAAAAACCGACAGCTTTTGGAATCCAAAAATATATTTTTAAATACTTTTCAAAAATATTTTTTATAAAGAGCATCTTCAAGTTTCAATGCGATGTAGTCCAGCTTACTAGTATTCAAGGAAACCTTGCTCTAACAAAACTGTATAAGCACACCTGCTTTGCAATACAAGAAAAAGTTCAAGAATATTTAGATTATTAAATTAATTAAATTGAAGTATGTATTGTAAATGATTTAACTCAATTATAATTTATTGAATTTTGTAAATTTTCATGAAATTGACATTTTTACAGTCATAATGAAACTTTGACATAACTTATACGTGTCACATATTAAGACAACTTTTCTACTCTCTCAGGCTTATCTATAATAGTACATATTAAAGGAAATAGTTGGAATTCGTCAGCATATTTTAGAAATCAACAATTACATGAAAAAATTTAAAATTACATTATAAAGTTGGTAATTCAATTTATTATTTGTCTCCGAACATTTAAAATTCAACAGATTATGGCACCTACGAAATGGAAAATCTACAATGTGTGACCCAGAGCTAACTAATTTCAAAGAAATGCTTTTGGCAAAATACCATAATTTATTGATATGCAAATTAAATTAAAGCAAATCGATTTAACTGCATAATAAACTTAAGCCGTAAAATAAAGCACATTGAGCATAAGCTTGTACGTGTTGCTGTTTGTGTAGGCGTGTAAGTGAATAGGCTTGCAGTTGTAGGCACGCCATTAAAATGTCAAATCAAAAATGTGTCGCTTTCTTGTAATGGCTCCGAGCGGTCGCCAGAAGCGCATGCACACACACATAAGCAAAAGAACGAAAGGCATGCATAATTGTTACATTCTGAGTGTGTGTGTGTGTGTGTGTGTGTGTGTACACTGTTCTGCATTCACTCACACTTATTTGCATTTGCTGTAAGCGTTTCTTGTGACAATGAAACCGCAAATTATTTATCGCTGCCAATAATGAGAGCGGAGAAAATACCACAATCACATAATAGCACAGATATTTACATACTAATAAATGTTGACCGCAACAATTTAAATATGCCACGAGAATAATATTTATGAACTCGCATACAATTTACTTCGTTGCTCAAGGGAAAATGAAATATTTTTAAAGTAAAATTTTATGAAATTTTGTCAAAATTAACAAAATGGGATAATTTTCACTTATCAATAAATACATATGTACATATATCGAAAAGAATTTTGGCGTAAATAACTTTTCTAATGCGTCAAGGTGCCCTACTTTTTTAAAGAAAAACCACAGAAACTTCAAATTTAATGATAAATATTTATTACCATTCGAAAAAATATAATTTGGCATATATATTATTTAAGGACTATCTCTTTTAAATTTTGGCCGCGGCTGCGAGTCTAATTTTCGATGACTCGTTCGAGCATTTTAATTGCAATTTAATTCGTAACTGGCGAATGACACGCATGATGTTTTGCTCCAAGGCTTGATTGTCCTCATAAACTTCAGACATTATATATCCACAAAGGAAAAGTGTGACATCAACCCACCTCGGTGGCCAATTGACCGGCTCACCGAAATGTTCTCTCAATAAGTCCACTGACTGATCCGATGTGTGAGAAGTGGCGCTATCTTGTTGAAACCAAATGTCGCTGAGAACACAAGTTTCAATTGCAAACATGAAGTAATCGGTTATCATGACGCGATAAGGGTAGGCATTGACTGTAACGTCCTCACCGGCATCATTTTTGAACAAATATGAACCTATAATTCCACCGGCTCACAAACCACACCAAACCGTCAACTTTTTTGGTTGAAATTGCAGCTCTAGAATCTCTTAAGGTTGCTCATAGCTATACATATTTATTTGACAAGATTCGGCATTGATTCTAATCTCAGGCATTTTTATAATCTCTGAATAAGTTGTTCAGACAGGTATTCTATAGCAAAAATCAGCCATTGAAACTGGCCGATCAAGAAAACTATTTTTTATATTCTTTTATGTAATTAGAAGTGAAACTGTGAAATTATAGCTTCAGTGGAGCTGAAGTTAATGGTATTTTCTTTGTTATAAGACAATTTGGTTTTTGTCTGAAAAAACTGTATGCAACACAATTTCGTTCGCAATCAATTTAACCTAATCAGTTGGAATTAGTGATACTATCATCAATACTTTCCATTTTTTTATTTTCTGCAAACCAAACACTTGAATTTTACAACACTTTCATTGATTTCAGCATAATCGTTCGTTGCAATTACATCACACACACTTGAAGCAACGCAAACAATAAATATTGGAAAAATAAAAACAAAAAAAAACAAGCAAAAAAATCGTTGTTGTTGCATACTTGTTAATTGCAAACTATGGATTATAATTACATTATTCAGCTCGCAAAAGCGAGTGTGCAGAAGTACACACATAAGAGCGCACGTAAGTGCATGCCACACTCACTCACCCACTCACATAGGTATTAAGACTTGATTAAGGGTCTCACTTTCTCACACCACAAACGCTCATAAATGAAAGGATATTTCCACTTTGGCGTGAATAATAATCGTGTTAGTAATTGCCAACAGTAAAATACAATAATAAATAATGCTGCTAGCACGCTTGTAATGAGGGGCGAAATAAGTAGAAATAAAAAATATAAAAACAATCAATGTGACGTTATGCATGCATGTCACGTGCAACAACCTGACATAGAATGTTGTAGAATTAAAAGCGATGTAAAATAGTAATTGAAAGAAAAAAAATGTTTTTGAAGTAAAATAAGGAAAATAGCATCTAACTAGAAATTGAGAAATATAAGGCCTTAAAACTTTTCCGTTAATCTTCTTAATACTTTCTCAGATATGTAGTAAGATGTTTGTAGGCTAAGGATTTGAGCTTTAGAACTGATTTCAGCTGTCAATTGTTGAAGAGATTTTTATCTTTACTGCAGAACAAAGATCGCTCAAATGTAAAAAAAATAGGTCATTAGCATAAATTCGACTATCTTTCATAGTTTAAAGCCACATTGACTAAAAATTAAAGACCTAGACCTCCAACTTTACAATAGCATTTTTGTAGTAGGAATTCTCCTTTGCTTCAAAAAAGACCTCAGTTTCGGCGATCGCCTCTTTCTTCGCATCAAGCATACTTTTGAGATCTGAGAACAAGAAGTAGGGGCTTGGGGGCCAAATCTGCAGATTACGGGAGATGCGGAAGCAATTCTATTCTATTGCTGAAACAGCACTTTCTTTTCTTTATATGTGGCTGTTTTTCGGCGATTTCGTCCTTTGAATGGTTGGACCATTTAGGCTGTGTAATAGTCGTTTTCCTTCCTTTTTCAAAATTATTCCATGCGCATCTCAAAATACAGAATCCATAACCTTTGGAGCGTTTTCATCGAGTGCAGTCTACTCGGACGACTGTCGATTGAACTTCGGAGTAAATCAATGGCGCCATGTTTCAGCCGTTGTTACATATCGACGCAAAAACTCAGGTTTTTTATGCTTGAGAATCTTCAAGCAGTGCTCCGAACCTTCAACTCGTCGTAGTTTTTGGTCCAAAGTGAGCTCGCGCGGCACCCATATTTGTGAATGTTATGATGTACATGGTCAGTTGATATCTTTCGAGTGTCTGCTATCTGGAACAACTTCACTTTACAGTCATCCAAAACTATTTTGTAGACTTTTTTGATATTTTCGACGTTAACAACTTTTTTTATTCGTCCACTGCGTTCATTGTCCTCGGTGCTCATTTCCCCACGTCCAAACATAGCATACCTGTTATTGATGGTTGACTTTCCAGTGGAAGAGTATGGAAACTCAGCTGACAGCTGTCAAACTTATCATGAGCCTCTCGAAGATTAAGACTTTTCGACTGACCTCTTAATATGTCCGACACATAAGACAGACTTCATTCAATATAAAGGCCGTTAAGCATTTAAACAATTAAAGACTAACTAAAGATCTTCATTTATAGAAAAACATACCCCAATACAACCTACTTCGAATTCTTTGCATTCTCAAGAAACATATTGCTTTAGATGGGAATGCAACATTTTAGTTTTAATTCCTTACGAAAATTTGTATTTTGGAGTCACTTTCTTAAGCGTTCAGCTCGGCTATCATGTTTGAGTCAAGTCCCTATTAAATTGCAATTTCTGGTGAGATTCGTTTAGGAAGGGAGTGTTTGAAACAAAGGCCGTACTTTTACGTTAAGGACCCGAATATATTTGAAGAGTAGATATTCCGGCAAAGCTAGGGATAAATAACTAAACAACGCAAAGGTTTAAATATTACAAAGAAAGCCAATTAATCAAATAAATAATATTATATCCTAAAGCCACATCGGTTAAAGACCCTTAAGGGACCGCCACCAACACCAAATTAAGCAATCCGCAATATCCTTCACTCCACCTGCCAAGTAACTCAGGTTGATTGCGTGACGCCACATATGCGTGACATATTATTTATTTACTCATATGTTCGAAAGTTATAAGCATAAATTCTGGTCTTTGATAACGGTAAAAAGTTAGAGCGAGCAATAAAAAAATATATAAAAATATTAACAAAGTAGGATTAAATTGCAAATTGCAGTGGCATTCCTTAACTATTGCTCATGTAATGTGCCGTTGCGTAGCTTCATTTCTGCACAGTGGCCTCTATTATTTAGCACCTTAACACTGGGCAGCTCTCAAGCTCGGTTCCATATTTAAATATGCATGTTCAAATTGATTATCGGTTCAGTACCTTCGGCATTTTTTGCGTACGACATGCCTGTGTTGCATGTTTGATGCCATCGCCGTTGCATGTTGCCGCGCAATGTTTACACAAACACACACAAGCGCGCATGACACTAATTTATGCAGCATTTTTAATAGCGACTTTCAGCGTTTTCACCATATAATTTTGCACTTTGTATAGGTTAAGCGGGTCTAAATATTTCGTAAGCTAAATTTATTACTTTTTCAGGAAGAAGTTTTAATAACAATCAAATGCGGTCAATTTATGAGCCCATGTGTAACACCTCTTTCTTAAGTTGGTCAATAGAGTGTAATTAAGTTCAGTATGCTGGCGATGAAATATGTTTTGTGGAGATATGAATCTGATATGTTTGCGAAGAAAAATTAATTAAAGTCATGTGTAATACAAAAATGTGGAAAAAAATTATTTAATCTTCCAGTTAAGAGAAATATATATAGAAAACATGCAACTTACTTTAAATTATAATGGCAACTAAATCAATTAAATGTTGCAGGAAAGCTCCTGAGGAGGCTTATAAACGTTTAAACTTTTCAAGAGAACTAAACAAATATACATATTCTCTTGCATGCTTAGTTAAGTGGGATCCGTTATGTGGCTGATCTCACATCTTCCACTATTAATTATACAGACTCTCTCGAAGACAAGTTTGTGAAACTAGGTGCAGAAATTAGCCGGTCAAGTACAGCCTATATTATTGAAATATCTACCCGTTATATTATGACTACTATTTTTGATTTGGGAAATGCTATCTCATATCATTTAGGACCAAAGGATCTTGGTGTTGCATTATGTTAAAACAAATAATTGATTCCACTTAATTATCTTTTTGTCCAAATTTTCCAATTTTCCAGCGCTCCTTCAGCGCTGCTCTAACTTCAGCCCTGCGTTTTAAAAACTGGACGCTTGGAAAGGCCTCAGTAGAGGCAATAACCTGCTTTTGCGAATCAAGTTTTTGTCTAATGAATGAAGTTTGAGAACAAAAAGTAGTCGCACGGTCATATTTGGAAAGTACGGAGGACAGGATAGCAGTTCGTAGCCTAATTATGTAGACTAATTTTGCGAGGGCGGAGATGTACGCCAGCTCCGATGGCATGGTATTTCTACGCCAAATGTTTCCACTTTTTCTGCACTCCGAAATGGAATAGGCTCAACAATTCGGCATAATGAAGACCAGCACTCATCTTGGCCTACTTCAGGGCGTCGATATAGATCACATTTTCCAATTCCCAGGAAACAACGGTTGTTGCTTTCCGGCTATAGGACAGTTGTCGACTTCTTCGGAGCAGGATCAATTTGTGAACTATTTCGACTATTTATAGATCAGACAGCATCAAGCATTGTTCTGGAGGCAGCAAATGAAACATCTATTATGCGGTGAGACTCCAGATGTCGTCATACGTTTATCAGACACTTGGTTTATGAAGTATTTGCTAGATATATTGTTTTCATCCCTAAACAGGCTATATCAAGGGGCTATACCAGTGTGACGCATGAAAAATTAGGCGATTTTCGTGAATTTTTTTTTAAAGAAAGTACTAGATTGAATGTTTCGAAGTTCTATGGACGTAATAAAGTATATTTTTGGCTATATTAAAAAAATTTTGTTTTACAAAAATATTGAAAAATAACGGAGTTATGTGCTGTCTGCGGAAGTGCCGAAAAAAAAAGTGCCTCAACTGCTGGCATGATTCCGGTCGATTGAGTAGCTGAAACAAAAAAATTCAAAATGTTTATTAAACTTAAATATATTTTCTATACAATGAACTACGATCTTTGAAAAATATCAAAAATTAAGAAAATGGCGTAATTTTGAAAAAAAAAAATCGTTTTTTACGAAAAAAATGGTCTTTTTTTAATGTCAAATTGACAATTATCAACCAATCAAAAAGATCGTAGTCTATTGTATAGCAAATGTATTCAACTATATCCAGTTTTAATTTTAAGTCGATCGGTCAATTTCTTGTTGAGTTATAATGTCAGCAATTTTGAAAAATGTCGTTTCGAGAAAAACGCGTTTAAAGTTTCACTTATATACATACAAATGTACATACATACATATGTTTGCACCTCTGAGCTGTCGCTCTTTAGAACGCTGCCATTCAAAAACTATTTAAGATACGACCTCGCCGATTTCACATGAAAAAATATAACATTGAAAAATTGACTACTGATACCACTTATCTGGCCTTTACTGCATTTTCTGGAATATTCCACAACGATTATTTTAAAGTTGATATTATAATACCAGCTAAAATATTTTATAAAACCATTGTGTTTAATAGCTTCACACACGCCACGCCTCAAACTCAACATAGCTCAGATAGACAAAGCCTACAATATCCCATTAGTAACTAAATAGTAACATTGATAGTTAGAGGTAAGCAAAACGGTCACATATGCGTTAAAAAACTGATTTCCTGGAATTTATGAGCTGGCAAGTGCAGGGCACTGCTCACTTAACCGCAGCTCATGAGCATTGATGATGATCGCTCAATTGCGTTTAAGATGCGGCCATCGAAAGTTTGGCCCAACCAAAAGAGCAGCGACCAGAAAGTGCAACCATGTGGAAATAATACTACTACAACAACAAGAACAACTACTGAGCATGAAGTTGGAGGTAAAGTGTTAAACTAAAGCTGCGAACAACATATTGCCCCTGTTTTGTTGACTCACAAACACATACACACACACACACACATACATTATAATGCACACGTGGATTGTTGCATGCGGAGCACTCGCTGCCTTTTAGGGCGGAGTAAATGCGAAATTTGCGTGCCAACTAACAAGCAGTGAATGACGAAAATGTGCAAACATGCATTTAGTCACGCACGCACGAACACACACATACAGGCACGGACAACAATATGAAAGTGTGCATAGTATACGACGCTGGCGAAGCAAACGCCTATATTTATGCAACAAAACATGCACTTTGCCCGCTTGAGTTTATGCATTTCGCGCAAAATGCACTGCGACATATCAGGCAACCACCGGGTTGCACACCACCACACAAACATATGCACATATAAAAGTTCGGTTTCGTATACATGTGTTCGCACATATGCCTCTATATACATATATATTTATACATAAGTGTATTCGCTTATATTTTGTGGCGAGCAATAACGTGTTCATTTCAGTGCAGCCCTTCATTCGCTGCCGAGCCTATTTAACGGCGTTCGATGGTAGTAATGGTATTATTAGCAACACAAGTAGTTCGAATAGTTGTTGCTGAGCTCGAAGTTATTGTTATTGTTGTTAACAATATGGTAATAATCAGAAGCAACACGTGCCATCACCGTCGGCATAACGGTACGTCTGGCATACGTCAAACTTTTGTGGCAAACAAGACTCGCCAAGCGATGGCGTTGCGACACTCAGCCCGGTGGCGAGGCGTTGACCTGTGTGGGTGCATATTACGATTTAACCCGGTGAAGGTAAATGTTTTTGTTTGCAAAATTAAAATTTCAGCTTACTCCATAGCAGAGGGTGTACCACCTTCTAACACGAACAGGCTCTGAAATGAATATATAAAAGATTTATATTGATATGGGTTAATTAATTTCAAATCAATTAAATTTCAAATTAGTCTTTTCAAATTCAATTAATAAGTTTTTTCTCATTTTTTTAATAAAATTGACACGTTATACATTTGATCTTCGCGAGCTATAGAACATATTTTCTATTTTGTTGTGAGTAGAACATTCAGTTCCATTTTATATTCTTCCGTACTAGTGTAGGATACCCAATAGTCTCAAGCAACTCAGCAAACCCTCGATGAATTTGCAAGATCTACGGCTTGTTGTTAATTGCGCTGAATATTGCAACCCCTAATTAGAGTACTGAATCTGAAATTTTTATAAAGAAGCATTAGAATTGCTTCGACATACTCGTCATACTAACCCTGAGGTAATTTGGAAGAATACTGCCGATTGGACAGTCCTCGAACGGATAAAAATACGTATCCGTTCCGGACCACGTAGACCCGACAGTCGCGGGAACGGTAAGCCCAATAGTTGTTTTTGTTGTTGTAGCGGCAGAATTCTGCCGAGTTGATAGTATACTTGTATGTTGAAAGTTCATGAAATGTCACGAAGTTCTCACTAGACGATCGATAAGGATAGCAGATTCTAACGCGCCAGTCGACATACAGCTGGCGCCACCAGAGGGCGCTAGATTCAAAAAGTCCTGTTTACTTTGGAACGCACCTTCGCATATAAGTCTTCATTACTTACAATTACTTTAAATAAGAGGAATAATAATTTTGCAGATTACTTTTTATAGTCTAGAGGAGATAATATTCAAAAGTACATAAACTAGTACCTTATATATTCTATTCACCTTTAAGAGGTTACATGGATTTAAGTGTTTCAAAAAATCGATTTTTTTTTTATTTTCTTATTAAATTTCACAACACTTCTAGAATATTTTCCTAAATTTTTAAGTTGATCCGAGTAATAGTTTCGGGGATACAGCCTTACGAACTTGAGCGCTGGAGACTAGCTAGGCTAAGTGCGCCCTCTTTAAACGCGTTTTTCTCCAAACTGTGTTTTTGAAGTCGGTTGGCTAGATTTCTCGAGAACTACTCACCCGTCTTCAAGAAATTTAACACAGGCCTTTGCGTTACAATTCGTAAGGATTCACTGAAACTTTCATTTTTTTTTTTTTTGTAAAATTTTTCTTCGTCCAGGGTCTAAGCAAAGGTTTTAACTGAAACACGTATTTTTCACTTTTTATAATCTTTTAAGGATAACCGGCCAACGTAGGCGCATCTTTTTTCAAAGGGGTCACCGGCAATGGCGTCGCAATGGCCGAGTTTAAAATATTCTTTTTGCAAAAATTTCAGAAATTCTTTGTTAATAGTGTATGTTTGTAACAATAAAGAATTCTAAAAAAATATTTAGTTTATTATATGAGAATTTTTTTTTTTTTTGAAAAATAGTTGTTTTTTACCCTAGGAAACTCATGTACTCATACTTTAGTAGTTAATTATCATTTTTTTTTTTAGTTTTGGGTTCACTTGATCCTGTAACGGATCTTTGTGAAGATCTTTGAAAAGCGGTAGCTGGCGGTAATCAAAATACTTCTGCCAGGGTTATCTCAAATCCAGAAACCAAAAAACTTATTATTTTAGTAGTTAAGTACAGGTTATGATTTAAGAACTAATCAAAATTTTATTTTTGACAGGCTAGAAACTTCCAAAAATTATTTTATTTTTGTGAACAAATTTATATTTCAGAGTGGCTTAAAGATCTTAATTATTATAAAAAAATATTATTTCTGAAATGAGAATAGTAATAAACCTGAGAAGTAGTTTGAGAAGGTTGTGTGAAAATTTCAATTCGATCAGTCAAGCCGATTCGAAAAATTTGCCTCACCGACTCTGAAACTTCAACTTCAGAAATAATTTGTGTTTTGGAAAACCCTTGTAGGAAAATATTTTTGAATATCTACGCTATGGAATTATAAACATTTAAATTTTTTCATTTCTATTTCTAATTATGTATTTTATAATTATATTTCTGGACTGAAACACCCCCTTAAGTCATTAAGGGGTTAATTTCTTTCGAACGATTTTTATTGCACTTTTATTCCGCATTTTATGCACATTTGGCTGCTTACAGCAGCAAGCAAATTAATTCGATTAATAAATTTGTTTGTTTATTGCGCTCAAATAACGAGAATTAAGTAGCTACTTTCGCTGTCGGCGCTGTTGCACCCATAACGGGTTTTCGCTGTTCACTACCATTCTGTTTAAATTTTACACATTTTTTTTGTTATTTTTTCCTTTGTCATACAAATTGATTTAATTTCCTCAACAGCAAGTTACTGTGGCGCTGCCGCACGTGTGGGAGTGTGTGTGTGAAACTTGGAATACGCCTCTTTCGCTTCGTCTCAGTGTCAGTGGCGTTATCGTTGTCGCGTCGTGTGCGTGTCTGCACATCACGTGTCAAGTGATCATAAAGCGAACGCCAACTTGTGGCCATTTAACAAATTTCGCCATCAATATGAGAATATACTTCGCCACCAATAACGCTACATGGCATATGCACACTGGCATTTTGACGTGGCACTCGTCATCGTTCTCGTCATGGTCGTCCGTTAACAAAGCCGCGCCTTCACGTTGCCTGCGAGCGCATTAAATGCAACTTACTTTCATATTTCACTCTAAGGTGTATGCATACATGTGCATAGTATATATGTAGATGTGTATATAAATGTATATGTATGTTTGTGTGTAAGCCGACTAGCCGCCATTCGAAAGGACATATCATTGACGGCAACGATAAAAGCCATGCTCATGATAACCAACGACAACAGCCACAACCAGTAACACAGCCCAAAACCAACAGCAAACACAAGCACAAAGAAATAAGCAATGCCAGCGATAAAACTCAGCGACAAGACCGAAATTGATGACGACATCAACGCTGTTGCGGTTAACCATAACAAACATGCCGCGCAATAGCACGCATATTAACAAGTGAGTATCTCCGTCCATATGTATGTACATACACACATATAACCATAAACACATTCGTGTCGGTGAGAGTGCATATGTCACATGCACCGTTGCAATGACGAACCTCAGCGCTGATTCCTATCATAAAGGCGCTTAACATTGTTGCTGGTTTCGTTAACCCAAAATTGTTGTTGTTGTTTTTTGTATAAATAACTTTTGCTGCCAATTTGGTTTGCATTACGTAGTGTCCAATATTTGGTTGATTTTTTTTTGTGATTGGAGTAACCCAAATCACTTCAGGGAAAACGTCGCAAGGTACGTACATTGCCAAACACAAAAAACATATGACCTCGCTTCAGAATTAATCCTGGAATTTTTTTGTAAAACTCACTATAATGGAAAATTAGATATTATAGTACGTAATGGGTGTCGCCTGTAAAAATATACAAAACTCCCAACTCGAAACCTTTCCAATACTTAGGAACGAACTCTTTTGGTGATCCGAGAGAAACATGATCCTCAATGCAATCTTTCAACATTTAAAACCGATTTTAGGCTTCAATATTGTATTTCGGTTTCATTTGAGCCGATATAGTACTGCAAATGAAATTCGAATTCGGAAATACAATGTCATGGCGTATACGCAACTTCCGCTGTAATTTCACTTAACATGAAGGAATTGATTAATATTGTAACGGCGTATGTATATAAGTACATATATTGAAGATTATAATATACTTTATCCAGTTTTGGTTGACTAGGAAGGTTAATATCATATGTACAATTCCCAAAAACTCTAGAGTTAGAGGAACGTGGAGTCACGTCGTATACGCAACTTTATTTCCTTTGCATACCCATAGAATTTTACCTTATGAAATCAATCTGATTGTTTATGCTTACGAATATTTTTTTCAAAAAATAATGTAACAAGACCACTACCACAACTGGATTACACACCAGTCGAATTTTTCCAAAAGTTTTGTTGTACTACTTTTTTATATACAAATACTAAAAATACGCTTTTTGTGAGGCTGCAAAAATGGTTACAGTAAATTTCGTACAAAACTATGAGTTTCGCACTTTAAAATGATCTCTTTTCATTGAGCTATAAAGTTCATTAAAAAAAATTGCCTTAAAATAGTCAAATTTCAACCGTTATATCTTTTAAAGGTCAGATTTACGAAAAATCTGGGCATAGCTTATTTTCAGAGCATTCAATTTCCTGCAAAGTCTATGAAGCGGGATATTTTTTCAGGTAGTGGGATGCGAGATTTAAATTTTTCTATCTAATTTTAAGAAAAAAATAGAATACTTCAAAGCGGAAGACTTTATTGTTACAATCAAGAGCTCATACTTCATTGAGATATGTAATAATTTATTTTTTTATGAATACTAAGCGAATATAAATGAATTGAAAATATTCGCTTTCTTTTACCTCTCCCTTGTGTACATACATACATATATGTACATCCGTTATTTGCCAAGTTAATTTACAATCGCTTCCTGAAGATTCAGGATTATCCTAAAAAACTATAATTACTAAATAGCTCTTTATTTTCTTTTTAAATCACGCATAACCCATTTTACTATTCCCAAGTATGCATAGAATTCTTCAATATTTTGCAATGAACAACTAAAACTGCAAATTTGAAAAAATGTCATCCAAAATAAAATCTTCCGCCGCACAAAATAGGTTTTTATGATTTTTTCCATAAAACCACTACTTAAACAGTTATACACAGTTAAAGTTATACTGAGCATAGATACAAGTGTGCTGACATGCACACAATACCATGGCGTATGAGCAACACAGAATTTATGAGGCTCTGTTATGAATACTCGAGGCAAAAACTGAAACTTCAGCGTTTGCAAAAAAACTTTGGTAAATAAAAACAATATAAAATATACATAAATATAATGAGAAAATACGACTTTTAGTTAATATTACTCATACGACATGTAGCACACATTTATTCTTACTCGCGCAGTTGCCTTTAAATTAACCGTCACGACCTTAAATTATATTAATTTAACTAATTTCCTTTTTGTTATATACCCACCATATATGACACGCTGTCAAGTCAACCACAAGTGATAAGAACTAAAAAACCAAAGGTGTCAATTGCAAACCAGATATACATATATAGTATTTATATGGCAGCATTACCAACGAAGTAAATGGTTGAAACAATGAAAGTTGCAAAGCCTTTTTATTAACAACAATTAAATTCTCTTATTTTCTTTACTCTCTCTCATCAGTGTTTTTCTTTAGAAATTTTATTACACTCGTGCTAATAGTAAAACTGTCAGTGGTTGTGAGAAAAAATGTCATTAAATTCCAGCTCATCGAACAACAGCCACAACGGCTCGAACAAACGCGCGCACCGCACCGCAAATACACTGATAATGCCGACAGCGCGAGTACAAATCGAAACCGAAATGCATGCTGAGGCAACAAAAAATACAATATACATACATACCATATATTCAGTAACTGTATACGATATATATATATATGTATGTAACATGCAATGTGTATATGTGTAGTTGCATGTAATGGTGGCGAATGGTTTTGCACTAGCGCTAAGGGCAGAAATGCCAATAGGCAACCGGAAGTGAAAGCTAACGACCGCATTTAATGGCATTTATTTTGTTCAAACTGTTGCATGCCACAGACAGCATGTTGTTGCTAACAACAAGTGTTAATAGTGATTGGGAAACCGATCATAAAACCCACAGACATATGTAGGCATGATAGGCGATAAGTAAAGCAAATAAAAAAATTTTTAGTACAGTGAAAGTATATTTTTTCAATACAACAAATTTTCGTTCAAGTTCTAGAAAAAACCTTGAGTAAAGACTTATGATATAATATTTTAAACATTATTAAGCCCAACCTAGTTCAGTTAGGATACATAATTAGTTTTAATTGTTTGGTAAATATTTTGTGCCGTGTTATTTATACCAAAAATTACGAAAAAAGGTTAGCTTCGGCTGCACAGAATCTATATAAAAGAATCACTGTTTGTTGCATAAACGAGTTTCAAAAGAAAGAAAGGTTATTCACTTTGTAAGGCAGCTATGTGCTATGGTGGTTCGATTTCGGCGGTTCCGACAAATGAGCAGCTGCTTGGGGAGAGAAGAACGAGTGCAAAATTTCTCAGCGATGTCTCAATAAGTAACGGACTAATTCGCGGAATTTCGACCAGAGGTTGTAACAAAAATAAAATCAGTAAAAACAAAGGTGTTTATGTTGATTGAGAAATATAAATAACGATATGACTTTGTAGCCAGCATCATGCTATGTGGCTTACCTTCTATTCACTCCAATTTTTTTTAGTTCGTAGAACATATTCCATATACGAGGCAAAGTAAGAATGATATCTGAAGATAACTCCGCTAACTCCTCAAATAACGGTACGGTTAAAAACCACCAAAAACGCGATAAATCAATAACTAAATACGCTAGAGACATAGAATTTTACAACCGAGATGTTATGGGAGAGCTTTATGAGAGCCGGTGTGAAAATTGGACGATGTGCATGGCACCGCCCACTTTTTGGTGAAATCCCATATCTCGGGACCCGTCAAACCGATTTAGACAAAATTTAGTACGTAGCATTTTTTTGACATTTTTATGTCACATTGTGAAAATGGACGAAATCGGTCTACAAAACGCCTACTTCCTATATAGCACAATTTTAAATTCCACTTGATTCGTTCAGTTTCCAAAACACAAATCAAGAATCAATTAATATAACGGAATAAAACTTTGCACGAATAATTTCTTTTGTGTATGTGTGGTGTAATTTTCGATCTTCTGGCTGACTTTGTACCACTTATATCGGCCAATAAGTGAGTTATCCCAATGAAAATAAAAGAGTGGGTTTTACTTAAAAGAGAGTATCTTTGTGCCCAGTGGCGTAGCTAGGGGGGCGAAGGGGGCCGTCGCCCCGGGCGCAACGTCTTGAGGACAGCAAAACGATCTTCGCTGTTTTGTAAAACTCCATTTCGGGCAAATATTCCTGCAAGTTTTGTCAGAAGCGTACAAGATATAGGGCGAAAATAGGTTTTTTCTACGGCTTTTAATAAGTTGTCTTGAAAATTTACGATCAATTTCCTCAAAAACCGTATTGTGAGAATTTTGGAACTTCAGAATTTGCGTGGCTTCTGGTTCCTTAATTTTATATACTTAATATCGAAGATATTTTGTAAAAATTCACTTTCGTTCGAACCACCTCATGAAACTTATAGGTAGGTAGATAAAGGGGGGGCGGCAGAACATCCTTGGCCCCCGGCGCCCGAAGTTATAGCCACGCCACAGTTTGTGCGTAAAATAAAAAATATTTTAGTGAAAACTTGCCCTAGCCCCTATATAACTAATAACAGGATTTTTGAACATCCGGCTGACTTTACTCTATATGATTGGTTTTACACCCCAAAGTATTTCCCTAGCTTTGATTCTAGCAAGTTGCAAATGTACAAAATGTTTGACTGCACCCGAACTTTTCCCTTTCGTACTTGTTTCTTCTATATTTTCGGTATTTAATTGTCCAAGCTTGTTATATATATATTATGTTAAATATTCTCCTTGCATCTTTCCATCGGCGGCAGTTAAAAATGGTATGGTATGCGTCGTCTAGCGGTTCGCCTCCTTAAATACATGCAGGACCTTTTCTGGATTTCCTCTATTGTACAGGTACTTGCGGAAAGACTCGTTGCCAGAGAGCATCTGTGTTAAGTAGTAGTTTTCCTATTGTGGCCATTGTGCTACTTCACTGCATCTACGATTAGTTTGGCAGTTCATCGCCCCTTGCACTCCTTTGTTCACCGATCTTGTCAGAGTTCAAGTGTCTGCTACCTGCCTGTAGACTTGTGGAGATGTGTATTTCTCTTCCGAAGAGAAACAACTCTAATTATCTTCTTCTTATTATCTTGTCTTCTTGCATAACCAGCGTTATTTACATATCTACTTTGCGAGTGGATCTGTTGGAATGAAGCCACTTATCACTAGCACTTCCTATACGGATACAGTGCCATACGCTAAGGTCAACCTCAAGGCTACTGTTCTCTGCACCATAGGAAATAATTTCCGTCTATGTTTCACGGTCCATATTTCGATGCTATAAAACACACTGACCGTGTTGTATTCATGAGCAGTTTCTTTCTAGTTGAAAGCGGACTTCCTTTATTTTCCAGACAGTGTTATCATGGTTAACAATTCAGCAACATGCTGAATTTGAGTTAAGTATTTAGCATTTATTTTTCAAAGATTATCTCTTTCAAATGTTGGCCGCGGCTACGTTTCAGATGGTCCATTGGTTGAGTGCAATTTTCGATGACTCGTTCGAATATTTCGACTGGTAACTGGCGAAAGACATGCGTGATGTTTTTGTTTGAAAACTAATGTCGCAGAGATCATGAGCTTCAATTTCAGGCATCAAATAGTCTGTTCTTATGGCGTGATAACGGTCGCCATTGACGGTTACGTTCTCACCGGCATCATTTTTTACAAAAATATGCACCGACGATCCCACGGACCACAATCCACACCAAACCGATTTTTTTTGGATGAAATGACAGCTCTGGAATCTCTTCAGTTTGTTCTTCGTCTAAAATGCGGCAATTTGCTTGTTTACATACCCATTGAGCCAGAAATGGGCCTCATGGCTAAACAAAATCTGGCTCGAAGACATAGGATCTTCTGAGAACTTTTCAAGAGCCCATAGAGCGAAGTAATGCAGCTTGGGAAGATCGAGCGACTTCACTTCTTACACAAGCTGTATTTTGTGCGTTTTTAATTTAAGATGTCCGCGTGAAATGCGCCAAGTCGTTCCATACATCAGTCCGAGTTGCTGCGAACGGCGCCGAATTGACTCTCCGCGGTCATCGTGTACACTTTCAGCTACGGCTGCTATATTTTCTACACTGAGTGCTGGACGTGGTCTATTCGGTCGAATATTATTCAGTAATGAATGCTGGTTCTACAGATTGCCGATAGTGTTGGGAATAGTACGCTCAGTAGGCCGATTATGTTGACCATAAGTTGAGTGCTGCGCGCGAAACACATTCTTTATAGAACGTGAATTTTCGTAATAAAGTAATAAAATTATGTAATAATGTAATAAAATGCTAAACAATACTGAACGAAGATAACACAACAACTTGCCACGACTCACGTGCTATAAGTCAGAAAAAGGCTATTGAAAAAATTTCCTCTACTTAGATCACCCCTTGGTTGGCGTCTGCTGAAACAAATCGACCCTTAAATGAAGACTGGGATTTAGCTTCTGTTGCATTGCAATTCTGATCAAATAATTTTAATTGTAAGTCTTGAAGTAATGCCCGCGTGTAATTTCAAATTTCTTAAACAAAATAGTTACTTTTCCACAAAAATATATAATTTTTACTTTAAAATTGTTTAAGTACATAAGTAGTTGAAATGCAAGCAGTACAAACTTCTTAATATAAATGTATATCAAAATATCTTTAAGCCAAAAAAGTACAAAATATCAAAGGACATCAGTTTATTTCCCACAGATAATCACGTCATATAACTGTATATATATTTAATTCCATATTGGCAGCTCACAGTGTTGCATTATGCTTCTTCACCTGCGCCTTGACATCATCATACGATATTATTGACTGTTGCAAGCGGAAAATTTATTGAAGAAAAATATATAATTTCACAAAAATATTTATATTAAGTTAACAGATTTATACAAATATGCATGCATGATATATAACGCTTTTTGCACGATACAATTAATTTAAATAACTCATACAAAAACAACAAAACAATGCAAATATTATGGAAAATGATATCCTAACAGCTTCCATGGGAAAAAATTACGAACAAACAGAACAGAATAATGAAGATAAAAGCATAAATGAAGCGCACAGACACACTAAATATACATACAAGTATATGTGTGTGTGTGTGTATTTATGAGTTGAAAATGCTGAAATGCATTAAATTGGAAACGTGTAAATTTAAGCGCGAAAATACGAACATTTCAGCACGTAAAAAGCGAGCGTGTAATAAGCAGCCATGTTAGATATTCAAGCAGACACTCAGTGTTTTCAACTTTTTTCCGAACTGTCGCCGACACTTTTTCTGTCGCTTCACTAGCTTGTATTTTTCCTTTACTACACGGGTGCTCACACATCAATAATCAACTATTTTTCCACGCTTTAGCATAATAAACGTGAATAATTTTCAGCGAAAAATGTTATGTAACAGTATTTTTATCATTTTTAATCTTGTGGTCGCAAAAAGCTATAACAACAATATTTGTCTAAGTACATTTATTAAATATGATATAATTTGTATTAAAACAAAATTTCCGGTTTTTCTTTTGTACATGAAACAATGAAATTTTGTTACAATCACAACTTTTTAACATTTTCAGTTTAAATTGTTGCATTCATTAATTATTATGTAAAATTGCGTTGTTTATCTTTAAATCAAATTTGTGTGCAAAAATAATTCAATTTATTTGCAAATTCGCTTATGCCGTTAAAAATTAATGCACCTGCATAAATATATAAGCAGCTCGAAAATATTTTCTGGCAGCTAAATTTAATTGAATTATTTGTAAATGTCCAATTTATCAGAAGAATGACTTAACTCAGGAGTAAATAAATAAAAAAAACGTTGAAAGCTTTAATTTTTTTCGCAAATTCAAGTTTTCCTTACAAGAACTTGATTTTGATCGATCAATATAGGGACTCTATCTGAACAATTTCTTCAGATATTTCATTATTGTCTTAGAGAATAAGACATGCCAAATTTCGTGGAGAAATCTCTGCAAATGAAGAAGTGTTCCATACAAGCACTTGCTTCCAATTATTCAGTTTGTACGGCAGCTAGATGCTATAGAAGTTCGAATAGACTTTTCCAAAGTTTCTGATCGATAATCGAAAATTGAGAGATTCGTGCGCATATATACGTACTTACAGATGAACATGGCCTCCATAGGGCCACCGAAGCATCCTTCAGGAAATACAAACACTATTTACAGGGCTTAAAAAGTGTAAACTAGTAAACGCACAGAAATAAACGCATTGTTTGCCTTGAAATATATTAAGGTGCCGAAACGGTGTATATTGAGGGGTACACTTAGTGTGATATTTGAAAAAAAAAAAAATCATTTTTTGTCGTTTTGCATATTCGATAGTTTGTATTTTTAGTTTTTACTTCAAATATTTTTTAAGTTACAAAACGATCAAATTTGGAATAAAGTTAATTTTTTTTTAAACGCAACAGTGAAGAACCTTTTAACTTTAAGAAAAAAATGTCTTTAAAAATTGTTCTGTCCTCCCATAAATATGTATGTAACGGGAGTTTCAAGTAGAGGTTCTATTTTTTAATAGAATTTTTTGATAGATCACACGTGAGATCACGCTGTGAAGTGAAGAAAATATAGCAGCCGTAGCTGAGAGTATACACGAAGATCAAAGAGAGTCGATTCGGTGCCGTTCGCGGCAACTCGGACTAACATATGAAACGTTTTGGCGCACGTCGAGATCTTAAATTGAAAGCGTACAAAACACAGCTTATGCGAGGATTAAAGCCGTTTAACTTTCCCTAGCGACATCGCTTCGCTATATGGGCTCTTTAAAATTTCATGAAATTTCCGAGCCAAATTTTGTTCAGCGATAAGGCCCATTTCTAGCATTGAGCTAAAGTATGTAAACAAGCAAAATTTCTGCACTTGGGACGAACTGCCCTTTCATCCAAGGAAAAACAACGGTTTGGTGTGGTTTATGAAACAGTAGAATTATCACTCCACATTTCTTCAAACTGATGCCGGTGAGAACGTAAGCGTCAATGGCGACCATTATCGCACAATGATAACCGACTATTTGATGCCTGAAATTGAAGCTCGTGTTTTCGGCGACATTTGATTTCAACAAGACGGCACCAATTGCCACACATCGCATCAATTAATGGATTTATTAAGACAACACTTCGGTGAAATAATTTTACGTTTTGGACTGGTCCATTGGACACCAATATCGTCTCATATCTCACCGTTAAACTTTTTCCTATGGGAATATGTAAAATCTAAAGTCTATACGGACAATTTAGCTTCGATTCAGGCTTTGGAAAAAAACATTGCATTTTGGATTGCGAGAGAATTATATTCGAAGCAATTATATTTCTTAGCGAGTTCAATAAAATGGTGAAAATTAAAAAATAAGAAGGTATCGACTAGCATAGTTTTACAGAATATTATCGCAATAATGATAATAATAGAAAAATCTACAAACTAACATTATTATTTACAAGTATACTTGCCTGATAAGTTTGTAATGCACATACATATATGTACAAGTACATGCCGTTATATGCGTAAAATAAGGTATAATAATAATGCTGACAACTTACCTGTAACCACAATTTTATTTGAGGAAATTGGTTTCCACATATTTAGTCGAGATGGAATTTAAAGCAACAGCTTTAAAAGCAAATTTAAGACTGTATGGTGCATTCCATGACAAATGCGTGTAGAAAAAAAAATATAAATGGAAACTCGTTAAAAGTCACTCTATCGCAAACCATAAGGAGAGTTATGAGGGTATGGATTACTTAATTCCATTTTAAAAATTAAATTTTCAAATATATGGCAACCCTAGACAAATAAGTTTTTTTTGTTTTGTTTTTATTTATTATATTAAATTTTCAAGTTTTTAACTATTATTTATTAAAAAGGGTTGCCACCAATCTACAATAATTAAAATAAAACCAAGTGGTAACCCTCTTCAAATAATATTATAGTTTCTATGGTAAGCTGTTTTTATCCCTTTCATTTTTTACTGTTTCCTTATCATATAATTTTTTTTTAATTAAAATTCTTAAACATATGGCAACCTTTCAAAATTTTTGTTTTTAATTTTCTTAGCCGTTTGAAAAAGTTTTGGTTAAGTTAGTTTCATCATTATATGGCTAGCGTGACGAAATTTTGTTGCGTAACACAATTTCGTTGCCCAATTTAATTACGAAAATTCTAAAAAATTAGTCGAACTCTTCACAGAACAGGAAAATATTTTTTATAAAAAAAAGTCAAGTCCTTTTAACTACTTTTTCTTTTATAACAAAAATTATTCTCATATCCGTCGAACTGGAAAACGCCATATAAGCACACACGCATATGCATAAGCAGTATAATGCACCAGCTCCTCTACACTTACTCTACACATACTTTATTTACTAGTTTCTCTATGCTTATTTTGAGGACCATGTACATATACTTACGTTTTCATGTATATGTGTAGCAAACAGAGTATTATTTGCGTAAATTTAGAAGCAAAACAAGCGAAGGAGATTAATAATGCAAGCATTCATGCTAATAGCTTCATAAATTTACAAGTGCATGCACATATATCCCTAAGCACTTACACTTAAACATAAATAGTGCCATACAAGTAAAAACCAAAATGCTTAAAAGCGAATAAGAGAAGCGGAAAGTGAGTAGGTACTTAGTCACCCTGCATTTAATATATTCACATATTGGTGATATAAGGTAGTCAAAACTAACAATATCGGTTCTAAATATTGCATTTTACTCCATTATTATTACTTTTTTAACTTTTTTATTTTTATTTTAATTTTTTTTTTAATTTTATATACCTAAACAATCATTAAAGATCTATATATCTACTGTTTCTAGTTCCCTGACTTCTGGCAAACTTTCTGTGCGTCGCATTCTCCAACGTTTGCGCTCATCGAGGGACACAACATCAACGCCATCACTCTCTGCTTCCTCATCCTGCGCCGTACTTGAATTCTTACTTGAAACTAATCTTCTCTCCACAGCGTAATTGGTCTCCACAATTAATTTCAGCTTGTTATCAGGCCCTGTGGAGGGGTAAAGTAACGCCGCAGTCGATACAGTCATGCCCAACAACATTTTCTTTAATAAATTGGTATTAGAGAGGGTCGCCAACTTCTCGGCATATTGCAGATTATGTTTAAATTTCAATTTCGTTGTCAGCAGAAGCCCTAAATAACCGATTTGCGGTTTGGCTTCGACCAACATATTGCCCTGTTTGATACGCTCTTGCTCAACTTTCTTTATACGTGACTTCAAAACGGCGTCGGTTTTGTTTTCACCCAGCTGTAGACCAATTGAACTCAGCCAATCTTGTATTAACACCACCTCGGCATTGCTGGCGCTGGCAACATCCGTTAAATGCCTCTTGATCACCGCTAGCGCAATATCATCGGCAGCACCAACTATTTTCGCCACTCTCGGGTTCTGCTGTCGTGCGATGGCTTCGCGTATGGCGTTCCAGTGAGTCTGATTGTGCATCGCGGCTTCTATGCCTTGGAGACCTTCAACAGCGTCTGGGAACTCATTCACGTTGCCAAGACTAAGTGGTTCGTTTATATTTATTATTGTATATAATTTTTGTGACGCAATCATTCAAAATACCTTGTGTTTTCTTCATTTTGTTGTAAGGCGGCTATTATTTGTTCCCAATCTGCTTTATTATAAGCGTTTTTCACATCCAATGTAACGACGCGATAGTATTCTTGAAAGCCGTTTCGAACCCTTTTACCTTCAATGGATTTCTCCGACATACTTTCTACAACATCAGTAGGAAGTGAGCTTACGTGATTTCTTGGACTGTCTAAGGTTTCTTTACTCTCATTCCTTGCTTCGTTTTCGTTCTATCTCACATGTATGTGTATAGTTGTTAGTTTGTATTAGTGTTCAACATGAAAGTACGCAAATGGTACTCAATAAAAACAATAAATATGACATAACTAAACATTAAGGAATTTTCATAATATTTACAGTATTGACTTATATTTCTATGTGACGAATATTCGTCTTTCCAAGCACGCGAACCTACAACCAATAATCAAAATAGTTGTCAAAAATTAACGTATCAAGTGTGCCAGAGGTCCAGTCAACTTCCCCAACTTTTCATTGCGTCATCTTAGGCGGCTTCTCTAAGGGAGGCTCAAGCATGCAATCTGTGAAAAACCTAGGGCTCATCTTTCATAGAAAGCTTTTATGGAGGCCAAATATTGAGAAGAGAATAGAGAAGGCATCGGTTGCCTTAAACTTCCATAAGAGAGCTATATGGAAAAGGTGAGGACGCTCTCCAAAGGCGATATTTTGGATCTACGGAACCTCAGTCAAACCAATAATATTACGTAGTCGAAAAAGTCTTTTCGTATTATACCAGTAGATGTCGTTGCAGTCCTATATCTTCTGTGTTACTAATGACTTTGTGTCATACCATATAGTGTTGGAAAGGTGAGATTTTATGCTTCATTTAAACAAAAAAAATTTAATTCTGAAAAAAGTTACAGCTGTTCAAAAAGGAGTGAAAATAATGAAGAAATTCGTTTCGAATAGTGTTTCGAAATTTTTGTATAAAAAAGGGTAGAATGCCAAGCAAGCCACGAATGAAATTTGTCAAGTTTGCGGAGACGATGCTGTATTAGTTCATGTAGCGCAACAATGATTCGCTCGCTTCTGTTCTGGAAGTTTCGATGTGAAAGATGCACCTCGCACTGGTCGACCTATCGTTTAAAAATTCAATGAAAGTATGGAAAATATTGACCAGGACCGTCACATCACGAAACGAAATGAAATCGAACCATTTTTTAAGCGAATGGTAACAAAAGACGAAAAGTGAATATAATTCCACAATAATGTGCGAAAAAGATCGTGGTCCAAGATAGATAAAGCTCAACAAATGGTCGCAAAACCAGGACTCACGCCTCGAAAGGTTATGTTGACTGTTTGGTGAGATTGGAAAGGAATCAGCCACTATGAGCTGATCCAGTCTGGTCGAACGATTGGTTCTAAATTTTACTTTCAACAACTGATGAGATTAAACCAAGCAATTGAATAAACGGTGGATATTGCCGGCAGATACATTGCTGCGAAAGTCGCTCTAAGGGAAAGCTGAGTATATGAAGGGTCCAAACACGGGCAC
Organism: Bactrocera neohumeralis; assembly: GCF_024586455.1. Classification (NCBI taxonomy): domain Eukaryota; kingdom Metazoa; phylum Arthropoda; class Insecta; order Diptera; family Tephritidae; genus Bactrocera; species Bactrocera neohumeralis. The sequence continues at coordinate 70,041,157 of NC_065919.1, forward strand.
GCTGAAATTCTCTCTTCTTTCAACTGCATCCCTGAAAACCACATACCATTTCTTTGCCCATATACAAACCATCCACATATCCGGATGGTTAGAAATCGCTGAATCCATCAAAAATTTATCTTTAATAGGCCTGTAACCACTTTTGAAGCCATTTCTAGACATTCCAATTTACTAGTGAAATTACTACCAATTTTCGAGATACTCTACAAGCCATAAAAACCGATATTTTTCTCTCAAATATTTTTCAATCGAGTAGAATTTCTAATGAAATTTCAACTTTGTGAGAAGAAATGCAGCGTTACATAGAAAAGGTTAGGTGAATATACGTATTATTGAGGAGGAAATCACAGATTTTTTTCAAAAAACTTTGCAAACACGTGACTCTAATTAGGAAATATACGATGAAACAAGTAAGGAAGAGCTAAGTTCGGGTGTCACCGAACATTTTATACTCTCGCATGATAAAGTGATAATCGAGATTTCATTATACGTCATTTATGTACATATTTTTCAAATACCGTATTTTTGTAAAGTTTTATTCCGCTATCATCATTGGTTCCTAATGTACTATATATGTATTATACAGAAAAGGCATCAGATGGAATTCAAAATAGCGTTATATTGGGAGAAGGCGTGGTTGTGAACCGATTTCACCTATATTTCGTACATGTCATCAGGGTGTTAAGAAAATATTATATACCGAATTTCATTGAAATCGGTCTAGTAGATCCTGTTATATGGTTTTGGTTCCATAAGTGGGCGAGGCCACGCCCATTTTCAATTTTTAAAAAAAGCCTGGGTGTAGCTTCCTTCTGCCATTTCTTCCGTAAAATTTAGTGTTTCTGATGTTTTTTGTTAGTCGGTTAACGCACTTTAGTGATTTTCAACCTAACCTTTGTATGGGAGGTGGGCGTGGTTATTATCCGATTTCTTCCATTTTTGAACTGTATATGAAAATGCCTGAAGAAAACGACTCTGTAGAGTTTGGTTGACATAGCTATAGTAGTTTCCGAGATATGTATAAAAAACTTAGTAGGGGGCGGGGCCACGCCCACTTTTCCAAAAAAATTGCGTCCAAATATGCCCCTCCCTAACTTTATAGGTTTTCGGTTTCCGCCATTTTGTGGGCGTGGCAGTGGGCCGATTTTGCCCATCTTCGAACTTAACCTTCTTATGGAGCCAAGGAATACGTGTACCAAGTTTCATCATGATATCTCAATTTTTGCTCAAGTTACAGCTTGCACGGACGGACGGACGGACAGACGGACGGACACAGACCATCCGATTTCGACTCTACTCGTCCTATATCTGACTCTTTTAGTTTTAGGACTTACAAACAACCGTTATGTGAACAAAACTATAATACTCTCCTTAGCAACATTGTTCGAGAGTATAAAAAGAACCTTTAGAAAAAAAAGCTATATCGTAAACAACTAATCATGTTGATAAAAATAATCATGTTTTTGACAGTAATCAGAATAAGTATTTTTCATATACAATTACATACATATAGACAATTTCCATAGCAAAAGACCAATATAAGGAAAATATTTTCAAATAATTGGCAGCATTTGCAACTAAAAAATCATTTGCAAGACTGAAATGGAAGCTTTATAATACTTACGTTTTGAGATTCCAATATCTCATTACTTTCGAATTTAAACTATGAAATATTTAGAATAAATACAAAGCCGAAATACATATAATTTACAAAAACAATAACAACAGCGCATAGCCAATCAATAAAGCAGCCTTAAAACAAGCACATTCATTCAAGTCCACTGACCTTCCAGTAGTCATTGTCCCAGAAAGGAAACATACGTGTAAATACACGCGGCTCATTGCCCTGAACAATACGAATCACGCTGACAGTATCGACAGTGCGGTCGGTAGGCTCTTGTTTGATGTATTTCTAGAGAACAAAAAGGTGTGGTAAATAGTTGTGAAAAATTCGTGATTGCATAATAAGTTACCCGAGCCATTTGTAAAATTTTGGCATTTTCCTCTACAGATGCACCGGAGCCAACCCACATGTAGATTTCATCACCGGCATCCAACAACATGACGTCATCAACATCGAGATCCTGAAAAAATTGTATATTACAGCACTTTATCGTTAGCCAGACATCACTAAGATTACTCACCGATTGCTCGAATTCGCGCACCTCCTCCACCTTAGTACGCCAGGCCACCAATTGACAATGGAACAGACGCGGTTCCAACAATGGTGCACCCAGATCGTTAACGCTGCGGTCATACTCACCCTCACCATGCAATTCTTCCCAGAATTCCGAGGGTTCAGAACCTTCTTCAATCACCTTCGTCTTGCCATGTGGCCAGTAGTGAGCAAAACGCTCATTCGCAGAAGATTTTTCAAAATCGGAAGCACCCTTTTGAATGCAGAGTATTACTCATTTGTACATATAACACACATTCAATATCACAAACTCACCTGACCAATCCATATGTAGACTTTGTGATCGAGCGTGATTAGCGCAAAGACATCACCAGAAGCTAACGATGAGGCGTCACAGTTCACTTCGGTCGCATGTACATCGGTCGCGTCGGTGCCGCGTACGCGGAAGAGTTGCGCACTCTTCGGCTCTTCGGTGAATGGCGTAATCAGCTTACCCTTGAAGATTTTCAAGAAATGACGCGGCTCATGACTTTGGCCGGTGCGCACCAATATGGCATTCTCCTCCTGTGCCATAGCCAAACCGTCATTGAATGAACGCTCCTTCACGGCATCACTGGCTTTTGCACCTTCCCACACATAAATGAGCTTGCCAGACTCACCACTCTTAGCGCTATACTTATAGGTGATAATGTAGGCATATTGACCGATCAGCGGTGTGGTGCCTTCGAAGTCTACAATACTGCGCACCACATCATCTTCCGACTCTGAGCTGAACTTAATAATATGTTCGATATCGCGTTCGCCAAAGTCGGGCATAAAAGCAATTGCACGTCCGCCACTCTTCTTCAGATTCTGCACAACTGAATCCACATCCTCGGGTTCCTCATAATCGGAGTCGTCTGTGCTGTAACCCAATGCGGTGCGTACCAAACGCTTATGATATACGCCTTGATCATGCCAAGTGGAGAAGTATTGTTTGAAGGGCGCCGGTTCACCATCCTCCACGACACGATGCACCTGTGTCCAGGTTGGATACGAATTAGTCTCTAAAAAATGCTCAGCTGCTTTCATTGCACTGGTCTTTTCCTTTTGTGTTGAATTACGTCCGACCCAAACATAAATGCCGGAGTCGGTGTCAAGTATGAAGCTGTCATCTGTGTTAAGCATTTCTTGTCGTAGTGGCTTTTCGGATATCTTTTCGATTTCCAAAGACCCGCTAGCGTCACTAACTTTATACAGTGTAACTGCTTTGATATCGGCCGTCTCGAAGGCGCCGTCCTCTTCGTCTGTGCTCTCATCTGGCACTTCGTCAGCCGAACCAGAGCCGAGTGTAGTGAAGAAATGCTCCTTCGCAAAATCAGAGGAGAAGTTGTCTACATGCGAAAAAATTAAGTAATATGTAATATGAGATGGGTGTGAGAGCGAAGTCATGACACTTTATAGAAAAGTTGTATATCTTAAACTTTAAACAGTATTAATCCTAGTCTTATAGTCGTGTTCTTATCTCTTATATCGGGTCATTTTTTAAGAGCTTGATAACTTTTTTAAAAAAAAACGCATAAAATTTGCAAAATCTCATCGGTTCTTTATTTGAAACGTTAGATAATTAATAATAATATATAATTTCATTTAAATGTTGACCGCGGCTCTTATATAAAACTTTTTCGAGCATTTCGGCAATTAATTTCTTCGGAAATGTTGTCTTCCATAATAGTTGCTTTATTCTTTAGACCTTCACGTAAACTGGCGTTAAATCGCATGATCTTGGTGGCCAACTTACGGGTCCATTTCTTGAATGAATTGTTCTCCGAAGTTTTCCCTCAAAATGGCCATAGAATCGCGAGCTGTGTGGCATGTAGCGCCATCTTGTTGAAACCACATGAGTCAACATTTAAATGAAATTATCTTCAAAAAGTAAATGTCATGAACCAATCTAACGTTTCAAATAAAGAACCGATAAGATTTTGCAAATTTTATGCGTTTTTTTTTAAAAAAAAGTTATCAAGCTCTTAAAAAATCACCCGATATAAATCATTAATTCTTAGCATAAACTTATTCTCCTTCATGAACTGGAGTTTAAACTTATTAATGAGTTGCTTCTGATTTGGAGTCTTCTGAGAGATATTCATAAAGTTTTTTTTATAGCATGTAATGGCTTAGAGACTCTCAAAACAGGAAGACGATAAGCAAATTTTAAAAGAATAATTTTATGAAGAGTTAGTTCTATTCCACTTTAAGACCTACTAATACCTGTACTTACAAATCTACATGTAACACGAAGCTTCCTTCTCATTTAAAGAAGATTTCAAACATTTTCGGTATACGGCATAATAACCGGTAGGTAGGTTAGCTTAATCTGGTATCCACGCATAGACCAAATTTGGTCCTTTGCGATACCAGATGGAATTAACCAGTAGGTAATCTTCCAAAAACAAGTTCTCCAGACAACACTGAAATTGACGACGCTAAACACAGCATTCTTCCTTACTTAAACTTCGCTGCTCTTCATGAGACGTATTGCTTTCCAACTTACAAATTACTGACGCACCAAGTTGCCTTTGACTTGTACAATAATTTTCGACTACTCACCAATAATGTTCACCTTCGAACGTCCATGATGGTCCTGATCACGTATTTCATTTGCAGCGTAAATGGCTTTCAAACGCTCCAAACGCTTCGCCTGCTCGCCCACATAGACGAGTATCTCTTCGCCCGCATCCAAAATGAAACAATCGCCGCGATTCATCGACGTTATAGACAACGCCACCTGACGCACCCGCACATTGCGTTTACCCTTCACCTGGAAGAGACGCTTCTCGCCAGCAGCATTCACATCGACATGCTCGAAACCGGTGGCCACGCCGCCCTTCTCGTAGCGCACACCTACAAGCGTTAATGCAAATTAATTAGACACGTCAATGGACTGAACGCAACCCTTGCAGAGTCAGCTTGCGCACCCCCGCCAACCACGACCATTAGCGCGGAGGTGCAAACTGTGCGAGTGCTGCTGCCAATACCCCGTACATGGATGTAGATGAATGTTGAAAAGTGCAATTTCGTAGAGTTTTTAGTGCAACGCAATTTATATTTGCATTGAGTCGATGCTGAGAGCTGCCATTAACCGCCGTGGCAACTGGTCACCTGCCAACAGCTCACCGCTAACGGCCAAGAGCTCACAGCACCCACCCACTAACCAACAACCGCAAAAGCATTGCGTTGCGGAAGTTCGCCGGTGCCTCATTTGGTCGCGTGAAACTTTTTAATGCGTAATTTTTGCAAACGGCAACTTACCATTTTTAAAGTAGCTGAGGAACAATTGTGATTCATGATCTTGAACTTCGCGATGCTGCACCGGTGCGCCATCCAGTTGGTCGTCCAGTTGCACGGTGCAAATGGCCGCAGCGCCCGCCTCGTCGGTGGTCGTCTCAGCGCCTAGCCAAAAGTGAATGTCCCACGAAAGTTTTTGGCTCTTCGGGTCTTCGGTGGTCTAAAGCGGGTGGCCGGTGTAAGGAGATGTGCGAAAATGAGTGTCAGTAAGGACAACAATAACAAAGGTATTTAAACTTAGTATGTAATGTGGTGCGTGGCAAATGCAAGAAAAATGGCACCAACAAAGAATTGCTTCGTTGTTGAGCGTGTACCTCGCTTATTTTGCTCGTGAGTCTAAGACAAATTTTCACAAAACAAATTCAAAGTTTTTCTATTTTCTAAAGTGAAAAAGTATGTTCCTGGTGCCACCGACTTTGCGCCAGTGAGGAAAGCATACACTTTTATAATATTTCATGGCGTTTCAGCGCTCTTCCGTATGGCTGCAGCATGCGTTGCTCCTTAGGTCGGTCTCTAAGGTGTAAAGTCGTAAGTAAATTGTGCAAAATGAGTTTCCAATTGGAAAACGCAAGTTGGGTGCAACAATTTTGACATTACTGCAAATGAGCAAAGAAATACTGGCGATTCGTGAGAAACTAACTGCGCGCTTGCATTAGGTAAAGAGGGAGCGTAATGTCTGAAAATGCATTTCATTTAAGTTCAGTTATTTTGAAGTTTAATTTAAAGGGAAGAACAACTAATGCCGAAAAGCTTTTATAATTGAGCATAAGTTTGACAGCTTTTTGTTGTGAGAATGCAAATTTTTGACAAACTATTTATGAAAGCTCTAGTTTTGTTTCCTGAAAGCTAAGAGTATTATAACTATTATTCCATTTGCGGAATATTCAATATTCAGGGGAAAACGGAAACATTGTCCGTAATGATGTTTGTATACTTTAGGCAAATTGAGTTTAATATAGAAGCACATTTTATGTAAAGTTAAATTGATTTATGCTCTTCTCTTAGACAAGAGATACTGTTCGGCCTTCAAGTTCTCTGCTGCAATCAATTTATTTCAAATAATGCATCAGAGGACTTATTATTTAAATGAATGTCTTCAATCTTCACAACTTCGTGAACTTAGCGATTCGAACAAACAAGTGGTATAAATAACATAGACTCGCATAATCAAATAGGCTTAATGCAGCTAGCGGTTATAACACTTTAGTGAGGTATTCTGAAATTCTTTTCCATTTAATGCCTTTAAATATATGTGACCTGGTCTACGAAAAGGCAAAAGGGAGCTAAAGTGCGAAAACTAGTTTTCTGGGAAAAGCTGTTAAAAATAATCGTCAGTTTCTCGTTATCTCATTAATTGTTCTCCTTTTTTTTGACACCTAAGCCCCCTTTCCGTAGACCAGGTCACATATATGAAACTATTTTAACTCACCTTTAAAATAATGTACGAATCTCCTTCGTAGAATTTTCCATAATATTTGGCTGGATACGGTACTGGCTCAAAATCCTGTAAACAAAGTAAATGGAATGTATATAAAGAGCCATAATACTAATAATAAATATTTAAGCAAAAAAAAAAAAAACACGGCAGCTATATATATCTTATATTCTGAATGGATCTGAATTATATTTATATTCGGATGTTTTTGCGCTTCCCTGGACAATAATCTATGACAAATTTCATGAAAATATTTCATCTAATTAAAATGTCTATCATATAAGAGTATATATCTTATATTATTATTTTTCGCCGCACTTGACTCCGATCATTTTGTTTGTATGACAGCTATATTCTATAGTAGACCAATATCCGTGAATTCAAAAAATTAGCCGCTTTTTGGAGAGACGTGGATTTCAGCTCGATATCTCAGGATCCGAGGGATCCGTTCGCGTATATAAAAACGGGCAGAAAAACGGCTCATCACACTGACCATTTATATAGTTACATATATGTTACTTTATAAGATCTCTAAACTCGCAATCAATAGCATCGAGTGTACTCGTATGGGTACCAGGCCACAGCGGAATTGCAGAAAATTGTATAGTTGATGAGCTAGAAAGGAATGGCACCCTAGAATCCCTATCAGTAGAATGATCGTAACAAATTTTTAGCCCCACCTTAGTTGTGCGTTTTTTAACAGGTCATTGCCTTATAGGCGTCCATGCTGTAAGGCTGGGAATCTTACAAGACGGCATCTCCAGAAGCTGTATGGAAGTAGATAAGGTGAAAACAACTCAACACTTCCATCTTGCCAATCCCGCATTTGGGATGTCAAGACTTTAAATACTTGTGAGCGCATACCTTCAGACATCCCACCGAACTAGCGGGAATGGAAATTAAACACGTTTTGCTAATTTATAAGTTCGAACATAGGAGTTCTTCTTTTCTATGGCTTCAAACTACATATAGCACTCCGCTTGCGATCTCCCTATGTCAGCCATCTAACCTAACATTGTGGCAAAATGTAATGTTATAAAAAACTTATTTCAAAAAATATTTTTTATATAGTATAACATGTACTTATAACGAATGCACATACATTTAAGAATATTTTGCGAAATTTTTAGGATGGTGCGGGAAACATTCTCGAAGATACGAGTATGAACAAATTTATAAAAATTGTTTAACGTTGTGGATTCGACTCTCAAAACTTTAAAAGTATTTTTTCTAAACGCGTTTCGCAAAGTCAGTAAGAAAATTTCTCCGGGAGGGTTGAACTGATCGTAGAAATTTTTATACGATCTTCTTAGACATATTTGACATGTAAATATAGACGGAATAAGATTTGTGGTAAAAATTTTGAAGCCACTCTGAGGCGTATATTTTCTCACAAAGATGGACTTTTGTCTGAGAAGCCAAAATGGCGAATCAAAATTTTGACTAGTCCTTCGATCGTTACCTCTATTCAGCAACAGTATTAATAGTATTAATAATTGATTATGGTTTTTGGTTTTGAGATAGTTTTAAGCAGCACTTTTTTTCTTGTCTAATTTCAATCGACTATTGATCTCATAAAATAAAAAATGTTTCAGTATAAATCAGCGATTATGAAAGTGTATTAATTTTTGTAAGTTTTATTAATTTATTAAATGTAATGCCTCTTCAAAAAGTTCACAAAATAATGCATTTGTTCCAACCTACAAGTGGATACAATCACTTAAAGTATAAGAAATCACATTGAAAACCAAAAACGTTTACAAACTAGTTCAAATAATGTAAAAGTTGCTCAAAATCAAATATTGAAGTCAAAAATTAAAATTCTTAATTTGAGCAGCAGCAAAATTCATTTCACAAAATAGTAAAGTAAGCGCTCTTCAAGGGCTCAGCATTTAAAAATACTTAAAGCATTAATGCCAGGCAATCAGTTAACACACTTCAATGGCTGTCTGTATAATTAATTATTATGTTGATGATTCGAGTGTCTATAAACCCGCCTCTCTTTATAAAAAGCGCTATATATAAGCACAAATACAAGCAAAGGATATACATACATGTACATATGTGCGTATGTAATCAGACAAGTGCTTTGTGTGTGTATAGCAGCATATATCCTATTTATTCCACATAATTTGCGAATGGCATACGGCTTATAAAACAATTTAAATGTATTTGCTCATCACAGCGCTGCTGGCGAAAAAATCGACAAGCGCACACACCCACACACACACTCACCAAATGTGTGCAAAATCACACCGTTAAAGATATTAATTTGTTGTGCAGAAATTTTGTTTTGCATAAACAGCTTTTAATGTGTTTACATTCACATTTTCCCAACACGCAGAAAAAACTTAAATTGAAAAAAAGTAAATTAAATTTAAAATTAAATTTGCTGTGATGTGATTTAATGCCAGCAGTTAGTAATGTTGAATAACTATTTGAAAATTGAAAATGATAAATCTACTATTGAAATTAAAACGATAAATCATTCAAAGCACTTATTTTGCGTGTGAATAAGCAGTGGGTTTTTTTTATCTTTCAATATTTAGTGAGATGATTGTGGTGATTAAAATATTATGGCACATAATTCAAGCGTATTACTTGATTACTTAGTTCTTTAAATTTTTTCAAATATATGATTAAAGCGAATCATGGATTTTCAAACAATTTGCTCTTTTATACAAATTGTTACTATAGTGTGAAAAAAGTTTTAAGATTTTTTATTATTTTATATGTAAATGTAATAAATGGAAACAATGGAAACAAGGGAGAACACCGATCAGAGTAGCTAGAGTATAAATAAATAAATATTAAGCGTCTTCGATTCGCATTCTGTTTGTTATGCTTCAACTGAGCTACCGTGTAAAATAAGTTGATTGCGAAAATAAGAACAGTTTTTGTGTTACTCAAATGCCACTGAATCTCATAAACTTAAAATCTTGGTAATTAGGAGCGCAAAGAATCCATGCTGTTTTAAAAACGTTCACTGCCTCTACGAGTACAAAAGGTCAAAATGCGCCTGAATGCCGTCGGTTATTTTCAAAGAATGATAACCCGATTCTGCAGGTGCAGGTACCTTTAAGATTTTGTCAAAAGTAAGATTTGGTGTTTTTAAGGTAAAAAGGGAGAAAAACTTGCAAATTATCTTATATCTTATCCTAATGGCCAACTTACTGAACTGCCAGTAGAAGATGGGAAAATTTTGGCAATACTTATAGTATCACCAAACGTTACTCCCTTCATTCAAACGATAAATCAAAATTCAATAAACACCATAAAGGTGCACTGCAACTATCTAGCTAATGCTAGATACTCGTGATGCGAGTGACCATATTGAACAAGATTACGAATCATACGAAGACTTCTTTCAGAGGCACCGGAGACAGTCAAACCAAATGAAGAGGTTGAAACTTTCAACAAATCGGTACAGTGGGCTACTCATGAAGACGTCGATAAAATGATTTGAATGTACTGTGACTGTTAAGGGAGAAAGCTGTATTTCAATTATTAAAAAAACAGTATCTCAAACTTATATTTCCTATCATATCTCTTGAGTAAAAATTAGTATGTATATTAACCAAGAATAAAATGTGAATTTAAATGTACAAAAATATATTAACTTATACTTTTCGGGTATTCGAAAACGTGCACATTTCAAATGTGAACTGCCTTGGTTTTAATTAATTCATATTTTCGAGCGTGCGCTGTAATACCGATTTTATATGAGATATTTCATTAGTGCTTCCATTTCTGGTTTGCATTTTAATTTTACTACAGATGAAGATATTTTTAAATCTATTTTCCGGACTGAAATAAGCTTAAAGCTCTTTTCATTGATTGCTGAAGGGCGAAAGTGTTAAATGTAAGGCGGTCAGTTCTTAAACATTAACAAGAAAATTGTTAACTTCGACTACTCTGAAGATGTAATGCCCTTCACAAGTGCAATTTTATTGGATAAATGGATATAAAATATCTTTTTCTTTATTCTGATGGGTCAGTTAAAATGGCAGCTATATGCTATAGTGGTCTGGTCTGAACAGTATGTTCGGAGGTTGTAGCGCTCTTTTGGATATTAACACTGGCCTACACTCATTTTGGATTTTATACCTGATTTTGGATGTATTTTGTGAGTTGATACGAGAAAACAAGTCACATTTTCCATATCAGCTCTTGTTCATAATAAAGAAGAAAAAAACATCTACTAGCGGGAATGTGGTTCATCCTAGCTACTATACCGACTACTAGTGCGCACAGAGCTGCACAAAACCAAAATTTTTTTTTGTAGGCCAGTGTAATTGGGTTCTTCACATAAATTGCCAGAAGCCAATATTTGAAACAGCTGACCTCATACAGGACAGTACCATACAAGCTTACTTTACTTAGTGTATGCCAGTGCGTATGAGTGATGCGCGATGCGGCGGCTGGCAAGTGCTTGCATAGTATACGGGGAAAATGAGAATTGTAGGTAAACTAAAGCTGTCAGCTGACATCTAGTAGCGGGAATGTGGTTCATCCTACCTACTATACCGACTACTGATGCGCACAGAGCTGCACCAAACAAAAAAATTTTGTTTGTAGGCCAGTGTAATATAAGCCGAATTCCCTGACGATATCTTGTTAAATAGAAAAGTTTTCTATACAAGGACTCGAGTTTCAATTGGTATGACAGCTATATGTTATTGTAGCCCAATCTGTACCATGCTTTCGAAAATTCTCTGTGTCAAATTTCGAGAAGAGACTTATGAAATAAAACTTTTTGCTTGACAGCTAAACGCTATAGTTCAAAGATGAACAATTATATAATTAATCGCTTATGTAAATACCTTATATGGTCTCCGAAGTTTCCTTTTGAGTGTTACAAATAACGTGTCAAACTTAATATGCCCTATTAAGGATATAAAACTTCATGAGCAAGAACTCTAAACCCCTTTACCGAGTGATGCTATAATAATAAATATACTATATATTATATGTACAAACAACAAAGCTGTAATCCACTGTAGAACTTATTTAATTTAAATTGCTAATAATTAAAAAAAAATCTTTAAAACTTTAATGTATCCAAAAAACAAAAAATACTAAATATTTTTACTCAATTTAAGCCCAAATGCCGGAGGTAGGAAAATGTATGATTTAAAGCGCAAATTAAAGTACACTCAATCCTTTTTTTACGCGATTTTTGGTTCTGCCACTAATCGCGTAAAAAAAATCGCGTCAAAATGGTTAGTTTTCCAATATTAACTAATGAATTGGTTCCGAATATAAAAAATATCGCGTATAGCAAAATATACGCGCAAAAAAATATTCAAAAACATTACAATAAGTTTCAAATTTCAGACTTATGATTTATTCATTTATAACAACATAAAAAATACAAAACAAAAACCATATATAAAAGAGAAGAAAATAGAAAATAGGTAGATTTATTGAAAAAAACCGTTGAATGCTGTTTAATCACTGTCATTATCCGTAGTTTAAATTATTTTTAGCCGCTTATTTTGATGGCCGGCACTGATATCACTAGAATTTGTATCAGAATCAATAGTAAGAACTATGGATTGATGTTCTGATTGACTTAGCATCTCCGACTGAGTTTGCACTATAAATTCAGTTAATTTTGTTTGAATGCTTCTCTTTGGACCCAATAAATTCCGATTTAGTTCTTTATATCTTAACATGCAGAGACTCAATTCTATTAGAAAAATTCGTGCACGTTCGGCATCAGTATCATTTGCTACAAAATAATTTTCCAATCCTGCTGCAAGTTTAAGACCAAGCAAAAAACGAAAAAAAGCAATCGCGTTAAAGTGAGAAATTCGCGTAAAAAAAGGAATTTGCGCTGCAAAAATAACCGCGTTAAAGTGAAATAGCGTAAAAAGAGATCGCGTAAAAAAAGGACTGAGTGAATACAATTGGATAATAACATAATATATGCAAAAGCAAATGTAAACGATATCATTTAACGGCGTTTGGCAGTGAAGTGAAAACAAAGTATTCTACAAATGGAAAATGTAAACTTAATATAACGCAATTTAATATATAGTATTAAAGTATTATTGACTAAAATAGTATTAAAGTTTGCTGAACGAAAAGCAAAGAAATCGTAACATCAAAACGTTTCACTTTAAGGCACATAATACCACAATCTACTCAAGACTCCAAGTACTCCAAAGGCAATGTTCAATCTTGGGGTATAGAAAGAACCACTCGAGGCAACTAATGTGAACAATAAGGTACTAAGCAATAATGCTCCTTTGGGCTTAAGGAAATGTATACATTCTGAGTATATTAATAGAAGAAATGGAAAAACTCTCTGTCTCTCTGGTGACAGCAAGATGACTCTCGCGAATGATTTCTTTCGGTACTTCGATTGAAACACCGATTTTAGATAGAAAATTCATCGGTAAAGTGAAAAGTTCATGCAAAAGCGGAAAGCTATAAATGGAGGATAATAAAAGTCCAATTCTTGTCTAGAATCTTGTTCTTCGTCTTACAGAAAAGGTTTTTCAAAAATTCACAAAAACCACTTCTCTAGCTAAAATATTATGTATGAGTAGAAATTAAATTTGCTATTTAGCGTAAACTTAAAGCCACCACATCAGTCCCTAATTGAATGCATTCAATTCGGAAATCAATAAGTTCAGTGAGCTTTGTTTCGATTTCACAATAATTTCACTCTGCTCAACAAGAATTCACAGACTCGCACATACATACAAACATATAGCTACAAACGCCCGGCGCTTATTATCGCAAACAACATATTATATGACTGTGATTGCAACAAATGTGTACGGCGTTGTTGCAACATGCAATCTGCCACTGCAATCCGTGTGGCTTCCGCATTTAAATTTCACATGAAAAATAAACGAATTTTGCGCTTAAAGCTGGTTGTTTGTTTAATTAAAAACAACACTTGAAACTGCTGGTGGACACCATTGTCCGAGCTGACACGCCAACAGTTTTTCATGTTCTTGCGCGAGCATGCCATCAGCTGCCAAGTGATGATGTGAGTGAGGAAGGAAGGAAGCTGCCGAGCGACTTCACTTGCTCCACATCCGCTGCCAAAGGCGGATAATTCGGTTTTTGCTTCACCATTTAAATTTTATTTCATTCCAACTGCTTGATTTTGTTTTTTTTTTTCGTCTTTTTTTTTTGTTACCGATTTTTCTCATCCAACAAAAATTAAAAGTAATGTATGGCGCAATTATAGGCATTTGTGAAAATGTGAGTAGCATGTAAAGGGTGGTTCAGAACTGTGATTTTCACTTTTTATACCCTTAACAGGGTATACTAAGTTTGCCGTGAAGTTTGTAAAACCAAGCAGATACTAACCCTAGAGACCCTAGCAGGTTTATATACATATATGATAAGCATGAAGAGCTGAATATATTTAGCAAGGTCCCTCAGCTTTTGAGATATCACTCTGAAATTTTGCACAGATCCATTGCTCATTTGTCTGAATTACCGGTATCGGAGTACTATAGCATATAGCTGCCATACAAACTGAACGTTCGAATTTAAATGCTTCTATGGAAAGCTTTTACATTCGACGAAATATCTTCTCGAATTTCAACATGGGTTACTTCCAAAGACAATAGTGTAATCTCTGAAGAAAGTCTTCAGATCAGATCACCATCGCTTATAGCTGCCATACAAACTGACCGATCGAAATCAAGTTCTGGTAGGGAATATTTTGTATTTTTGAAGGCTACTATAGCTTCAGTCCAATTGAAGTTAACGTTTCTTCTTATTTTAATATTTTTTCAATGACTTTTTATATAATTTTGTTTCCAGTAATATTTTAGAGATTTTGAGAATAAACGTGAATATAATCCCCAGATGTAATTTGAATATTGTTATAAAAAAAAATAAATAACTTTTTTTTATTAATTATTAGGTAATAATAATGTTCATTATTTGATTTTTAAGCACCCATTTTGTGCGTCAAACTTTAAGCGCGAGTCGATATATCAACAAAAGCATTGGCCTTTGTCCACAGATTCATTGCAAGCATATCGAATTGAATTAATTTTTCACACACTACTTCAAGAATGAACTTTAACCACTATATATATACACACATATACATATACATGTATATGAAAAAATAAATAAAAGTGCTTCCTCTACGAAATCAAAGTCAAAGAATTTTTTAAGCAATCGATTTTTCGATAACTCCACAGAAGGAAACAACAACACATATTCTTATTCGATTACGCAGTCCTCAATACACCCCTACCCTAACCTCAAGCCCAGGAGAGTGCTCACATGGCTGTTAATATAATTATTTCCATATCAGTGCAGTTAAATCAGTTAATTCATTAAAACATTTTACTGTCAAATGAGTCCAAAAACTGACACCTACAAATATCATATTAAATAATAAATAAAATGCAAAAAATCGATAAAATGCAACAAAAATAAAAGTAAGAAGCAAATAAATGCAATAAAAAGCTTCCAATACAATAAAAAAGCGAATTCCGCTGTTCAACGTGCAACAATTGCAATTTACTTCTTTTATTTAATTTCGTGATAATTTTTTGTTTGCAAGCATATTATTCGAGCACACCTACATATACCGCGAAAGTCTGAAAATCACCGTTATTTACGCAATTATACACGCACTTGCTTGCCGGCCACGAAGTTGCAACAACTGCACTGCGCATTGAGTTAATATTCGCGTTTTTAATTAAGGAGCCCGGCTGTTTACTCGTTTATAAGCTTCAAGTACAAACCACATACATACACACATATCCACATATATGCAGTGAGTGTGCGTGGGAATGTATAGGCGATAGGTATTTATCCTTGCAAATGACTTATCCGCCACTGACTTGTCATAGCGCTGCATAAGCAGCAACAACAACAACACACTGCTGTAACTGTTGCAAGCAGCTTGTTGCATGTTGTAGATTCGCGTGCAAGTGCTGTTTTTGCACTGCCATTCGTGGACGTTGCATGCTGCTTGCACTTCTTCTTCGTTTTGCGCTTTATTGCCCAACAGGGTCATTAAGTGTGGTTAATTGTTGGCTGTCACTTATTAAATTCGCATATGAAAAGTACGCATCGTTAATGTGCATTTAAATGCAAGTGTATGTGTGTGTGTGTGAGTGAATGTAAACTCTTACACAAGTAAACTCTTGTACATTGCATGTAAAACTGGATTTTTACAGGTTTCTTTTGCATCGAGGACATCTGTGGGTTTTTCTTTACTGAAAGAATTTTAAAGTTAATTCAATTTTTCTGTACTTCAAGTCAGTGCTAAAGCCTTGAAAACGGTAAAAATTAAAAAAAAAATATTCTACTGAAAAAAGTTGGATCAAAAAGTGGAAGGTTTTCTGAATAGTATCCAGTCAATAGGTGTTGATACTATGCAACGTTGGATCAGAAGCCTTTTTACCTCTATACAGATAAGAGCAGAAAACTGTTTTACGGTGCAGTAGTATGGTGGGCAAGCATAACGGGAGTTTTAAGAAAAACTCCAACCGCAGCTCTTGAACTGGTACTAAACTTGCCACCTACAGACCTCTTCGCTGAAAACTGCGCAACAAAATCGGCGAGGCGACAACTGGCTGCAGGACAATTTACATATAGAACTTTCGGGCATAGCTCGGTGGATAATGGCGGTTTGGCAAACACCGACTACAAGATCCCACTACTCAACTGGGAGAGAAGGTTCAAAGTAAACAAACAAAAATATGGTTGGCATAAAGCTACACACAACACTTTAAACATTTATACGGATATCTCGAAAATGGACTATGGAGTTGGTGCGTTATTATAGTGTCCAGAGTTAAGCATAAGCCAGCCTTTTTAGTTACCGGAAAACTGCAGTATATTTCAGCTGAGGTCTTTGCTATTGCTATAATGCACCTGTAGGCAATTCCAGATTCAACATCTACGTAGATAGCTAAGCAGCAATCAAGGCAGTAACCTCGTATCGCATATCTACCAGAAGTGAAGCAGGGCAGCGGTGGAAAGTGTTGCTAGAAGCAAGCAACTTCACTTCTACTGGGAGTCAGGCCTCAAAAGCATCGAGAGCAATGAAATAGTGGACCAGATTGTCAAGAAACGAAACGTAATCAACATTGGGAGACTCATGCATTGTCTATCTGACGATCTGAGCAGAAACATGGTAAATAAAATCAAAATCTGATGAGACGCCAGATCAACTGATAATATGTACCGACAATGGCTTACTATGGACATCTAAAAGTCAAATGACAATAACTTTAACATAGCATACAAGGTGCGTTCCAAAGATAAGAGGACTTTTTGACTCTAGCTCCCCCTGATGGCACCATCTATATGTCGACTGGTGCGTTAGAATCTGCTATCTTTATCGATTGTCCAGTAAGAATTGCATGACATTTCATTGATTGGAAGTGAAGTTATTGCGTTTTAAGTGTCAGTATGTTTGTGTTCAGCTTCGAGCAAAAAGCCAACATTAAATTTTGTTTTAAAATTGGTAAAACTTTTACCGAAACGCTTCAACTGATGAAAAAAGTTTATGGCGATGGTTACCTATCCCGTAGCAGAGTGCACGAGTGGTTTCAACGTTTTCAAAGTGGTCGTGAGGACATAAATGACGATCAACATGTAGACCAAACAAAATCTGTGATCACCGGAAATTCCATCGAAACTGTGCGCGAATTCATCAAAAATCAACCGAAATCACCATCAGAATCCAACATTCAAAGGACGTCCTTAAAGAGGTCAAAAAGGTTAAATTTTTTTTACAATATTGTGACTGGTGACAAAACGTGGTGTTTCCAATATCATCCCAAAACAAAAAGCCAAACGCTGAATGGAAGGCACCGGACGAGCCGAAACCCAAAAAATCGCGCATGGAGAAGTCAAAAATGAAGATGATGCCGATTTTTTTTTGGTGATACCAAAAGTATTGTCCACAAAGAATTTGTTCCACCCGGCCAAAACGTTAATGCGGTATTCTACCTTGGAGTTTTGAAGCGTTTGGTGCGCCGTATTCGAATATGAAAGTTGGCGTTTGTTGCACGATAATACGCCATCTCATCGATCGACGCTTATGACCGATTATTTGACCAAAAATCACATATTAACAATTAAGCACTTCTCGTATTCCGGAAAAATGCATTTGCCCATGAAAGGAAAGCGTTATGCAGACGTAGAGGCCATTCAAAAGGCTTGCATACTGGCGGCCATACCGGCCAACTAGCTAAAGCACTCGTTCGACATGCTTTTGGACCGTCCAAAAAATAAAATAATGATTTTGCCGAAAAAACCATTTGTTCTGTTTTTTTTTTTAAGTCCTGTTTACTTTGGAACACACCTTGTAGTTTTAGAAGCTGGAAAAATTTGCAAACTGATAAATCAGGTGTCGACAGTTTTATTGAAGTTTTTTCTTCTTAATTTTAGATTTCAAGCCTAGCCAGGCCCTTCTCCACCTGGACTTTCCAACGGAATGAAGCTCTTCCTTTTCCTCTGCTTTCCCCGCGGATACTACGTCGAATGCTTTCAGAGCTGGAGTGTTTTCGTCCAGTTGGACGACATGACCTAGCCAACATAGCCGCTGTCTTTTAATTCGCTGAACTACAAGTATGTCAATGTTGTCGTATATCTCATACAGCTCATCGTTCTATCGAATGCGATATTCGCCGTAGTACAAAGAATCATCAATCTTCTGCAGAACCTTTCTATCGAAATCTCGTAACGTCGACTCATCAGATGTTGTCATCGTCCATGTCTCTGCACCATTTAGCACGACGGGAATAATGAGTGATTTATAGAATTTGGTTTTTATTCATTCTTTACTTCTCAATTGCCTACTCAGTCCGAAGTAGCACCTGTTAGTAAGTGTTATTCTGCGTTGAATTTCGATGCTGTACACTCTTATAGAAGATGGTATCTTCTTTATTTAGTTCTACGGCTCGAATTATTTTCTCCAAGAGTAGTTTGAAGGAGTGGCACGAAACGCAGTCGCCTTGTCTAAAATCTCATTTAATTTCGGAACATCCTTAAGAAAAACACACCAACCTGCATGGTAATATCTGTTACTTACTAAATCTAATATTTTAGATTTATTATAGGAAATGAAACACAAGATAAATAATGCCTTCAGCAAATATAACGCACCAGGTAGTACCTTTCCATGTATGCAAGGGTGCCCAAAAATTACTCTATAATTGTTTAAAATTCAGTTCTAAAAATCTGTTTTTTTTAGCTGTAAGCGAAAAATGTGGCTGATATCTCTGTCCTATATACTATGTAACACAAAGAAGACTAGATTTAGAAATAAACCGTCACAACTTTTAAAAATTATTCCAGCCAAAGATGCTGATCATATATGAAATGTAAGGGTTTGTATACTTTTTTAAAGCTAACTCTCTTGGATATTATGGTATATACGTCTACACAACAATTCACATTTCGCTCTCTCTCCTTCACTAAAGTCTTTTTCTTTTCTCTACTTTCACTAAATTTCGCCGCACTGGGCCGTCTAGAGGGAGGCATCGTCTTTCCGACCTTCTTGAAATTGCTTTTCAAACTTCATTTTTTATTTGGAAACCAAAAAAACTGCAGTTATACTTGTAAATACTTTCAATCAAAATATTTATCTCTACGATTTTTTTAAACCTTTACTACTCGTACTCGTGCTTGGAGCTGTTTCTTTTCCGTTCTCGTAACTCGAAGACAATGACTTTATATTTATAAATTATATTAAGCTAAGAAATCATAAACGAAAAATTACACTTGTACAATGCTATTTTTTATACCTGATATAAACAAGGTAGTGCAATGAAATGCATTGACGTCAACTCAAAATATGCCTTTGAAGTTGGTTAAAAAAATACACAAACAATTTGCAACAGAAAAATTTGATTTTCTGAGAAGATCAATTAAACATTTCTATATATTTTCATACATATATATATGCATATGTTTTTTCGTATGTGTGTATACATTTTTATAGCAATTTTGCAAGTGTGTCATGAAATGTTTGTTTGGAAAAGCGACAACACTTTGATACTGCTATATATTCACTCACTTACCCATGGACCCATATGTATAGAAGAGCAGATTTTGTTGTTATTTTCGCAAATGTATATATACAACAAACATGCATCTACAATATATATGTATGTATGTATTATTTACAAAAGCAAAATGAAATTTTTATGTCTGTCAATAAAAATTTAATTTTGTTTCTGAAAAGACTCGAATTCTCAGCAGCCATTTCCCGCTAATTTGGTGCGTTGCACTAGATATTTTCAACAAAAGTATATGCACTTTAATATTTATAAGTATATATACACATATTAGCGTGTGTACAATTATATAATATATATTTATTTATATGCTTATAATGTTTGACGATTTTTCAATACAATGGTACGGTATTTTCAAAAGGCCCACACACATTGTTCACGCTGATTTATTGTCCATTTTGAAGAATGTGAAATTTTTTAAAAAAGAAAAACCATAAAGTGTTGAATTTCTTATAAAAATAAATATTCATAAAAAGTTGAAAGTCAAAATTTTAAAACAAAATAAATTAAATTTTTAATTTCATTCCTCTACAGTTTTTTTAATTTAATGGTTATAATCACTTTATAAGTTATTAGCTTCGCCAAGCGTACAAGAGTTCAAACAGATAAGCAAAACTGGTGAAACCCTGCGCTGGCTTGTTCTCTTATGGGAGAAATACCTTTTTTTCAAGTCAAAAAATTTTTCAATAAGGTCTCAGTTTTATTTTCTAAAAACTAATGGGTTTTTCAATAGGGACAAAAATAGACCGATAGGGAGAGCAAACGACGCCATATTTTTTGGCATGACTCTTCACTAAGTTTTGCCATTTGTAGGGATATACGATCCAACAACGATCCGAAATTATTAAAATTTACAATCGAAATTCGGAGTCAGTGGCCCCAACTTTAAGAGCGCTACGTCTAATTTATGGTCGTCATAATCTTCTTGTTAGATCAACAATTGAGGGTCTAGTGGAAAAATTTTAATTCACAGGCACAGTACTGAGATAAAGAAGTGCCCGTAGTGTCAAGAATATTGCCGCTGCTAGCGCATCAATTGAGGAAGACTTCAAATCAGACTCATACATGTCGTTCTCAAGCGTTGGGCATCTCTGTGACGTCGTTGTGGCGAATGTTGCGAAAAGATCTTGGTCTATATCCTTACAAGATCATATTGACCACCAGAATCCTCGTATGTTCCTGAATTGTGCTGAGCAACAACTTGAAAACGATCCGGATTAAAACTGATTTTGAGCCTTAAGTATTTAAAATCAAGGAATAAAATAAAATTGGTATTTTCATTTGTCATATATACCATTCACAAGAGTAAACTGTTGACAAACCAAACAGGATAGAAGTTATACCACATTAAAGAGATATCCGCATATTTGTAGAATTCTTTGTTGTTGCCTTTACATGTAATATTTTCAATTAGAGAGCAACGCGCGAAGATGGCGAGAAAAATGGCGCGTCTAAAGCAGATATTATATGAAAGCTGAAATCACAAAATAAGAACAAAATGTTCTGCTAACTGTTCTCACTAGAACAGCAATGTCAAATCTTAACGCTTTTCATAGACGTCGTTCTATAATAGGACTATTTTTATCCGCATCCTTCAACTTCAGCAGCAGCAAAAATTCTAAAATTTCACAGGAGCTTTCACCGGTCAACAATGTTGCGCTATAAGTAAAAACTTCACAAAAATATATATGTTGCGTGAATGTCTGTTGCCAAGAATTCCAATAATCAATCAAATAGTTAATTTGAGGATATATTTAATACAGGAAAGCTTTAAAAAGCTCTCGAAAGCGCTTTCATCGAACACCAATGCTTGTAAACCTTTCTATAACAAACTAAAAAACGTTCGAATTGTCATTGCAGGGTGTTTCTTAATCGACAGTAAAGCGGTTAAGAGCTTTCAAATAAGATTTCATCGGCCAAATGATGTGCATGTGTATACCTTTCTCTTAAAAAGAAGAAAAGGCGTGAATATGATGAGAAAACCACTTAACATAAAAGGAGCACTATTTAATAGCTATAAAGCTACTAATATGATAATATTTTCCAAATTTACTTTAAGAGAGCTTTCTTGAACAAATTACAAATTTCTGCACGTAAAAATTATTGTATGCTCCTACGAAAATAGTACGAAAATCGCGAGTCCTCATTACCGAATTGTATTAAAGTGTTAAATCTTACGATCATTAATTGGGAATCACGTCCTTTGCAATTACCCTATGTCCTATAAAATGCAGGACACGCGCAAGTACACATATATGTGCACATGTAAAACGTGTAATAAGTAAATAAGTAGCTGGAAAAATACGAGTAGTCAAGGTAATCAAGCGTTCGAATGACCGTCCTTTCAGCTTCTGCCATCCCACAGAGTAACCAAAGGGCAACGGCAGTTATTAACAGATAATTTTATTACCACTCATGGCGAATCCGCATTGGCACACACGCTGGCACTGACGCTGGCACTGGCGTTGGCGTTGGCAGTGGCGGGGGCAGTGGCGTCAGCGCGCACATAACACATTAAGCGTTCAAGCGTATTTACGATTTCCACGGTGCGCGCATTCGCATGGTGCCAGGATATAAAATGCAAATATGTGCGAAACCAGATGAGAGCGCGCTGGACTCAAGTGTAAGTAGCGCATAAGTACGACTATCTGTCGAGCTCACTTGCATTTATAAATTTATATTTACATATGCACATATACATACATGCATACATATACACAGAAACATGCGGTTGTTGTTGGTCATGAGTTATCACGGCCGCAGGAGTATAATTAAGTTTTAAGTCGAACCAAGAAAAACATGATTAATATTATGGGAATGAAAATAAAAGTACAAAAGTACATATGCGCACATACATATATCCAAACATATGTATACTTTTTAAAAATAATCATAATAATATGTGTGGGTATGCGTATATTGTGGGTGCGCTGTCAAGTCGTCCAACATTCGTCATCAGCTTACTGGAGCCAAAGAGCTGCAACGGTGCGTAAATCATATACGGACTGTATACATAGTTGCCGCAATGATGATATCCTTTCTACAGCTACATATACTTCCTTATATGTGTACTGAAAGCAACAAGTGACATCGTGTACATTCATACATACATATATATGTACATACTTTAGTGCCCTACCCAAGTCGCTTAAATGGGTGACAGTGCTTGTTGGACAACGAGTTCAAATTTCATAGCGAACAAAGAACATGTTCTGAGCAAAAAAATATTTAAGACAATTTTCTTTTGAAAAACAGTTGAATAATTCAAACAAACATACAATACTAAGCTCTCAGCCGTTCTTTCAACCTTTCAGGAGCCTTCAACTGTGGAACTAGGAAAGTGGTGAAAATCTTTGCTACGAATATTGCAAAAACCTTAACTATCACCCATTCAAAGGAACTATGTTGAAAATTCACGTTCTGTAAAGAATGTGTTTCGCTCAACTTATGGTCAACATAATCGGCCTACTGAGCGTACTATTCGTAACACCATCCATCTTGAGAGGAAGCATTCATTATTGGATAATATTCGACCGAATAAACCACGTTCAGCACGCACAGTGAAGAGAATATAGCAGCCACAGCTGAGAGTGTACACGAAGACCGTGGAGAGTCGCTGCGGCGCAGTTCGCAGCAACTCGGGTTGACGTATGGAACGACTTGGCGCATTTTACGTCGTGATCTTAAATTGAAAGCGTACAAAATATAGCTTATGCAAGAACTGAAGCCGCTCGACCTTAAAAAGTTCCAAGAAGATACGATGTATTCAAGCCAATGGCTGGTTTGAAGAGATTCAAGAGCTGCCTTTTCATCCAGGAAAGATAACAGTTTGGTTTGGTTTGGCAACCGTAATCGCGCCATGATAACCGACTATTTGATGCCTGAAATTGAAGCTTGCGATCTGGGCGACATTATGTTTCAACAAGACGCCGCCACTTCCCACATATCTCATCAATCAATAGCTTTATTGAGAGAACACTTCGGTGTGCAGATAATTGCACGTTTTGGGTCGGTCAATTGATCACCAAGATCGTGTGATATCACACCGTTAGAGTTTTTCCTGTGGGGATATGTAAAGTCTAAAGTCTATGCGGACAATCGCACGTCGATTCAGTTCATGGAGCAAAACTTCACGCATGTCATTCGCCAGCTAACAGTCGAACTGCTTGAACGTGTCATCGAAATTTGGACTAAACGGAATGACCATTTGAGACGTAGCCGTGGCCAACATTTGAAAGAGACAATCTTCAAAAATATGATATTCTTTCGAATGATAATAAACATTCTTCAATAAGTTTGAAATTTTTCTGTTTTTTCTTTAAAAAATTAGGGCACCTTGAAATGTGTCACCCTTTAGTAATCCAACTTACAAAAACTTAAAGGTATGGTTTCAATTTCCAATTAACAGTCGATTTGTGAAGGGGTTAAGAAATAATAGTCAAAGACCCAAAAAACTGAAAATATCCAATTTTGTGAATTTTAGAAACCTCATACTCTTTCGTATCTACCCAACCATTGGAATCGCCTTGGTTATTATCGAAATCGAAGTTAGTCTTCTAGAACTACCATATTTTTCAAAATTATCAAAGATTTTTGTATCAAAAATACCTAAATGAGCGATGTTAAATTAAAGTTTTTAGAAAGCTCGAAGAACAATGAAAATATTTATTGGATTATAGGTACACAGCAGCTTCGATAAGTATTGGATGCTGTGCTGGATGACAGGAAAGGCATAGTTAATTTCCAACCCTGCGTATTTAAATTATATACAAGTACGAGTATATCTTGATTATTTTAAGATGTTAAGATGGAAGATGTTAACAAAATACCATGAAAAATATAATTATTCCCTTTGTGACTCATGCTTCGAGGAATATATGAACTCTTCGAAAGAGAAGCATATGAAATAAAGAAAGATGAGGAACGTCACTGTAATGGGCTGAGTATATTTTGAGACAAGGTGTATTATCTTAATAGCATGAGCACCCAAAAAAAATAAGAACAAGATTCTATTTTATCGGTGGGTTCTATAAAAGTTAAATATACGTTAGATGAAATCGACAAGACCCATATTTGTTTTTACTTCTTTACTAACGAAACATGATTTTTAAGCACTGCCTGTCGTCTTTTTGAACATAGGAAGAGCTAGAAATGTACATTATGTACTAAATGACTCTGGAGTTTAAAATCATAATCGCGGACGCGAAGAAGAACCTAAGTTCGAAGGAAATGTAGGCTGGAATCGGGAAAACCTTTCAAAACTTTGTACATGGAAGTCGAAACGTGTTGGAAATTAACTGTAACTTAGTCAATTGGTAACCAAGTGATGCATAGGGGAAGTAGAAATAGCATTCCAGCCATAACTCCAGTATTCAGGGCATGTGAACGCAAATTTGTGGGTACATATGTATGTATGCTAGCACATAAGTATTATCAGCTGATTTATAGTGACGCGAAGGCATATTGTTAGTGAAGAAGGTATATGGATGTATAATCATCGGGTTGCTGATGCTGAATTTTGCCGTCATGGTGAATGCAAACTGCAAAGTAAACTGCTGTTACGTAATCGTCGGTCATTTATAGACAATATATATACATATGTATATGTGTTCATTATTATGTATCTACATATTTGCGTATAAATGTGTGGTCCTGAGTTCACACTCAAGTGCAGTTTTCAATGTCATTACAAAATGGTTGGGGAAACAAAGCATCGGGCTGGATCAAAAACACACCAGTCATTCTGTGTATTATCCGCACAGTTTTCTAATCCCCCCTTTCCCTAAGCAGACAGACCGTCGCTTTTTATTTAAAATGGCATTTGTGTAATATAAAGCGGATTCCCATAGTAAAAGCATTTCTTTGTTTGCTCGACTATTTATTTGAGGAACACAAACACACATACATATAGATAGAGACATGCATACATTTGAAAGTATGTGAGTGCCAAGCGCTGGCGAGCATTTTTGTGATTTTTTTATCTTTTGCACACACACACGCGCAGGAATATTAATGAGTGCACCCTGGAAATGCATTCAAATGTTTTTCTGCACACCCTCCACCACTTTAAAACACATCCTCACTAGCACTCACACACACACGCAAGCACGGTTAACCAGCCATTTGTATGGTGAAAACGGTTGTTTGGGTGTTACGACATGACATTGATGACCACAGCTTAATGCCAGCGAATGAGCTTGTGAATTCCTGTCCTGTGACCGCCTATTCAGTCGCCATAAGCTGCATTTAGCTGCATGATCATGCACACACACATCCAAATGCACGCATGTTGAGGATTTAGCTGGAATAAGAGTGGTAGACTGTTTGATGGCGGCGTTCAGATTAAGGGCTTCTACGCCCACACATACATGTCTATATAAGTAGTATGTGTATAAGTAGTCGATTGAGCATTAGTTGGGACTTAGTTGTGTTCCAACGCGGCATATAGCGGCAGACGCACCACTTGACGAAGAATTTTAGTATTTTATTAATCCAGTGTGGTGAAAATGGAGCAAATGAAAACTTAAATTGGGTAAATTAGGAGTTGTATATATTCTAATTCTTACGTTCATTTTTAAGATATTCATTCCTTTCTCGGACTTTATGAACCTTAACACTGCTTGGTAAAAAGATTTGCTCGAGTCGAAATAAAAGTCATATTTTAATGTCTCTACGAGTATTGATCTCTGACCCACTCGACGCCCGCGTGTTGGCTTCTAGCTTCCTTCTGAACCTTCCACTCCTGAGGAGATAGAGGAGATGTTGCGGGACTGCCATTTCTCACAACTCGCGACTCATATGGCTCAAGATATCCGATTATCCATATCGACAGGTGCTAATTCTTTAGAACAAGGAGTCGGTTCTCTTACGGACTCAAAGAATACCATCAGTTTTGATTTCTTAGAGAGTGGTGCTTAGGATTTTCGCTACCAATGCTTAGGTGGATGTCCCGTAACCTCCAAGAGCGAGAGGATAGAAGGGAACTGAAGCCTAAATGGGCATGGAAGTGGACTCATACCTTTCGAACCCAGCGAGCACTGGAAACAGATCGTCGACTGACGACTCTGCTTCAATTTCGAGCAGTTGTATGAGGAGGTCTAATATTATCCTAAGCCAAGAGCCGTAGCTGAGTAGTAGCGGAATCTGAACTAAGGGCGAGGAACCATAAGCTACTGGCGGCCAACAGTTCAAGTGGAATCAAAGCTTGTGTGTCTTCCAATTTAAAAACTAAATAAATACTACAAACTCCGAAAATTTAATAAATTGTTTATAGTGTTGTCATAAACTTGATTTTCATCAGTAAGTTTATATGGAAGCTTCTTGGAGAGAAAAGAACTAAGATGCTAACTAACGTATATACAGACATCCAGATGGACAAAGCTAAATCGACTCCGTTCTGACGCTGATCATTGTAACAGGCGATCCAAGTAGACGTACTTTTTTCGTTCTGTAAAAATTTCGTTCCGCGCGCTTCGCTCAACTTATGGTTAGCATAATCGGCCTATTGAGCGTACTATTCGCAACACCATCACCCATCTTGAGACCCAGTATTCATTATTAGATAATATACGACCACGTTCAGCACGCAGTGAAGAAAATATAGCAGCCGTAGCTTAAAGTGTACATCGTGGAGAGTCGATTCGGCGCCGTTCGCGGCAACTCGGACTGACGTATGAAACGACTTGGCGCACTTTACGTTGGGATCTTAAATTGAAAATACAGCTTGTGAAAGAACAGAAGCCGCTTGAACTTCCCAAGCAATATCACTTCGCTCTATGTGCTCATGAAAATTTGCAAGAAGATCAGACGTATTGAAGTCAAATTTTCGATCACCCTTCATAAATACATACAATTGTATATATATACCTTTTAGGGTATTCTACCCTTCATTTTAGTCGTTAGTGCCAGACTTTATATTTCTTCTCTATTCAGAATTTGCAAATTTTTATGTCTGCAAAATTTTATCGTGAGCTATGTATGAACTTTTCCTTCGCTTATTTATTCTAATCACTATCAAACATGCAGGAAAATTTCATTTCTTTCTATTTCCTTTTTCATTTATGTTATTTTTCGTAGATTATCCATGTTTCAACTGTGCTCATGCATTTACTCACCTCAATTCGCCAGATTTCCACACCAGGCTTCTGACCTGCATTAACAAAAGCTTTGTTTATAACCGGCTCCATTGTTGTTGCTCTCTTCTCACTACTGCACAAACTTTTAGGCAGAATCAACAGCTGTTGGCTGCTTTGCTGAGCTTATTTATATTTTTTCTACGCGCTCTAATAGCTTGTGACTGTCAAGGCTAAAGCGAAACGCGTAAAACAAAACTGGAAAAAATAAAAAATAAATAAAAAAATATTAAAAATAAAAAAATAAAAAAAAAAAATATTAAAAATACATGAATAATTGGCGAAAAATGAAAACGCGCTATTTACGCTTTAAATATTAAAGTTAATTATCGGAAAAATGTCGGAATTTATATGTGCTAAACCAAAAACTATATTGCTATGTATGTATGTACTGTGTGTGTATGATCATTAAAATTTGATTTAATTGCCTTTAAACAAATAAATGGCTCAACGTCTGACCGGCACTTTTTATAGACACTTTAAATGAACGCGCCGACGACAACGACTGGCAGCTGCCACTTTGAGCCAACTAAAGTGTAGGTATGTGTGTGCGTAAGTGTGACTTTTCATGAAAGTGAAATTTTGACATTTATCGATTTTCCTCATGATATGAGAAACGCGCGCACACGCCTCGATGAAATCATCAGCTGCCACCGCCTGAAGCTCATATACATATGTACATATGTATATATTCATGCACGAGTTTGACGAGTATATAGTATTTACATATGGATCGGCATTTCGCATATTTTTTGCGGTTTGTTGCTTTTTTTTTTGTTATTTGTTTTCTGTTAAATAGTGCCAAATTATGCCGCGAGGATTTTCGCATATCGCATGCCATTGTTCTGGTTGTTTGGGGAAAATTTTGTACCAGACTGCTGATACATTGTATGAAAGTTGTATGTGTACATATATCTCTTGTTATTTTAGTATCTGTTTCGCGATTTTATTTACTTTGTATGATTCTTAAATGGTTCTAAGTACAAATCTGATCACATTTGTAAGCAATTTTCGAACAATATGTGTTATCGAATATAATAACTATTTATTTTATTTTGAGGTTATGATCGAAAAGTAGGTTTTTCATTCAAACCGAAAAATGTAGTGATATATATTTTTAAAAAAGATGTCTTCTTTGAGCGCTTGGAACGCACCTATGAGAGCTGCACCCCCACACAATGACAAAATCGTGCTTGGCAACTTTGAGGGTGGGAAAAGAAGGTATATTTTGCACAACGTTCGGTAAATTCAACCTCCATGATGAAACATCCCCAAATGGTTTGAGGCTCATCGACTTCGACGGGGCCAGAAATATGGTTATCTATAGCACTAGATTCCAGCATAGAATAATTCATCAAGCTACCTGACTGTCTCCGAATTGAAAACTCACCAACCAGATCGATCATGTTGTGATAGACGATCGATTTTCTACTCGATTTGCACATATGCTCTCTGAGAGCACTGATCACCAACTGGGTATAAAGGAACTGTGGAACGGCATTTCTAGCTCCTTATGGTCAGCTGCAAATAAAACCTTTAGTTTTTGGAAAAGGCAAAAAAGAGCTGGTACGATGAGGAGTGCCGTGTCACAGTGGAGAGAAAACAAACTGCCTATCTCGCAACGTAACAATCGACCACAACACGTGCGGAATGGGCTAGATATCGAGAGTTGAATAGATAAGCAATACGCATTTGCAGACAAAAAAGTGAAGCCGTGAATACGAAGAGCTTAACAAGTTGGCCGACAGGGGTAATGCACGAAAATTCTACCAAGAGATGCGGTGACTAACAAGTAGTTTCAAGAACGGAGCATACTCTTGTTGAACCCACAGAGGCGGTCTAGCGACTGATGACATGAGAGATGACCAACTGAAATAATGAAGGGGACACTTCTTCGGCCGGCTGAATGGCAGTGAAAGCATAACATCAGGAGATATTGAACCTGATTCCGCAATCGATGACTATGAAGAAGTTCGAATACCAATTACCTGTCTAAAGAACAACAAAACGGCGGAGGCCGATGGTTTGCCGACCGAGCAACTCAAATACGGCGACGAAGAACTGATAAAGAGCATACCTCAGCTTCTTTCTAAAATATGGTCGGACGAAAGCATGCACGACGATTGGAATGTAAGTGCGCTCTAACCAATCCACAAAAACAAACAAACGACAACAAACTGATTGTACCTTATCTGTGATTTCAAGCCTGAAAAATCAACAATGACCAGTTATTCATTGTGTGAAAAATCTTGGAAAATACCCGTAAAAAGAGGATCAACACACAACACCTCTTCGCCGATTTCAAGACTATTTCTGACAGCACGAAATGGAGCTAACTTTATGCCGCGATGTCTGAATTTGGTATCCCCGCAAAACTAATACGGCTGTGTAAACTGACCTTGAGCAATACCAAAAGCTTCGTCAGGACCGGGAAGAACCTCTCCGTGCCGTTCGATACCAAACGAGGTTTCAAACAAGGTGACTCTCTCTCGTGGGACTTCTTCAATCTGCTGCAGTAGAAAATAATTCGAGCTGCAGAGCTGAATAGAGAAAGTACAATCTACTACAAGAGAGTACAACTGCAGACCTAGACCGATGACATCGTTATCATTGGTCAAACTATTTCGACGAATAAAAAGTCTTACTGTTTTTTGATCACAGTAGTATATAAAAAGTGGGAACTAGGAGATCAATCAATCGCAAAAAATTATAACATACTTTTTTGGATGGTTCGAAAGACTCCAAATTTCCATTTTATTCAAATAAATTTTTTAGAAAGAATTCATAAAAAAATATAACTATACAACTACTTTTTAAGGATTCATATGGGAAAATCAATTTTTAGAATTTATGCGGTAAAATCAATTTTCTCTTCTTATTCAACCAATATCTGAACACAATAAACAATTCACCATAATAACTTTACGTGACTGTCAACGCGTGTCAAAATCTTTACCTCAAAATTGCTTTTGTGTTCTAAGGAACGGTCCGCCTACACCAGATGTTTTCAATAATGTACTTCAATTATATTATTTTTCTGATGCTAAAAATAATATTCGTCATTTTTTCTCCTGCGTCTTTGTCAATAACCTGACTTTCTCCGAAGATCCCGCTTTTCCGAAACACCTTTAGACTTCATATTAATATACAAACATACTTGTATCTATGAATACAATTGTTGGTGTGTGGCCAGCATGTGTGCTGAAAATTTAATGAGCTGTTGGCTTGTGCCGTTCGCATAAACAAAGTTCGCTGATTCACTGGGCACAAGCTGGAAAACCGGGTTCTCAAAATAGATTTCAAAATTTCTTCTGTTCATTGGTTTGTTTGTTTATTTGTTTGAAACAAAAAAAAATATTTTTTTGGGATCTTCATTTAGTTGCGTTGAAACCTGTGCAGAGGTAGACAACAACATACATTACATATATGAATTTATGGTATTTACTTAATTAACTAAGCTGCGTGGGAAAGCTTATTATGTGCATATGTTAATAAACAATTTTTCATTTATAATTAAGCTAGAAAAGAAACCAAATTGTAGATATTGAAGAAAATGCTTCGAGTCAATTACCTTAGGGGAAAGCCCAATAAATGGCAAGCAACCTTGAAGATTAAACGATTTTATTTCACAAGCAGACGTGACATGCCGCTTATGCATTTGGTTTTGGGAAATAATGTAATTTTATGTTTTTTTAAGAATAACATAAATTTAATTTTGTTCGAAGCTATACTTCTATGGAAATACAAAGCATACTTTGCATATTATGAACAGTGAAGAAAATATAGCAGCCGTATCTAAGTGTGTACACAAAGACCGTGGAGAGTCGATTCAGCACCGTTCGCAGCAACTTGGATTGACGTATAGAACGATTTGGCACATTTTACGTCGAAGTCTTAAGTTGAAAGCGTACAAAATACAGATAGTGCAAGAACTGAAGCTATGTGATTTTGAAAAGTTCCCAGAAGATCCGACGTGTTCGAGCCAAATTTTGTTCAGGGATAAGGCCCGTTTCTGACTCAATAGGTATGTAAGCATGCTCGTGATCTCAGCGACATTTTGTTTCAACAAGACGGCACCCTTTCCCCCTTTCCAACAATCAATGGATTTAATGAGAGAACACTTCGATAAGCAGATCGCCGGTCGATTGACCAATAAGATCGTGTGATATCACACCGCTAAACTTTTTTCTGTGGGAATATGTAAAGTCTAAAGTTTATGCGGACAATCTCGCTTCGATTTAGGCCTTGAAGCAATCCATTACGCGCGTCATTTGCTAGTTACCAGTCGAAATTCTCGAGCTTTTAAAGTATTTCGCCGGCTTTGATCCTCGTAACTTGCATGAGTACAGAATGATAGAACGAACTCAGCCCTTCCTTACTTGTTTGAATTTTTGATTTGACATAATTTTAAGAAGACTCTTTTTTCGTAGTTTCTCCGGAAGATCGACTACGGGATCAAAGGAATCCGAAAGTTTTCAAAATGAATAATTCTGCATTTGTATATTATTTTTATTTATTTATTAGATAAAATGCTTCTTCAAAAAATGTTTCACAAAAAAAACGCATTTTCTGATTTATAAGTTAAGCTTTTAACTTTGTTCAAATTAGACTAGTTTTTTTAACTTTTTAATTGTTTTCACATCAGTTTTTTAAGTTTCAATAATATTTTTTACTTATTAAAATTGGTGAAATTTTATTATTAAACTTCAAAATAATTAATATCTGGTTGCCTGTTAATACAACTCAATGTTATTGAATTTTAAATTTTCCAGCATTTTCCGGTGCTTATAAGAGCTTAACAAAGATAAATTAACTTCACATATATCACAATAAACCAAAATGAAATAAATAAAACTGAACTTGCAATATAATCGCCTAAAATGGCCAACAAATTGTCTAGAAAACTGGTCAATGAATGAATTCAACTCCCAAAAAGGTATCAAATCTTGTCAGACATACATATATACATATAATATATAATGAATTATAGAAACGAAAACATTTTTTACTACATACGCAAAAATTTATATATTATAACAGCTTAAAAAGTAAATAAAGATTGTCAAAAACTTCATATATGTTTACCACATACCTTTTTGGGTTTTTTATCCTTTCATAATGAAATAATTGTCGTTTCTTTTAAGTCGTTCGTGAGTTATAGCGTCGCAAACATGGAGCAATATAAAGAGAAAATACGGCATATTTTACAGTACTACTACGATAAAGGCAAAAAATGCATGTCTAGAATAAAATTTGTCAATGAATGAATTCAACTCCCAAAAAGGTTTCAAAGCTTGTCAGAGGTAAGATACACACATATATAAAATTGCATAAAATCGCTGAATTGCAAAGATAGAAAGCAACAACATTGCATCGGTTTAAGAGCTGGGCATACGCATCAAAAAAATTTATATATAAAAAAAAATAACAGCAAATACAAAAGTAAACCCAATATCACAACAGCAAGAAGAAGAAGAGCACTCAGTTAACCTGACGTCACTAATGCCGGGTCATATTGACCGAGAAATTTTATGGGTTTAAAGTTTAGTTATTTTATATATAAAAAAAATAAATGATAAAATACATCTCTGTTTTAGTTTTTCCATTTTGAGGAAATCCATTCAAGAATTTTGTCGTTAGAATATCGCCGTTAAAAAATTGTAGTAATAAGTGGCACGCTCCTGGTGAAATGGTGAAATTTCCAACTTTTTGCTGAATTCTTTAAATCAAAATTTGTACATGATGAGCTTGGAACTTCTTCTACTTTGTTTTGCCAACAATTTGCATCTGTAAATTTTGGCACGCAGTGTCTTTGTCAGAATGATATTGCCAAGGCTATTTGTGATATCAAGCCTTCTTTCAAAATTGATCTTGATAGGCTGCCGCCTATGCTAAAAAAAAATTTCCTGCCTTGGTACATTTTCTCATGCTTCTCTTCAATAAGTCTCTCTCAACTGGTAACTTTATTTCAGGCTGTAAATGATCCTTAAAGATGGTAGAAAGATGTAGTGTCGAATTACATGGCCTATTTCTAAATCCTCTACCATTTCCAAAATTTGTGAGTGCTCTGTTACAAATAAGTTATTTTTTCCGAGAACGTTCTACTTGATTTGAGCCAAGTGAATGAAACCTCAATATCCGGATTATAATATAAAAAAATATAAATTACATTTTGTAACAGAAAAACATTTCATGTGAGAAAGATTACCAAAAAAAATATTTTCTCTTCGAAAATGTTATGTAAAAACGGTCTCAAATTGAGGGATTGTTATGCCCAGTGGGACTTCTTCTAATCTACTACTATTCTCTACTTCTATTATTTTTCTTTTTTAAATGTTAGAACTCAGCGGTAGATTGCTATACATTTGCATATGTTCATTTTCAAAACGAATGTTTTCAAATCCACGAGCTTACTTCGATAAGCATGAGGTAATACTTGAAAAAAAAAAACTGCGGGTAAACGAAGGCAAACAAAATCAACAATTTTATGAACAACTGCGGAAATGATTGTGGTCATAAAATTAGCACAAAATTTGAATATTCGAGTGCATTTTGTGGAACAACTAATCATATAAACCAAAAGCTGCGGGCAGCACATAATACAGTATATATGTTATACCATATGGTAGTTAACATTTTGCTGAAGTTTTTTGTTTTTTGATTATTTTGCGTCCCAAAATCTTGATAATATTTTAGTTAAAAAGGTTAATTCGTATCACTTTCAATCAGATGAGTAATTAGATAATTTTATAGGTATGATTATATCTATATATCTCTATATGAATAATAGGTGTGTGCACCCAGTTATTTGGCAAATAAATCGAGGGCGCATGCAGTGACGCAAAATATTATTCATCTATGGTATGACTGAGTTATCTTCGATTGAAGTTATGGGTGGGAAAATATAAGGATTGACGCTCGGAATGAATAAAATTTGGTAACACTCTATGGGAGTTATAAAATCGAACAAGAAAATTTATAAAAATTAAATTTATTCAAATAAATAAAATTGCCTAGCAGTTATTACGCCATACAAGTTTTGGTTCAATTATAACTTAATTTTGAAAAAAAAATGAATAAACACATTATAAAAAATTTAAAGAACACCTGGTCGGGATTCTCACAATTATCAAGCAGCTGAAACACCTTCATGAAAAAGTTTTACAAATCTAGGCTTCGAAGAAGTAAATTGATGTTTTCTGAGATTCAAAAGGAGTGGTCTACATTGACTACTTTCAGAAAGACTAAACGGTAACAAGGTAGATTCGACACCGAGTTGCTAGATAAACGACTTCATTTGCTGAAGAAATAAGCATTCACTAAAACAACAACAAAACCTGTCTACGAAATACTTCACCGAGCACCGTATTCTGCAAGCTTGGCCCCGTGCAACATTTTTTTGTTTCAAAATTTGAAAAAGCTACTCGCCGGATAGACTTTTTTGAGTCGAAGAAGGACCGCCGACTTTTATTTTAAAGATTTCTAGAGAACGTGTTTTTTTAGACGGTATAAAATGTATCGAGGTAATCATACTGAGAATTAGAACGCGGTTTTTCAAAAATTCTCGCTTTTTATTTTATAGGCTAAGTCTGATGAGCCCATATAGGAATTAAGGTCTGAATGTATTTCTTGATAGCCTAAACTAGTCCATTTCAACCAAGGCAAGAAACAGATATGATGGGTAGGCATCTCATCTTCTTACTTTCTGACAATTTGACTTATTTCTATTAATTTCCAATCTTTTTAAAAGTGTTTACGTTGAACCTATAAGTCTATTTGAAGATCTATTTTTGTTATACAAAAAATTGTTGCAACGACTTATTATACCAGTTTACTTAGAGAAATTATGAATTCTGAATTGATCGAGTTTAATTCCAAGAACCATCAGATGCAAATAGCTTCAATGTACTTTGGATTTGTTTTTCCTGATGTGGCACTTGCGCAGAGAAACTTTTTGGATATTAAAGAAAGTAGCATACGAAATCAAATTATTGGTGCCGAAACATTGAGAATGCTGGAAAAGACCTTCGCGAGCAAGCGTCTTTGATTAGTACAAATTATTCAAAAAGAGTCGAGAACGCATTGACGATGTACCACGTCCAGGACGGCCAACAACATCAACTCATGATCAACACGTCAATAAGATAAAGGAACTGGCACTTGATAATCGATGATTTAGCAGTCGGAAATCTTACCGTCATCGTTGGAATATCGGAAGGATCAGTGAAAACCATTTAGAAAGATCATTTTGACCAAAGAAAAGTGAAAGCACGTTTGATTCCAAAGTGACTAAATATTTTTTAAAAGCTCCGCCGCCTTAACATCTGTGAAGCAATGCTCTTCGACTACCAGGATGCCATGAAACATACTATTACTGGCGATGAGTCTTGGATATATGCTTACGACCCAGAAAAAGAGATCAATCGACCGAATATCTTGGCAAAGGTTAGCCGAAACAAAAAACGTTATGTTAATAGTTTTCTTTGATTGTCGAGGTGTTGTGCACTCCGAAATCCTTCCAATCGGCCAAAACGGTCAAAAAGTAATACTCTTTGAGTGTTATGCGTCATTTAATGAGCCGATAACTCTTGGTTTTCGTACTACGATAATGCACCATCTCATATTGCATTGATTCATCGAAACTTTTTCGTCAATTTTTAACCCAAGCGACCGGAGAAACCATTTCGAGTTAATTGAAGACATTAGACGTGAATCGCTATTGGCATTGAAAGCTATTCCGGAAATTGACTTTAACAACTGTTTCGAGGATTGGAGAAATCGTTGGCACAGTTGTATTGGAGCCTAATTTGCATTTTAATATTATGAACAAAGTTTTACTATAAATGTGTAAACGAGCATTGTGGCCGGATGATACGATATAGGATATAGCTGCTGTACAAACTGATCGATCAAAATCAAATTCTTGTGTGTTTTTTTTGACAAGATAAATGCATGAAATGTGGTATGGATTATTGTCAAAGAGAGCAGGATAAAGATCTTCATAAGAACTCTTTTTATACCTTGAACAGGGTATATTAAGTTTATCACGAAGTTTGTAACACCCTGAAGGAAGCGCCGGAGACCCTATAAAGTATATATATTAATGATCAGTATGTTGAGCTGAGTCGATTTAGCCAGGTCCGATATCGGACCACTATAACATATAGCTGCCATACAAACTGAACGATCGGAATCAAGTTCTTGTATGGAAAACTTTTGCATTTGACAAGATATATTCACGAAATTTGGCACAGATTGTTTTCTAGGGCAACAATGTAATCTCCGAAAAAATTGTTCAGATCGGCTTACTATAGCATATAGCAGCCATACAAACCGAACGATCGAAATCAAGGGCTTGTATGGAAAACTTTCGCATTTGACGTGATATCTTCACGATATTTGACATGGATTACTGCTTAAGGTAATAATACAATCACCGAAGAAATTGTTCAGATCGGTTAACTATTGCATATAGCTGCCATACAAACTGGACACATAGTTACTAAAAGTAATGCGCCTGTGAAGGGTATATTAGCTTCGGTGCAGCCGAAGTTAACTTTTTTTCTTGTTTCCTTATTAAATAACCATAATTTAACTTGAAGTTTGTTTATCTGTTACAGATTTCTTTTTTTTCTTCTCTTACTACTTGATATGTAAATCTTGATGGTAAATACTTACTTCAGAATTGCTTTCGGATTTTATGAGAGCATTTTTGTGTTAGAAATTTTCAAATATAACTATTTCAAAACTACTACTTGCAGATTTATTTTTTTATAATTTTCGCTTCTCGGTAGTAATAAACATAAGTAAAACTATAAACTTTAACAACGCGATATAAGCTCAAGCGTCATTCATGTATAGATGCTACAACAAATTGAAACATTGTGAGTCATATGTGATAATTAGTGACTGACTTTGAAAGCCTAAAACGGTTTAACACACAAACAGGCATAAAAACAAGCAACAAATACGATTGTCTAAAGAGTATACGGGAATTAATGACGTGCACGACGCGGGCTCAGCGAAACACCGGCCTGAATTACGCGAATTATTTGCTTCAACCTTAGTTGTTGTTTTGGCTTTTTTTAACAAAAATCGCGCGAGCTTAACTTGTCAGGCACTTTGTATTCCAGCGGTGCATCGACACTTGAAAAATATTTCATTTTATCTGCAACTTCGTTGAAACCACGCGACTTGTAAATCTTATCTTTAAAATGTTTTCATTTTGTTGAAATTTATGATATTTACCTTTGTAGAGCACGACAATGTTAGTGCGAATGTCGAACACTAAAGTTATTAAAGTATTTTTTTGTTAGACCAATTAAATTTTCAACTTTAATTTCTTTTTTGCAATAAAACTTATTTCAATATTTTTTTCTTTTTAAAAGTCACGCTTTTTACTATGCAATTCAGTAAAAAATATCAAGCGCAAAAAAGTTAGTCTACTCGCTGCGAAAGCGCACGGAAAACTGCCACAAATGCCGGTGATCGAGTTTTCAATTAGCTGTCAAAAGGCCTCAAGCCTCAACAAATGCTCTCGCGCTCATATAGAACAGATCATTTCAATTGTTGTTTTCTTCCCATGT
This sequence comes from Bactrocera neohumeralis, assembly GCF_024586455.1. Lineage (NCBI taxonomy): Eukaryota > Metazoa > Arthropoda > Insecta > Diptera > Tephritidae > Bactrocera > Bactrocera neohumeralis. The sequence continues at coordinate 70,079,802 of NC_065919.1, forward strand.
TTTTTTATGGCACGATATGCTTGTTTCTTTATTTACTTAATGTATTTTGTTTACTTGTTGCTATTTTTCGGCGCTTGTTTTATCTTTTCGACTTCTTAATGGCTCTCTGCGATAAGTTTTCGTTGCCTCTTTTCGAACGACACACGCGATGAGTCAACTCTCGAGCGGCGCGAGCTGCTCAAATGCATCTGGCGATCGCTCTCTGTTTGTTTCTTGAATCATTTTATTTTTCTTTTGCAAATTTACTAGCCTTTGCATTCACGTGCTGAGCTGCAATGCTGCAGACTATGGGATTAGACGGTGATTGGTTCTGAAGATTTCCTCTTTTCTAAATAATTGTTTGTAAATATTTCCATTAGTCAGTTGGAGGAATTAGTAGCGTTGCTCATAAGATCTCACAATATCAATGACTGTGCGAAGGAGCACTTAAATTTCACTAGAACTTGTGAAATAAATTTCTATAAACAGTCTAATGTATATACATACATATGTACATAGTACATAAAATACATATGTCGAAAATAGAGTAGATATGTTTACAAAAATGGGCTTGATGTAAATCGATGAGCTATCATTTCAATTGCTTGTAAAAAGTCACACCCTAACTAATCTATGCCTATGTCTAACCTTGTTATGGGTTCAATAAAGGTAATCTAAACAAATACAAGGCAATCTTAAGGTAAAGTTATTTAATTTTTTTTTTGTGCGTAAGCTATTGGACGTAAATAGTGGACCAAGCCTTATGATTGTAGAGCTTCAAATGAGTCCATCCTCAATTATAAAACATTATCATTTTTATAATTTTCATAACGTTATGACGCCTCTTAATACTATAATATATAATATTTTACCGAGTCTAAATGATGACTTTGATGAAGTTGATTATAATGATATCAGGAAACTCCATAAAATAGAAATAATATCTTGATTAATTTCTTATATGAATTATTAGCTTTGAAAGCTTCAGCAATAAAATGTGCTAAGCCCTTTTCATAAAGTTGTCACAGTCATTGTAGCTTTATGAAACATACTAATATAGTTTCCGATCACAACATCTCTATATGATGGGTACCCGGCAGCAAAAGCATCTACAACATACTTCAGAAGCAAGATAGCTCATGAATTGTCCAACTCTTGATTTATGCAAAAACACTTACAATATACAAACGTCATTTATGCTACGAAGCTGGCCGATAGGTACTTAGCATATTAAAGAATCGCGAAATTTGGAAAGTTTACGACTTATTTCTCAACATAGTCTCATTTCGGCTCGTTAGACTTAGCCAAGCCATGATTCAAGCTGTTTCATCCGCCAGAAAAATATGTTTCTCAGTTGAGTTTAGAAACAGAAAGAAGTCCTAGAAAGCAAATCTGAGTAATACTGTGGATGGAGCAACTATTCGTAACATAATTCGGGTTCGATTTTTTCTAAAAGATAGGATTCGAACAGGAACAATGTTGCTCCTTTCCAGGTAGCCGATATACTTGTAGATCACACCTTTTGAATGATGGTGGTCATCGCGTGTTCGCTATGAAGATTGAAGTCCACCATGTCGTCTGTTCCTTGGACTTTAATGTGTACCAGTAGATGCATTGTTTTCCCTCGGTCACCAAAAGATGCAGAAACTCCATGAGCAGTCTCAAACCCTGCTATGACAGTGAGCACAGTTGCCCTTGTAGTCGGACGTAGGCAAAGTTGGCATTCTTTTGCCGCCAACTTACTTTTGCCCCATATTTTGACTTAGAGGGTTTTTGAGGTTCTTTCTGTCTTAGCTAACTCGCTATCTCAATCAGCCGTCTGTCAATACGAGAATGTGAGCGTTTGTCACGTTATCCTCCGTGGAAGTCATTTTCGGGGTCACTGAGTCACCATCGAAGTGAAGAGTCAGCGTATACAGCATCCAATCACTTTTGATTTAACTCTGTGATTTCTCTTCCAAATACAAAGAATCGAATCGCCTCCGCTTTGACCTACGATATTGCACTAGATTTCTTTAACAATAGCAGCCCCATCGGGGGGTAAGGTTAATTCTCATCGGATCGAAAAGTCAAGATCAGAAAGTAGGTAGAAAACCATCATATCATCTGACCATTCAGATCAGAGATCAACTCAATGATGTTTTGGGTATGAAACATGTAAAACACATGCTAAAATAGCGGAATCCTTTGCAAAAAAGGTGTCGAGTAGAGGCTCTAAAAAAAGTCAAGCATCGTAGTTGAGGACCCTGCATTCATCAAAAGCATCATTGTTGGTGCCGAGATGTGGGTTTACGAATATGAACAGAAACTGTCCAACAATCTAGCGAATGGAGATCCAAAAATGAGCCGAAACCGAAAAAACACATTAAAGTCAATTAGAAATCAGGCGATGCTTATCTTTTTCTTTGATAATAATAAATTCTAATAATAAGAAAATACGAAATTCTAATTGGTAGTTTTGAAGCGTCTACGGGAAAAAATTCATCGTAAACGACCGGATTTGTGGGCAGAAAATACACGGACCAGTCTATTGTGAATGTAACCGACTTCTTTGGCCATATGAGAATCGAAAGTCATCGCTCAGACACAGTGGTTACAACTCCGAAAAAATAGCCCTTGGTCGGATAAAATCCGGGTCAGTTTCGGTAACGTGGAACCGGACGTCGTAGGAATCGCATGACGATGAGCTCGAGTTGCCACGACAATCGAGAGTAATTCTTGTGCAGCTTCGTTCTGCGTACTGTAAGAAGTTAAACTCCTACTTATCCTTAGCTGACCCCGACATATCAAACATATGCGTGCAACGAGTCTTCGCATGACTCTAACCACCTCTTTGCATGCCCAGCTAACCCCACACATCTGACACGCCTCTCCATATGGTTTGACCCCATCGAAACAGCACGTTTCCTGGGCCTACCGTTGGATGACCTCGATGACAACTTATCTAAACCTTACCATCCTAACGGGGGCTAGACAGCCGTTACAACAACAACATCACTTGGCTGTCTGTAAGTTTATTTCATTTTCTAAACATAAAAATTCGCTTCGGTCAACCCGCGTTGAGTCATTTGAAGTCAATGAAAGTCATTCGCTGAAGGACTTAGCGCCATTCCAGCCGAGACTTCAGAGTGTATGAAAAATTGGCTTTTTTAAAGACGATGATAAATTCCCAAGACAGTCTGGTCTAATTAATCGGAACGGACCCGGATTTTTTATCCCGTCAGAGACTGTCAACTCGGCAGAATTTTGCCGCTACAACAACAACACATTATTATTCAATTCAGAAATAGAAAGTCCAGTTCTAACTCAGAAATTACAAATTCTCTTCAGTACCCTCATTAAAACGACAGACTACAATTGATATCTATAAAAACTTACTACTTTTAAGTTAACCGTTATAACAAACCTCACTTCAAACAACACATCAACAGCGTCGCTTCAAAGCGCCAGTTGAACGTCCTTATAATCGCATCATTTGCACCAATTACTTACAACTCGCACACACATGGAACGCATCAGCGGCTACAAAGCAACGTTTGCATCCTCTGCTCCGTTATGCAAGTGCTCGTTGCCGTAATTTCAACTAATATTCAATGGTATTTTAATCGCATTCCCCAGTTGCATTAGCGCCTAATTTTAGGCTATACCATTAGTGTACATTTCAGCATACAAACGTTGCATTGTCTGTGTGTTAGTGATGGCACTGCGCTCACGAGCAGGCGGCGCTCTTCAGAAGTGAGAATAATAATTCAATTAATGAAATTGGTTGATAAATTTACGCTGGCGCTTAATGGCGTTGCAATGCAGCAAAGTGGTTGCCTATAATCAGCTCCTGGCTGGTTGGAAGCAAACATTTTTACATTTGGTATATACATACTTACATATGTACATAAGTACATATTTGGGCTACAGTTTAGTCGACTGCGATTTTATCACAAAGTTATTGGCTAGTTTTTGCAAACACTTGCTAAATTTGCCATTTTTGTTTATACTTGTTCTTATGTATGTATGTATGTATATGAGCTGGTATTGTTATTGTTGTTGTTCTTGGAGCGGCAGAAAACATTCCTGAAGTAATTTCGAGGCATAGTGCCGAGTTGACAGTGCTTTATCGGTTAAAAATTCGGGTCCGTTTCGGTTCCCACTGTCATGGGAACGATATTCATAGTATATATGTACATAAGTAGCAACTCTTATCGCCTAACTGTAATCTAATATTTTCAGAAAGTAAATAGATAGTCATATTCTTAAATTAGTATGTACAAATGTTTGCGTAACGCGTCATGATTTTTTAAACATATAAACAAAAGGCGAAATATACCACCCAGAGCAAAAAAAAAAAAACTTGCAAATCATTTTTGCGCAGAAAAACAGTGGAAAGTATTCCAACGATCTGTTCAGCTTTTCGCTTTTAAATGCCTCTCTAAGCCCACTCCCACCATAATCGGGTATGTAACCGGCACATACCCGGATTTTTATACGGCCAAACGCTCGTCAGCATTCCTCCAAATCAATTCAGTGTTATTTTTGGGTCTACAACCTCCCTAACCAACAACCACCTTATATTAAATATACATATAGACCTCATACTATATCGTGAGATATTTATTTTGCTACAACATATGGAATTGCTTATACTACATATGTATGTATGTTTGCTTTACAGTATTACAGCATTATAATTAAAATATTATTTACAAAATATAAGGAAGAACAAAAATGAGTACATTGAAAAACCAATAATTGCATTTCAATTGATACGTGCGAATGTACGTAGGTGTGTATGTATGTATGTATGTATATAATTTATTTTTAAGCAAAATAAAAATATATTTTTCTCAGTAGAACGTTTAGTCGAGCCTTCTACACAATCTTATGTAATTATTATTTCACTTAACGAAATGCCTTGCCAATACCGCATGTAATATGTATTTATATTTCAACCAGTCAAAGATACCATCAATAGTTGCAGATTTGCAAATATTATATAAACTTTCCTACAAATAATATATATGTATATATTTTTAAACACTTTTCTATAGGCTTTAAATAGACGTGGAAACTGTTCAATAAAACAGTTTAGCAGCTATTATAAGCTTTTAACACATTTATTCTTCATCATCGGTCAGCTCCAGAAATTGTGTACAAACATCGCGACTGCACTCGCCCTTATTGTTGAATATAAATTTATAATAGTGGCCATCGGCGCAAATAGCTGCAATTATTAAAAAATAATAATAATTTCAACACTAATAACTAAAATTATTATAGCACGCACCTATAACAGAGTTAGGATCGGCGCCGAATGCGCAGATACAGGCTGGACCTTGCGGTATGGAGAACTTAACAAAGCTCCACTGGCTAGAGAAATATTTTGGTATCATGGGAAATGCAGCTTCTTTTGGTTTGTTGTCATCTAAATTGAAGACATGTATGGTGCCATGATCCGAGGACACCACCAGCATAGTGGATTGGTGATTAAAGTTAATGCAGTAAATATTTGCCTGCAGGTAGGGAAGAAGAAAGTTTTGTATACACGCAACACATCCCTCAACACAAAATGGCTGAAACCAAAATCACTCTTACCTGATTACTACCGCGACGCAGTTCGCAAAGTTTTTTGCCATTTTCTGTATCGAAAATACGTATTAAAGTGCCTTTTTCGCTTGCGGTGGCCAAACGAGTGCCTTGCAAGTTTAAGGCAATGCAACTAATGGACGCTTCGTGCGCGACAACTTCCAGCGGAGCGCGCTCTGTATTTGCCAAATCGACTATCTGGACGTGGCCGGTGCGTCGCCCTGGAAAGGCTAGCAGACTTTTGTTGCTATGTGGACACAAGACGCACAATCCATGCGGATTCGCACTGGTCTCAAAAACATGCAACTGTTGTGGTTGTTGTGTGAAAGTAAACACTTTTATCACACCCTCTAATACTACAACAATGCGATCGCGTCGCAAACGCACTGCTTTGACAGGTTGATTAAAGTCTATAGATATTGCTGGTGCCTTTTTCAAATCATCCCAAACGATTACTTTGTTTGGGGGATACAAAGGTCTGATGCCTCCGCCAACAAGCGCCAAATAATTACATCGGAATAACATTTCAACGTGGCATAGGCCGCCCTCTGGAAAATATTGACGTTCTTTTTCCTTTAATGGATCGCAATTGTAAACACGGAAACCAGTGTCCGTTGCGCACGCGAAACATCCTGAAACTCCCAGTAATTTTTGAAAATAATTTATATTTTGTAAGTGATCGTGTATATTTACCTTGATCTTGATTAAATCCAACATATAACAAGCCATTTCCGTATGGATGTTTCTCTACTAAATTCATCGTGTTTGGTGTTGGTACTTATTTTTACTTTTTATTTACGAGTGTTGTCGTCACCGATAATAATAATTTAGCCACACACTGTTTTTAGTTTTATACACTTTACTTTAGCTTTATTTATTTACTTTAGTATTTTTAAACTAATTATGGAGATAGTTATTTAAGCACTGCCCGAAAGATAATGAAATATTTTCATTTCATAGAAAAAAATTTGTTTTTCATGTCTTTCCTTTTGTCTTCATCGGAAATCTTTAGCAGGCCAGGCACTGCCAGAGCATAACACTTATCGATCAGCTGAGCAAAGGTTTCCAAAAACTCTACAATTATCGATAACTTTATGTTGAATTTTATACTGTTGATAGATTTTATTAAAATGTTTCAAAATACATTCATGTTGCAGACAATATCAAATATTTTGTTTAATCGTTTCAAAACATATTAATATTGCAGATAAAATCAATGCTTAACAAATTCTAATAACAATTAATATAATTTTTATGTAAATATTATTTAGCAATAGCAATATAATTTAATACATTTATTTGATTACTTATTTCTAAAATAATAGCTGTTATCATTGTATGCTAATATGTAGTTTTCCTAAATTGTATATAAACATTTAAAATATATTACCGACTATTACCGATAAGAAAACAACTAAACACGGTACAGAATGGCCACATTGGCGAACGACAAATTCAATTGGTAGCATTGAAAGAAAAGAAGTTGCAACTCTGAGATTTTTCCTTTTGGCTTGCTGTGCTGTTGGCTTTTTCGGTTTAAATAATTTTGTTAATTGCTTCATTTTAAGTTAATAAAATGTAAATCTAATAACTTAAAAGCATTATTAACATATTGCGCAAAGATTTGAATAATTTCGGTTCGGTTTTAATGATTTCTGTGCATTTTATTTGCGGCCTTCATGGTAGAAACAACCTGTGAAACTTGTTTTTGTTGTTGTATTCGATAATTGAGAAGAAAAGTCTCGGTCGTGTTCTTGTATGGTGAGGAGTGGCTGAATTTGTGGAGAAGTAAAAAAGTGACATAAACGTCAAAATAGCGGCAGAAAAGTGCTTAGAAAATTTGTGATTGGGTATTGGGGAAATCGCAGGCGAAGTCCAAAAAGACAACACTGATACCCAAAAAGCAGTAAGAACAGGATCAGTAGGTTTGTTTCGACAACGCACAAGTTTAGCTAAACCACAGACTAGAAACTATTGTGGGGCGGTGGCGGCGGCGTCGTCGTTGCGTTTCGGCAAGCTACAAGTTGCTGCATCAACTCTTGCTTGACGTTAGCTTAAAGTAAGACAGAATTAGGATACGAAGTGGGAAAATTTATAGCAACGACAATACCGATTGGACACATTCAACGTTGATGAAGTAGTTGAGACGCATGCTGAAGAAAGGTGTCGAAAGTGGTCTGGCGAATGCTTGTATTCATGTAAATTTTGCTAGAGGGAAATGTTGCGCTTTTTAAGTCGTCGGAAGGTGCGTAGCAACTATGTGGAAAGCAGAGGTGGTGTTGCCGGTGGTCCCGGCGGAGCTGGTGTTACAAATGCAAACAGTAGTGGCGGCACACAAATTAAGGCGCAGCGTTTGCCAATCAACAAAAATAAAATTGAGTGTCGCGTAGTGCTTTTAGACAATACAGATCTCTCTATCGAACTATCAGTAAGTGCGAATTCAAAGTTATTTATTTCAAATATCATTAAATACATTCAATACAAATATATAAATTGAAATAATATAGCGCTAGAACAAAAAAGAGAAAGTGCGTAAACCTGTCATTTCATTAATTAAATTATGTGGTTGGTTGCACTAGACATTCCATTAGTTTTAATTCACTGTTTCAGTAACTTAGTGCGAGTGTTTAACTTATTTTTTATTTGTATATTCTAGGTAATGTGCATATGTATGAAAAGAGCACCTTCTAGTTAGAATGTAAATAATCATGTGTAAAATTGAATACATTGTAGACACAGCACCATAATTAGAAATTAGTTAACCTTTCAAACTCCAAAAACTTATTTAATTACATCAACTTTTTTTTAATCATGTTAAAATTTAATGTGTTGTCGCAGTCCACTGAAATTTTGAAGGTATAATTAATTTTTTTTTTTTTTTTTCTTTACTAATTAGATTTGAATTTCCGAAGCTTAGTTAATGTTTTGTTTTTTATACCCTGAACAGGGTATATTAAATTCACAACGTAGGTTTTAACACAGAGAAAAACATCGGAGATCGTATATATGTATGTATGTATAACGTATTTGTAAATGATCAGCGTTACAAGCTGAGTCGATTTTGCCATATCCGTCTGTCTGCCATACACAAACTAATTCCTCAGTTCTTTAGCTATCTATCTGAAAATTCGCGCTCCTTTTATATCCAAGAATTAGTAATTCGGCCGAACCGCCTATATAGAACACCTATTGCTATAAGATCTGCACGATCAAAAGCAAAATCTGGTATGGAAAGTTTTTTTGTTTTATAACTTCAGTGCAACCAACGTTTTTTCTTGTTGTTCGATTTTTTGTACCAACTATAATTCAACGTCAGTAGTCTGTGCATAAATAATTACTTTTATTTCCGAAATAGTTAAAATTTATTTATATATTATTATTTATTAATTTTACAGAAAAAGGCACTCGGCAGCTTCTTATACGAACAAGTCTTCTATGCATTAGACGTCATCGAAAAAGATTACTTCGGTTTGCAATTTACAGATGCGAACCATGTTAAGCACTGGCTGGATCCTACAAAACCTATTAAGAAGCAAGTAAAGAGTAAGTAACTGCTTAAACTGTAAATCAACACAATAATCATGGCATATTCTTCTAGTCGGACCACCATACACCTTTCGTATGAAAGTTAAGTTCTATTCGTCGGAGCCAAACACTTTACGCGAGGAACTGACACGCTATCTATTCTTCCTCCAATTGAAACAAGATCTGCTAGAAGGTCGCTTAGATTGTCCCGATGACAAAGCTGCTGAATTGTGTGCGCTCGCATTGCAATGTACGACTTAATAATATGTGCACGAAATCGTTTCTAATTGTAATTTATGTGTTTACAGCTGAACTTGGTGATTACGATGAACAAGTGCACACAGCGGCCACAGTTTCGGAATTCCGCTTTGTGCCGGAACAAACTGAGGATCTGGAAATTGCCATATTGGATGAGTATAAGACATGTCGCGGTCTAACGCCTGCGCAAGCAGAAACTGCCTACTTAAATAAAGCGAAATGGTTGGATATGTATGGCGTTGATATGCACACAGTCTTGGTAAATATTTATTGTTGAGTGTTTTGTGGAAAATTTTTCAGTAATAATAAGTACAACATATATTACAGGGTAAAGACGGTTGCGAGTATCATTTAGGCTTAACACCAACGGGCATTTTGGTTTTTGAGCGTGATCAAAAAATCGGCTTATTCTTCTGGCCGAAAATTAGTAAATTGGATTTTAAAAAGAAGAAACTCACGCTAATCGTTATCGAAGACGATGATGAAGGACGCGAACAGGAACACACTTTTGTTTTTCGCTTGTACAATGAGAAAGCATGCAAGCATTTGTGGAAGTGTGCCGTAGAGCATCATACATTCTTCCGTTTGCGTGCGCCGGTCAAAGGGCCTTCGGCACGTCAAAACTTCTTCCGTATGGGTTCACGTTTCCGCTACTCTGGGCGCACAGAGTTTCAAACGACACAGCAAAGTCGTGCCCGACGCACTGTCCAATTTGAACGACGTCCCTCACAACGTTTTGCCAGCCGTCAGTCGCATCTGCTACGTGATCGTCAAAAAGCTTCACAAGAAGCGGCTGCCTCAGCTGTAGCCGCAGTAAATGCACGTGCCGCAGCCGCAGCCGCTGCCGCCGTTGAACCGGCTAACACTACACTCGACTCGTTGCTCACGAATACGTCGACAGTCGAGTCGCAACTGTCCAATGCAGCTACACCCTCGCCATCCATACAAACAGTTATTTACAATGCCAATGCAGATTTGCTACATGATACGGCAACAAGCAGTGCAGCTGCGGCGCGTAGCGGTAGTAGTGGCGTGCGTCGTAATTCCATGCGTTCGGATTCAAGTGGCGAAGAAAGTGGCTACACTAAACTCGATTGCTACAATAAGGAAGCTTTGGCAGTGAAGTAAGTTTTAATTGCTTTTTTGTTTGTTTTGTAAAGTAGTATCACGTATATATTCCCTGTAGGCTTGACACTGAATCCATTGGTGCAACCAGTAGCATATACCCACCGACTACAACGAAAAATGCCGATGATACTAATCCGTTTAGAAACAATGCCTCCTCGCATCATGGTTCCTTCGGCAAAGCGTCCATCAGTTCGGGTTTCAGGTGAATTGTGAAAACTAGTTTCAAGAATTTCTTGAACAATTCTGCAGCTATACATGTATCGCCTAGTATTTGTTATTTAAAAATATTTACTTCTATTCCGCTTTTATTTCAATATTTTACTTTCTCGCACTATCATAACTGTTTCTTGGCTGTGAATATTATTTACTTCTATGTATTTATTTCTCTCCCTCCAATTCTTCTTTATAAGTTTTAGCTATTTAGCTTTTCTTTTGTAGTTAAATGTTTATATATATATTTATATGTACTAATTTTACATCTGTCTCGTTGTGCAGCATTAGAAGTGCCTTATCGGACAAAGATAAAGAGCTAGATTCATTACTTAAGTCCATTGTTAAAGATCCATCCCCATCTATACTAGCAACTGAAGCTATTAATGATGCTAACAGTATCAGGTAGAGCAAAATTCGCATTAATAAGCTGTTAAAAGAAAGCTTAAAATTCGCATTAATAAGCTTTCTTTTAACAGCTCAGCCTTGTTAATTTTAATATTTACTAATTAACTTCCTTCTTTACTACACAGAGTAACGATAAATAAAACCTTCGATATGGAACACAACACAGAGACATTGAAGCGTCTTTCCAGCTCGGATAAGCCGAATAATCAAGTGAAGCTGGCAAATGTCGGCGGTGGCGCACTGCCGCCCGGACATATAAAATGCAATATTTTAAAGGGTAAGTGAAGTTTATACGTCCAGTGCACCGATGCTATAACAGCCTTTACAAATAAAAAAAAAGTTTCGATGCAAGAAATTGATTTTGATGAGTTAGTTTGTATAGCAGCTATATGCTATAGTGGTCCGATTTGAAATTTTTTTTCGTACATTCTCTTCGTTGCAAACCTATTATACCCTGTTCAGCATTATAAATTAAGACTTATGTGCTTAGTACTCAGTTGTAACCTAAATCCTTATATTGCAGCACGCGTCGAAGAAGAGCTTGGCACTGGTGTGCACTCAAATGCCAACACGAATGCGAAAATGACAAATCAAATGTTTGTGCCCGCGCCAAGCACAGTGCAACACAACAACAGCAATAGCATATTCAGCAGTATTAATACGAACAACAACAACACAATGTATAGTAGTGACGGCCCAGACTCATTAAATGCCACCTACATTTCTGTGGTGAGTAAAATTATCTTTTTATTTGGACTGCTTTAAGTCTCTTCACGAACTGTTGGCCAGTTGCACACAACGTTAACTTATGCACATACTTATATATACATATGATTAATTGTTTCCACCCATTCATAATTTATTTAATTTATCTCACGCTTTTTGTTTTTTCCCTCCACCTACTTTCGTTTTTTGTTTTGTGTTTACGTCTACTTTTGTGTTACCACTTTTTTGTTTTGTTTTGTTTTGTGTTGCGCGCTTAGGGCGGTGATAAACTAACTTTGAGCATAACGGAACAAAAACCAACTAGCAGCACCGCAATCGCTGTGGGCAATGGCAATGCAGAGGCGAATGCCTCGAATACATACGTTGCCGAGGCGACTGTTTTGCCATCGCCCACAACACCATCGGCGCGAAAGATAACCGCTTCCAAAACGACAATATCACCATTTTCCAATGCCACTTTCATATCCGAATTCAATAGCATGAGTCCCAACGCATCGTCGTCGTCGTCGTCGTCGTCTTACAATAATACGCATACAAGCACAGTTTTCACCACAACAACAGCAAATCCTGCCAGCGCCAACGAAACATTCACAATTCGCAAAGGCAATGCCACAACAACAGGTGATAATTTGTTGTTGACACCCACTACGCCACCAACAACAAATATTGCCACCATAACCACACCACCACCAACGCCCACTCACACATTCAGTGCCACAGCTGCGAGCAATGCTTCCGCTGCGGAGCGTTTAATTAACGAGATTTTCATTAATAACATAATAAATAATAATGTGCGTGCCACGAATGAGAAAAAGTCCGCCAGCAGCACACTTATTGGTAATAGTAACGATACGGAATTGGTCAGTATCGATGGTGGCAACAAAGCGCCGACCAAACCGTCCGCTGGCACAACACTATTCTCCACTTTGCGCGAGCAAGAACGCCAGCAGCAACATGTAAACGATGTGACTAACGAACTGGAGCGCTGTGAAACTGATGGGCAAATGCTAATGAAAAAAGAAATTGACAATAAGGTTTGCATTTGTTTACTTCATACGTCATTGGTATTAGGGTGTTGGGTTGTTGCATGCCGAAAACATATGTTAATGTTTTTATTTACTATTCGTCTCTTTGTTTTGTTGCCACCTAATTTTTTATTATATATTTTATTAATATTATATATTTTACTAATAATTTTATTTATTTATCATATTTTATTTTAACAAAAAAATTAAATTATTTAATATAATATTTTAATAATTAACTTTTAAAAATAATCATTTTTAATTAATTTTGTTCTAATATGATTTTTTATTTATTCTTTTATTATTAGTTTATTACATTTTATTCTTTTATTTCTTATATAATTTTATTTTTATTTTATCTTTTTTTTAAATTCTCATGCATCTCTTGTTTGATATTTGAGGATATGTGGTATTAACTATGTGTGTTTTTTTTTGTTTTTATTTTTTATTATTATTATTATTTTTTATTATTATTATTTTTTTTTATTATTATTATTATTTTTTATTATTATTTTTTTTTTATTATTTTTTTTTCCTGATTCCTTTTTTTATGTGAGGTTATGTTATTAACTAATTTTTTTTCTTTCTGTAGCATCAAAATAATCATTCAGTCACTCATATTCCGAACAACAACGACATGGTGTCACCTTGGCTGGTTTCATCCGAAGTGGTTTCAGCGCCTAAAGGCAAAGAACCAACAATTATACGAAAATCCGTTATAACAACGCAATTGTAAGTGCTCAATTTTCTGATAATTAATTTAGTTAGACAACAGTTTCGAGTGTGCGACCGTTAAGTTGCCTTAATAAAAAAAAAATGTTAGAAATTTATTTATTGAAATTTTAAAAGTAAATGCCAATGCATTTGTGCATGACGTAAGTGCCGATTATGTTAAAAAAAGCATTCCAGAAGTTTGAAAAGTTGTAAACACAAGTAGAAAAAAAATTAATAAAATAATTATGTAGCGGGAAGGCATAAGGGCTTAACTTGTATTTATAAAACTTTGAAAACTGTTCGAAAATTTTTAAAGAAAATAAAAACACCAGAACCGGGTATAAATTTGCCGAAGTTTGTAAAACGCAACAGAAAACGTCGGAGACCCTATAAGATCGATAAATTATGATCAGCATGTCGAGCTGAGTCGGTTCAGCCATATGTGTGTGTCTGTATATATGTTAAATCGTCCCTCAGTTTTGAAATATCGATCTGAAGTTTTACACTTGTTCTTTTTTGACCAAGAATTTGCTCATTTGTCGGAATTGGCCAATTATATTCTATAACTGCTATACAAACTAATCGTTCCAAAGCAGATCTTTATATGGAAAACTTTTTTATTTTACAAGATATCGTCACGAAATTTGGCGTGGATTATTGTCTAAGACAATGCAGCGATCCCCGAACAAATCGTTCATATCGGACCACTATATTCTATAACTGTTATACAAACTCACCGATCACAATCAGATCCTTATATGGAAAACTTTTTTATTTGACAAGATATCTTTGGCAGGGATTATTATCTAAATTGCTTACATCGGACCACTATATCCTATAGCTACCATACAAACTCACCGAACAAAATCAAGTTCTTGTATGAAAAACTGTTTTTATATATGAAGGGTATTATAGCTTCGGTCGACCGAAGTAAACGTTTTTCTTGTTTTAATTGCAGTTAACGAGTTTCTAATTTCTAGAACAGAAACGTATTCTAAATCAACATGAGCGCTTATGCCACTGCTACTTAGATTTTTTGCCTATCTATATATTGCGGCATAGCATTTTAATTACGTTAAACGATTTTCCATTGCTAGCAGAATGCTTTCATGCGTACTTAATACAGAATTCCATATTACCATTTATACTTATATACATACAAACATATACAACACTTTGGCATAATTAAAATATGTAAATGTTTAGAGACTATGTGCAGCTTATTAATGTACTTAATTTTACTAAAAAGAATAAGAATTGTTAACTCATGTGCGAATCACTAACACACACATATTTATTATATATGTGTATAAAAAACTTAAAACTACAACAACTGAGCAATGATAAAACGAAACGAATGTTTGTGCCTTATTGTACTACATAAATATATACATACATACATATAGAGTTCCAATATTACTAAAGTTAAAGCAATTGTTGCGCCTAAGTGCCCGCCTGAAAAGCATTTTGAAGATCCCATCAACACATGTCCAAATGAAAATAAGTGTTTATAGTATTTCTACTTAGAGCCGTGTATGGCATTTGAACTTAAGCGAGGTTTGTGGTTTACAGTTATGTCAAAAAGGTGTCTCAAATGACACCACTTTAATTTCATATTGCATTATTTATGAGTTATTGAGTATGAGTTAATAATGCAACAGTGTAAATGTGTGCGTATGTGTTACATAAATCTATTTGAAGCGTGCGCTCGCTTGTAAACGCTATTAATCAATTTTCGCGCACAAATATTTGTGTGTGTGTGAGTTGACATGTTGAGTTGACACTTGTCAAAAGCGGTCATTACACATTTTTTTGAAGCATAAATCGCACACATTGATACTTCTTTACACATAATAAATCATAAATTGCTTATCGGTATTTATATAATTGGCGTGAAGTAAAGTATTTTGATATGACAAGGCGCATAGTTGGCAAATTAAGTAATTAGTAATGCGAATTTGAGATATTTTTCTATAATAAACGAACAAAAAAATAGTACAACGACTAATTGGTTAATTATATTAAAGCAAAGCAGTGGTAAATTATTGCTTTTTTTTACTTAAATAACGCGAAAAGTGCGATAATGTTCAAAAAAAAAAATTTGTCTAGAATCGAGTCCATTTTAATAAAATTATTGCAGCTGAAATATTTTTTTATTTTTATTAATATTTTTAAAAATTTCATTGGCTTCTTAGAAAATTTTAATTTTTTTTTTTTATTCTCCGCCATTGGAGTTGCCCAAACGTTATAAAGTATAAAATATAGACTCTCTCTCAATCAATACAAATAACTCAAAATAGCATATTTCTCTAAGAGCCACAAACCTCAACATGAAACCTTAATCTAACTACTACTAACTCTAACTACTACTTAGCTGGCATTACACTTACTACATACATATAAATACTGTGAGTATTATTTTATAATAGCAACATCCTCTTTCCATGGTCGCAATTACCATTAAATATCGCAATACATAATAATATTTTATTAATTCCAATTAAAAGACAATACATACATACGTTGTATTCTTTTACCCATTATATACTCTACTATATATACTTAAATATATTTATATACATATATACAATATCTAATATAAAATATTTTTAAATACATATACAATATTTACATATGTACATTTAGTTTAGCTTTTACTGATATGCATATAGATTTTATTGTTAAAAAATATATTTTTTAATAAAATATACAAATACAAAATATTTCTGATTTTTTTTTAATTACTAAGGAAAGTTTTTGGGTCTATTACTTAGCTCAATTACTACTGTTGTTGTTGTAAAATTACGAATTTTCGAAATTCTATCTCGGGTACCAGGAGGCAGCAAGTTCTATTTAAATTGCTTCTTAGGTGGTGGATGTCAAGGCTGGGTTTGATCTTGTGAAATAGAGTCCATGCGAATGTTGTCAGCACTTTGTTGAACTCACAGATGTGACAAGAAAAGAGATTGCAGCAAAATCGATCCATTGCTGAAGCGGAGGCTTACTGGTGATGTAAAAGTATGTCACTGACGGCAACGTTAACCGAAAACGGACGCGGTCGAATCGCGGTGAGTCAGGATTGATTATTAGGGTGATTTTGTTATGTATGTGGTGGGCATAATCAACTATGAGCTGCTCCCCTACTGTCATACTCTTAATTTTGAAGCAGTTTCTTACGAATCCACCTTATAGTCCGTACCTGGCATCAAGTGATTACTTACTGCTTCTGTCTCTGGCGAATGATTGTGAAGCTTCTGAAAATCAACTGCCTATTTTTTCTAAGAGAGTAACATTACGAAATTACCTGCCAAATGGCAACAAATTATCGAACAAAACACTGCATATTTAACTTAAATCAGATCATTCAATATAATGCAAAAATAATATATTTATTTAGCTCTTGAGCCAATTTCGGGATTTCTGCTTTCAAGATATTTGCTTCGAAATGTTCTTTATAACTAAATCGTCCTGTTCTGAGGTAGCGCTGCAAATGCCACGATTCTGCAAGTCGTCCACATTTTTGTGCGCCAAAAAGTGTTGGTTCCAATATTGGACAAACGCCTTCGACTTTTTTAAGTACTTTGCAGCATACAATGAGATATCTTGGAGCCTTTTGAATGGAAACAAAGAAATGTTGTTTCACAAAAAGTTTCGCGAATACACAACTCAATTCATAAATATGTCTTTGACTGATGCTGCAATTGCACTGCGCTATTGGCAATGAAATCAAGCTTTTTTTTTTGAAAGTCAAGGTCAAATTCATTTTCAAATTATTTCATGCAAATAAGCCGATTGCTTTCTTGAAGAACATGCTGTATATTTATATAATTTAATATTTTTTGATAATCGCGCTCCATTTTGAAACATTTTGGATTCCTTTCATTCCGTAGCAGATCTCCAAGACGACCTCCGAAAAATGTTGTACGGCGATGAGTAAGATTTTTTGATTTAAAATAATCTTGAATTCAGAAATCAAAGAACTTATAACAATTGCTGAATAAAAAAATATTTTTTCGCAAAATAGAAGCTTCGTTAAGACAGCGGTTTCTTGTGACAAAATTTACACATTCCCAGCGTGACTTAAAAATCGAAATTGTTATTAAAAATCTTCATCCCCGATCAGTATATGATAAATACTACTGTGGGCAATAAATAGTAAGACTGAATTATAGGGTTGGTGCACTCCGAATTCCGTACGACCGGCCAAAGCGCGAAAGTATTCGTAAAAAGAGGTCGGAATTATGGGCCGAAAACTCTTGGTTTTTGCACCACGATAATGCACCGTCGCATACTGTACTGATTCTTCATAAGTTTTTCGCCAAATTTTTAGCCAATATCGTGCCGCTACCACCATATTCGCCTGATTTAGCTCCATGCGACTTCTGGCTATTCAGCAAACTAACACGATCGCTTCGGAGACCCTTTTGGGGTAACCGTTTTGAGTCGATTGAAGACATTAACGTGAATCGCTACTCGCATTGAAGACTATTCCAGAAATTGATTTTACCAACTGCTTCGAGGATTGAAAAAAAAACGATAGCACAAAATATAAAATATTAGAGGATCCTACTCGCGTTGCTGTGGTATACATTTTATACTATTATGCATATAATAAACTATTCAATACAGTGAATTTTTTTTTTCAAATAAAGGTGAAAACGTTTCTATCGGTATAAGAATCCAAGGGATTGTAGTAGAGATGTAATTTTTCTGTCCAGTTAATAGAGTTGTCCGGGTAATATATTGTACTTAATAAGTATTAACAATGTGTCCGCTTAATAGAGCGTCCATTTAATAGATTTTTCACTTTATTTTTTTAATTTTTGAATTGTTTTTACTATCCTATCTTCTAAGTTATTTCGAACCGGACACAGAGTGCTAAATTTTACTAAAATCAGTTCAGTTGTTTAGGAGTCCATCGCTGACAAACAACGTGACCCGTACTTTTTATATATAAAGATAATAAAATATTTCGTGTTTTATATGAAATAAACTTGCTGAAAAAAAGCTGTTTTTACCCGAGGAAACCCATGTAACCTCTTAACAACTGTTGTGAGGATAAGAAAAAAGTGAGCACAAGTGTACTGCGGCCAAGGAGGACTATTTTGAAGAGTACGACATAAATTTTGAAGAATAAATTAGGAATTTTAAAATTATGAACAAGTTCTTACAATTTTTTGCTAATAGTAGTAACTAAGAAGCTCGTGTGATAATTTATTTGGCCAGGCATTCCGGAAAAATTTTCTTCACCGACCGTTTTCAAGAAAAACCGATTACACAAAGTTAAAAATTTAGCACAAATACCATACCATTATCGTCGAAACTATTTGCCAGATCAACTTCAAATTTACAGAGAATATTTTCAAAGAGTAATAACAAAACGAATAAACGACTTTTTTCAATTAATTGAATCTACACTGTTACTTACCTTCAACAGAAAGTGAAAACACCACATTTTAGGACGAAGCTAACGGTAAATACTTCAAAGCTTTAGCGTTGAGTAAAAGTCATAAACAATTACGCTTTCAAAACCATCATTCTATGTTCATACATACAAACACACACCTAAGTTCATGCATCCGTGTACATGCCATAATTAATTTATCTGCGCGCGGCCAAAAATGGAAAAGAAATTTTGAAAGATGTGAATGCTACGAAACCAAACAACAAACACGACACTATAACTGTATATTTATGACAGCAAGCAAACATATCGATGGCATATTTTTAGAAACGTCAAGCATATTTTTGTATTTATATAGTCGTGTGTGTGTGTGTGTTTGTGGCAGACAACGAAATATATCCGGCGCGCATCGTGGGTGAACATGCCGTCGGACTGCGTACACGAAGATCAACAAAACCATCGCGTAGAAGGGTGAATCACCCAGCACACTGCTGGCTTTATTTGGAAGAAACTTGGTGCGGTGGGTTGCTCAGTGCGCGAGCACCGAACACCGATCGACGCTCGCGGCTGCCTGTGTGCAGGTGTCTAAATATATAATACGCCAGCGAGTCAAGTGCAAAGGAATAGCGCCCGAAATGGAAATGTAGCAGGAGATCTGCATTTTGATTTGTTGCATGCGGCCGATTGCAGCGCCGCGCCGCTATTTTTAGCCCACTAATGGACTAATAGTCGGGCAGCAATGACGTTACCCGGTGTGGGGTGTGAAGCGGAATGCGCGCTTAATGGAGATGTCCAGATGATTTATGGATACACAAAAATCTATGTACTCGCATATTCGTGAGTTGAGGGCAATAAAAAACCAGATATTTATGTGTTTGTAGATTTCAATAAAATTGTAGGTGTATATAGTATATTTTTCAATAATTTGTTTATTTCTTTCATGGGATTTTCAATGCAGTGTTTTTTCTCTTTGTGATTGCTCTCTCGCATATAATCGTATTATCCATTATCCATAATTATTTTTCATTTTTCAATTTTCAAATTCCTATCATCATCTTTATCATCATTTGCGTTATCAACGTTTTCTTTGGTATATCTAGTGCCGTTGTTCTTGCTACATTTTTGTTCTTATAAAAATATTTACATACATAATTAATTTTAAAATAAAGTATTAAAATAAAACAAATACAATACATAGCAAAGGGGGGTTGGAGCGTAAAAGCCCTCAGTTTTCTGTTTCTCATTGAGCGTTTAGAAGCATTTGCGGTGGACAATGCCTGGGCCGGATTCATCGTATTCCTGTTTCGAGATCCACATCTGTTGGAAGGTGGAGAGTGAGGCCAAGATGGAACCACCAATCCATACGGAGTATTTACGCTCTGGTGGGGCAATGATCTTGATCTTGATGGTGGATGGCGCCAAGGCAGTGATTTCCTTTTGCATACGATCAGCAATACCGGGGTACATGGTGGTACCACCAGACATGACAATGTTGGCGTACAAGTCCTTACGGATATCAACATCGCACTTCATGATCGAATTGTAGACAGTCTCATGGATACCGCTCGATTCCATACCCAAGAATGAGGGTTGGAAGAGTGATTCGGGGCAGCGGAAACGTTCATTACCAATGGTGATCACTTGACCATCAGGCAATTCATAGGATTTCTCCAATGAGGTGGAGGCAGCGGCAGTGGCCATTTCTTGCTCAAAGTCCAATGCAACATAGCACAATTTCTCCTTAATGTCACGTACAATTTCACGCTCAGCTGTGGTGGTGAACGAGTAGCCGCGCTCAGTGAGAATCTTCATGAGGTAATCAGTCAAATCGCGACCGGCCAAATCCAAACGGAGAATGGCATGGGGCAGAGCATAACCTTCATAGATGGGTACGGTGTGTGAGACACCATCACCAGAGTCCAAAACGATACCGGTGGTACGACCGGAAGCGTAGAGGGAGAGTACGGCCTGGATGGCGACATACATGGCGGGTGTGTTGAAGGTTTCAAACATAATTTGGGTCATCTTCTCACGATTGGCTTTTGGATTCAATGGTGCTTCGGTGAGCAATACTGGGTGCTCTTCAGGTGCGACACGCAACTCATTGTAGAAAGTGTGATGCCAGATTTTCTCCATATCATCCCAGTTGGTGATGATACCGTGCTCAATGGGGTATTTCAATGTGAGGATACCTCTCTTGGATTGAGCCTCATCACCGACATACGAGTCCTTCTGACCCATACCGACCATCACACCCTGATGACGTGGGCGACCCACAATTGAGGGGAAGACAGCACGGGGCGCATCATCACCGGCGAAACCGGCCTTGCACATGCCGGAGCCATTGTCAACAACCAGAGCAGCAACTTCGTCGTCACACATTTTCTTTGATTTTTATATACTAATACTGTGCGGTTTCAATTGCGTGGAAGAGAGAGAAGGTAAA
Organism: Bactrocera neohumeralis; assembly: GCF_024586455.1. Lineage (NCBI taxonomy): Eukaryota > Metazoa > Arthropoda > Insecta > Diptera > Tephritidae > Bactrocera > Bactrocera neohumeralis. The sequence continues at coordinate 70,101,202 of NC_065919.1, forward strand.
AGAAAAGAGACGGTAAGTGTCTGTTGTTGTAAGTGGTGACTTTATAAATTGTATTTTTATTTCTGATTTTTTTTTGTTTATTAAATTTAGCGGTGAACAATAAAAATGTTTTGTTTTTGTTTGGTGAATATAATATTCCTAACAACTGTCTAACTCATGAATATTGATTCAAATTTTCGATTTGTAAATTATGTTTTAATTGAGTTTTTACATCAAAAAAATTAATTAATCATTTAAAAAATGATATTTAAAAAATTCAAAAAATTTTTATTTGTTTTTTTTTTTTTGTTTTTAGTTTTTAATTTGGTAGTAGAGTTTATTATTTTCATTAACTTATAGGAAGCTAAAAAACTATCAATCCACAAAGACAAATTAAAAACTTTCAATTTAAAGAATTTAATGCTGAATTTTTTATAAAAAAAATTTAAATTAAACCAGAATTAAATTAATTTTTGTGTTTAAAAATTTTTTAAATTTATTTTTAGATTATTCTTTCTCTATTAGATGCTAAAAAAATAATTTTTTTTTACAAATAAAATTAAAACAAATAATTTTTAAAATGCATAAATAATAATATTCTTGAAAATATTTTTCTTTTTATTTCTTAAATCCAAAAAGGTATTATTCTATCAAAATTTAAAATTTAAATTTTTCCTTTTTATGAAAATTATTTTTTTTTTTGTAATAAAAAATTATTTAAATTCTTTTTTGTAAAAAAAAATATATCATCTACAAAATTTTTTGCTTAAAATCACATAAGCTGATTATTTGTATTCAAGTTACTAAAACGTGGGAAATATAAACTCGTTTTCATTAAAAAAAAAATATTTTTTCAATATAAAAACCATTGTTTTATGCAATAGTTGTTTTTTACCTATATCTATCTCGATTATTATTCTCGAAAAATTAACAAAAAAAAATATAATTGTTTTTAAATGTAGAGCTAATTTTGAAAATTATTACTTTTGTTTGCTTTTCTAATAAAAAAATTCATCTTGCAAAGTTTTATGTTTAAAATAATATAAATTGATCGTTAAAAAAATTCTATAATTATTTTAAATTACTTCAAAGTACTATAATGCCAGAAAACTTAACTTAAATTGTTTGTATTTTTGAAAAAAAAAATGTTTAATATAAAACCCACTGCTTTATACAAAAAGTTTTTTTCGTACTTTTTTAATTTTTTTATATAAAAATAATTTTTTTCTGCAATAATATTTTTTTTTACTTGAAGAGTTACTCTATTTTATTTTAATTTTTTTACATAAAAATAATTTTTGTGCAATATTATTTTTTTGGACTTTAAAAGTTGTTCTAATTAAATTTTTGTATATAACTAATTTATTTTGCAATAACTTTTTTTTTTACTTCAAAAATTATTCTATATTAATTTTCAATTAATTTTTATTTACTTTCTAATTATATTTTTTTAAATTATTTTTAAACGAAAAAAAAATTTTATTGCTTTAGTCGAATTTTTTTTTTATGATTTATTGTTTATATTATAAAATGTTAACAAGTTTCCGACACATAATAAAATTTGAAATATAAAAAAATTAGTTTTTTGAAGATAATATTTTTAACTCAGCAAAAATTTCGTTACAAAAAAAACACCTTTCCAACAATTTTTTTTTTTTTCAAATAAAATTTTTCACTAAATTAAAAAATCCTGCAAATCAAACACCAAACAGTTTTATTGTTTAAGCCGTCTTTTCAAATAATCCTAAATGTTTTTCACACATTTCACTTTTTAAAATATGATTATTATTTCAAACGGTGACACCAACCTTTCTAATTAAATAATGAAATGAAGAGACAAACCTACACTTTCACCGTAGAACTGCGAGTGACTACTGGACATGCCACCACTAATATTTATACTGTCTACAAGAATCAAAACCAAATGAAATTTTCATTTTTCAAAAACGCACACAAACAAAAGAAATTCCGCTTGTACAGGCACGCACACATGCGCACCGTAAATACACATACACACAAACACATATGGGCTGTACGAAAATGCCGTAGGTGTGCTGCTATGGGTGTGGGGTCCTATCCGTATAGAAAGTGTGCACAGACGCTGGCGCATAGACGCTTTTCGCTGAGCGATTTTTCGAAATAATTTTGCGGAAGAAGAGCGGTGGATGCGCACCGAAATACACAAATATTTAAAGATTCCTCATACTTCGAAGCATGCACATACATATACATGCACAGACACACACGCACCCATATGCATATGAGTTTTGCCTCCGAGTTTTCGAGTTTTCAGCATTTTTCATTCGATCAAAACATAAATGGACTGCCAGCCGTTGCATGTTGCCGTTGATAAGTAAAAACATTCCAATACAAATACAAATATAACTGTGCGCTGCACATTCAACGCCCCCCACCAACACCCGCCCGCGCGCAGCGGCGAGCGCACAAGTGATTTTTCTCCGATCTCGTGCCGAACACCGACTTGTGGGCATAGCAGCACGAGTGAGTGGGCCGAAACGTTGGCGCTGCGGAGGCCGCTCAAAATCGGCAATTAATTTTTGAAAATAGAAAAGGTGCCAACCGTATTCCAAACATTGTGGCAACAACACCACCACACCAAACGGCCAGAACACACACCAATACCAAGACGGGACGCCAGCCCAACACAGTGACAAGTGCAACGACGCCGTTACTGCTGTTGCTGCGGAAAATATTTTTATAAAAATATTTCTTTCGTTTTTCTATTGTTCTATTTGTTTTTCAATTTCGCTGTGTTTGCTTTTGTTGTTGTTGAAAATTTCGCTTTGTATACAATATTTTGGCCCTATATGCACCCGCGCACTCAGGAGTGCGTCACCCCGTTCGCGACCCCCTAATGGCGACAAGAGTGGCTATTTTCCTGTTGTTGTTGTTGTTGTATTTTTACTCTGAGCATTTGAATTTTTTTGGTATTTTTCTTTTTTTTGCTTAAAAAATAATTGTAATTTTTTTTGTTGTTGGCAGGAAACATCTTCATCGCTTGTTTACGTTGGGCATTTTTTTAGTATATTTAAGTGGCAACGTTGGCATCCAATTGCTTCATCCCATAAATGGATTGGATGGAATATTGTGGGCAGCGGCAGCGGCAGCGCCAGCACACACATGCGTTCCCTCGCACATATGTACATACATATGTATGTATGTATGTTTGTAGAAGAGGAATTTGTGCAGGCAGTTGCAAATGTTTGAGCATTAACCCATTCGGTGACGTAAATAACAGACGAAACAGACGAGCATTTAAACGCACCTTAAATATTTTAATTAACAGCATTTTAAATTTATATTCATATCAACATTTTTTTACTTTAACAGTCAGCGTGTAGTGTCAGCTCCAAATTTGGGCATTGATGAATTTTTTGTATTATTTCATACCTGTAAGATGTAGACAAAGTGTGTGGGTTGACACCAAAATTTTTGCGAAATCTTATCAATTGGTAATGACGCCGAGTGTGATTATCGTAACGCTTTTTGCCGTTATCTGCTGCGTCAGACTTTTTGGTGATACACCTCCAGAGATATTAGATTTAGATTACTCGCTTTTACAGTTGTTGAAATGACACATTGAAATCTGAGTAATCTGTAGTGCTCCCTAATCGTAATGCTTCATGCAAATCAACTTGTGTTTTATGAACAATAACTAGCTTTTAAACTTAAATAGGCATAATTTAATTATTGACCATGCAAACTCTTCGAAATATGCACTATTTTCAAAGAAATATACTTCTCAAAAATATTCCGGTTGTAATTATCAAACTACTGCTATATAATCCCTTAGCATACCAATCCCTAGATATAGATCGCTTTCCATCTTACCCCAACAACCAACATTACTAAAAGTTAAGCGGATATTCTAGTCTAGGAATAAAAAAATTGATTTTCTTTTTAACAGCTACTTTCAAGGATGTCTACAAGAGGATTTCTCGAAATTCACAATATTTTCGGAGATGTACATAAGTATTTTGCTGAACCGTTGCGCGAAACTTTAAACACGTTTTCTCGCAAGTATCCTTTTTAAACCCATACCCAAAACTTCTCAGGTTTCAGTGGATCAATTTAGCTGAAATTTTAAGAGTACCTTCTTTATAGACTTAGCTATGACTTGAAAAATCTATCTCCCCATTTTTTTTTTTACTACTTAATATTTTTTTAAATTATTATCTACGATCTAGTGATTACATATCAACATCATATGTATTCAAAAGTTCAAGTCATTTTTCGGCAAAATCAATTTATTTTGTTCAAAATAGTCTCCTTATACTTCAATACAGCTTTTTGCACTGTCCAAAAGCATGTCGAACGAGTGTTTTAGCTTTTAGTTTACTTCACTTTGAAAACGTTGAAACCACTCGTGCACTCTGCTACGGCATAGGCAATCGTCGCCTTAAACGTGTTTCATCAATTGAAACGTTTCGGTGAAAGTTTTACCAATTTTAAAACAAAATTTAATGTTGGCTCTTTGTTCGAAGCTCATTTTCGCACCAATAACACAAACATACTGACACCTAAAACCCAATAACTTCACTTCCAATCGTTAAAATGACATGAAATTCTCACTGGACAATCGATAAAGATAGCAGATTCTAACGCACCAGTCGACATATAGATGGCGCCACCAGGGGGCGCTAGATTCGAAAAGTCCTGTTTACTTCGGAACGCACCTTGTAAGTAGTGATATCGTCCGATTGACCGACTAATGTTTCCACAATGTCGCACCCAAAGTTGCCCATTTAAATACCGTACCCAGCGTAAAAATCTCAGTTAGTGCCATATGTAAGAATTTAATATTTATGTATGGTATATATTTTTATGCGTAAAATGTTTTCGATCGAACTTCGTGCGAGCCAAAATACCATCATGATACTTTGCGACGAACCAAATCCAATCGGTCAAAATACAAACTGTATTCAACAACAGAAAGCGCCAAACCGAGGCCATGGGAAAAAGTCCTTCTTTCATGATTTAAGAGCCTAAATGGACCATCGTTAGGCCGCACAATAATCCATATAACTGTGGCGTAGCTAGGGGGGGGTCTTCGCCCCGGGCGCAACGTCTTGGGGGCGGCAAAACGATCTTCGCTGTTTTTTAATATTCAGAAAAATACTTCAACAAATTTTTTTACAAAATTTATTATAAAAGATAAAGAGTTGTACACTCACAATGTAATAATCTGAATAACAATGAAAAATATTAATTTTAATTTTTTTTTTTGGCTTATATCTTTCTTAAAAATAGTGGTAGAACTTAAAGATGCACTTTTCTAGCTTTGATCGTTTTGTAATTTAAAGTAATGTAATTAAAACTCCATAGTTTCTTTAACCGAACATATTTGGAGAAACCAACGGATATGTCACAGTTGAAGCATAGGGCTAACTGTGAGAGCGACACATTGCGACGTAGGAGTGACAAAAAAAAACAGTATCTTCATTTTTACTCTCTCGTCGAGACGTGTCATTCTCACAGTTACCCTATGTTTTGAATGTAACAAATACTTTTATTTCTCCAAAGTTTCAAAAATGTTATTTAAAAACTCCAATTCGGGCAAAAATTCCTGCAAATTGTATCAAAAGTGTACAAGATATAGGGCGAAAATGGGTTTTTTCTATGGCTTTTAATAAGATGTCTTGTAAATTTACTTTCAATTTCCTCAAAAACCGTGAAGTGAAGAAAGTTTTTTGAGCACCAGAAATGATTCTTTTACGTATAGTCCAAGCAGCGCACGACTTCCGATCTTAGACCCAGTATCATCTGGATATCCTAAAAACATCCGTTTGAAGTCGAACTAGAATGAGAAGCTGAAAAACCCCTCCCCAAAATCAAGCCCATATTTTTTTATTTATATTTTAATAAAAAAATTGATATTAAATCATTATATGAAGTTTTTAGATACCTTCATTGTAACATATATTTTTTAATTTTTTTATCAAATCGCTTGCATTTCTGAAACAAAGCACTTTGGGACATGATTGTAAAGACCTTTTTTGACCGAAATGTAATATCCTACAACTACTTCAGAAGTTTTTCGGCAAGACCAGCCATTTACTTACACTTTTAATGTGAAAGGCGTGAAAATACGAAAAGGAAGTACTTAGAGTCAAAATTAAGGGCTAAAATTTTCAGAGAATTTATTTTTCAACATAAAAAACAAAAATTTCATGTGTCCGGAAAGAAACATAAGAAGTTTGAAATGAAACACATTAATACATATGTATGTTTATACATTAGAGTTCGTACACCGAATAAGAGTTAAATATAAAGTTTTAATTTCACCAAAAATGGTAACACCAAGTGCAAGCATGTAAAAACTCTATGAAGACTATATATTGGTTCCCTATCGTGTCCTTTTTTCTATAATACTTAAAATAATTTCTTAAAAGTCCATTAGGATTTTAAGTCAGACGAAACGAATGAAGTATAAAGTTCACCACGAAATCTTGCATTGGAAAATAAACTCAAGTTAATTGTTATATAAGTATGCCACAAAATATAAGTAAACAAATATGTATACATACAAATATGTTCTACAAATGAAGATTTTTCTATTCCGCCACTTCCTGCTCTTAAACGTCAGCCATGAACAAGGACGCACTCATATCTTAAGAACTATTTCAGGGATTAGCTTCCATATATCTATGAACCTAAATCTATTTTTAAACTCACAGCGATACTTTGTTGGATAGGTCATGTATGGCATATTTGCTATTAAGAAAAATTGGAAACAAGCGCAAACGAGACTTTTACTAATACTCAAATGAAGAAACTTAATTTATTTATAGCTATAAATTCACATATGCCCTACACAGTATTAAGAAATTTTATTTTCCATTAAGTGAAAATCAGCGAAATAATTTCAGAAGAAGACAAAAGTGAAAGAAAAAAAGAGTAAAAATTCTATTCAATGAATCATTAACTTATAATTTTTACAGAAATTTTGGAATTTTCAGTCAGCAGAAATATATGCATTTTATGATGGGTATAATCGGTATAGACATCAAAGATGGAATTTGGAAAGCGCAAAAGAATGAAAATAAAAGAAAATGCTGCTTTTTTACGCTGGCAGGTTGGTGAGTGAATTTCGTGTTTAAAAATAGGAAAATCTGTCAAATCAAGCACATTGATAAATATAGCGATTTCGGAGACTTTGTATATTTGTATGTATGGCTGTAGGCGCGATAAAGTTCATATTATTAGCTGATATTAGTGTTTTAAAAATATTCATATGTACATTTCATATTCATATATGTATGTATAAGAGCATATCTATACATTTATATTATGAATTATAGTATATACGTATGTGCATAAAATATTTGTGGACGCATGTACATACATACATACATATATACTGATATTTTAGCAATTGCGTTTTTGTAGAAAAGTGCTTGTATATTAACTTGTTGGCACTTTGTTTACTTGAAACAAAAATCGATATGAACATTTATAAGCATTGACATTGTTATTGTGCTTTTCTATTTTTTATTTCGGAAAAGCGTATTTTCGAAGACAAATATCATTCGCCTACATAGTCTAGTGCTAACGCTTGAGGCTTCACCACTGAAACGATCTAAATATTAAAAAGCAAATAAGTTTGCTAAAAGTTTTTAATAGCTGAAACCGAAAACAAAATTTTACAACAAAATGAAATTTGTAGTTTATTTGTTGGTTAAAGAATTTTTTAGAACGAAAAACCTTTTATTCGAAATTTTACATATTAACATATGTTGTAGCTATTTAGGAACTTATATTCATCCATTCGGTTTGAGCGCGCTGTTTTAGTGGACCAGTCCGGGTCAAATTTGATCTGCTGGCATATTATATGTTTTGTTATAAATTAAAATTTCAATTTGTGCGTACTTGGAATCGGTGTAAATTTCAGTTTGGAACAGCGCATTCTAACATGCTCAGCAAAATAAAGGTATCCATTTCGATCCATTGAAAGAATAGATTTTTGAAATCGATGTGTGAAATTATCTGCTCACCGAAGATGGCGTCGTCTTGTTGAAACCAAATGTCGCCGAAATCACAAGTTTCAATTTCAGGCATCAAATAGTGGGTTATCATGGCGCGATAATGGTCGTTTTTGACGTTTACGTACTCACCGGCATAATTTTTGAAGAAATATGAGCCGATGATTCCACCGGGCCACAAACCACACCAAACCGTTGTTTTTCTGGATGAAATGACAGCTCTTGAATCTCTTCAGGTTGCTCTTCGAGCCAAATGCGGAAGTTTTACTTGTTTACATTCCCATTGAGCCCGAAACATCTACCTGTGCTTTTAACGGAAGAATTTGATGATCATTATAAGCGTTTACTAAGTGAATTCTTTAATTTCATTTAACTCTTTCAGAAAGATTAGAAAGCTGGTATTTCCCATGCCAAGTCATCTCATAAATGATACATCCTCCATATTACTTATGAGGGAGAACTCTACAAATCAATTTTTATTGTTAACACCAAAACCTCATATTTGAAAGTTTTAGCAAGGCAAAGAACTATTTACTTACCAAGTAGTTTATCATAATGAAACAATTTGACAGAATTGTACAAAGCTAAGTTTTTTTTTAGGTGTAGCCCAGCATGGATTTATCATAGGCGTCGACAGTTTTTCAGGATCAGAGGACTGTTTTGTTTTCTCTTTTAAATTTTAACAAAATGGTGGCGGCGGTTCAATGTTAAAAATGTTCCTCCAAATTGGAACTAGACGTTTTCAAAACTCTTCTTTGAGAGTGGAAACCGTTTTGAAAAACACCATTCCGAGAAAAACGCGTTTAAAGATTGGAGTCGCTATGTTCGTTCCCTTTCTACAAGAAACGCTGTAGCGACCGTAATAATTTGAATTTTGATTTCAGAATTTGAGAGAATGTTTATTACAGTATCTACTATCGGATAATACAACAAATAAAACTCGAATTTTCGAAAATTTCACACTGAGACGATCACATGATCTCTGTTTTAATGATTGATCACTTATTTATATAGATGTTTCACCTCGGCACTATGGTGAACATTGAGATAAAAAATCACCCGAAAATTGTATGATCTACCGATAGTCCGATACTCCGCCCGTATCGTTTAGATTCTTATTATTCGAATTGAGAAGATGAATAAGTGGTTATAACATAAATATTTCCAAAAACAACAGGTGGTCAATTATCTAGAAATACATTTACATACAAACCTACTCGTAAATTATATCTTCCGCAAAATTCTAGCGCAGTGGGTGTGCAGATTTATAAAGCGGAATAATAAGATTAATAAAACCGAGACGTTAGCGCATACAGTTATACAATAAAATGTTTAATGGTCAAAATTAATTGCATAATTACAACAGTTTAGTGAGTAACGGTGTACTAAATTCCAGTAGTCAATTATATTTTGTATATATGCACATACATACATATATAGATACATGTATGTATGTATGTGCAAAGTCAAGTCAATTTGGTGGCAAGAGAACTATACTCCGCTAGCCGCTAGTTTTGAGAGCAAAACCCTCTCCTAAGCAAAAGGAATCGAATAACTGTTGTTTATTATTGAAATTTTATGACGTCAATAAAAAAAGTTGTATGGGATGCTAACCAAGCTGTGAGCAAAGGAAATAATTATGTATGTATGTACATATGTGTGTGTTTTTGAGATATTCGTGAGCAAATTAAAAATTACTACAAAATACCACATTCGTACATATTGATACTCGTATGCATATACTTGTATGTATATCTACATACATATGTACATATATTCCTGCACCAAAGTAAATATTTATGTTTCATGAATTAATGCCACTTTGTAACTTGCAACAATTAGCTTTTGCACTTATTTGCAACGCATACACCATACATATGTATATACACATATACATGTGTGTGCGCGTGTGTGAGTTTAGCCACCTGCCGAGGATGTTGTCACGCGCTAAAAATTAACATATATTGTGCAAAGCAACAATAAAAACAAAGAAACAAAAACAATGCTTCGGATAGTTCAAGTGTGGGCGCTCAGTTTATGCACAACAATGTCTCGTTTCACATAAAGAGAGAAGCAAAACAAAAATAAAATCAGTTTTGTAAAATAAACGCCGCAAACATTTGTATATTGCCACAGATTAATTTCAAGGCTGCCTAATTTCCTAGTTGGATTTTGAGTTTATTATTACTCATATAAAAATAATTTTCAGCAATTTTTAAGAGTGTTTGAAAATGTCGCAAACAGCTGACCATAAGCTCAAGCACCTATAATTTATCTTAATTGGTATTAATTCATTTTTATGGTTATGTCATATAAAATCACTGCGGAGGAGCACTGAACTACAGCTAAAATGATTTGATTTTAATGTGCTTAATTTAATAATTTATAATAATCTTGAAGTATACAAATATTTTTTGTTTGGAATTCTGGTAGGAGCAACGACATAAATGAAAACTAAATAAGTATGTATGTACTTTAGGAAATCGTAAGAATTTATGTCGAATTAATGTGCTGTGAATCGATGACTTTCCTTAATGACACCAGTCAATGGCGACCGCAACCGACTATTTGATTCCTGAAATTGAAGCTCGTAAGCTCGGCGACATTTGGTTTCAACAAGACGGCGCCACTTCTTACAGATCGCATCAGTCAGTGGATTTAACTAGAGAACACTTCGGTGAGCAGATAATTTCACGGACCGGTCGATTGTGTCATATTACTCTCTTAGACTTTTTCTTGTGGGGATGTATAAAGTCTAAAGTCTATGGGAATAATCCCGCTTTGATTCAAGCATTGGAGCTAAGTTACCAGTCGAAACGCTCGAACGAGCCATCGACAATTGGACTCAACGGCTAAACCATCGGCTATTTTACTACGAATTGAGGATTTTTAAGCATTTTTTCCGGGATGTCTGATAATTATAATTATAACATAAATTACAAAAACAAAATAAATGAGATGTAATATAAAATGGTATACACAAATATTAATTTTAATTTTCAACAATAAGTTTGAATGGCAACTACAGCTTTAGCTGTCCGATCTGAATAGTACCTTCGTAGATTGTAGCGACTTTGGTGCGGACTCCCACCAAAGGTGGTGTTCTGACTCTACCAAACCGTAGTCAAGCCAATAATGTTCTACGGTGTATACATCCGGTAGAAGGCACTCGAAAAGACTTCACTTGCTAAAAATTAAGCCAATCCATAGAGCGGTTCTCATAGGTGCATTACGGACTACGCCAATGTCATTTTAAACATAGCACCCGTGGACATTGCCGGTAGGTGTATGGCTACGAAATGTGCTCTAAGAATCAGGGAAGCTGAGTATATGAAGGGTTCTGAATAAGTACAAGCTGAAATTCTCTCCTTCTTCAACTGCATCTTTGGAAACTTAGAACACTGCGTAGCAAAGGCCATGCGCTGAAGGAGAGGCGTAGTGAGATTTCCACGGATGGGTCGAAGCTGGGAGGGAAGGTTGGACGGGGCGTTTTCTGTGAGCAGCTCTCCGCCAATTTTAGCTTTAGACTATCGGATCTCTGTAGTGTTTCTTCGGGCAGAAGTGACTGCTATTAAGGTGGCGGTAGACGTACTACTACGAAGTGCAGTTCCTTTGCGGAATCTTGCGTTGTAGCACTGAATTGAGGATCTGCTGAACTATGATACTTATCTTGAACAAAGTTCATCATCGCAATTGTAGGAGTTCTTACAACACACTGGTCTTTCCAAAAGGTATCCAAGCGGTAAGCCAAAAAATCGTGCCGTACGGTAATTGTCATAGTGAGAGGGTGAGGTGAAAACATATCGGCACTTTCTTCTCCATTATTCAAGTCTTTGCGCGACAGGCTGAAATATCTCAGTAGTCTTATCTTCGGCAAACCAGAAGACATACCTGAAACTGATATTAGCCAACTCAACAAATTTGTGGGATGCTCAAAGATCTACGTCGATTTGTAATGGTCTAATGATCCAGTATACCATAGGGGAGTTTATCGGTACCACAACGATCGGCGTTCTTAGTTGTCCAAGTGAGATTCTTGTTATGATCGATCTCTTAACCTAACCTAAGCTAGCGACTTTAGTTTACTATATGCTAAGGAGGCCTGATTTGAATAATTTGCCCGTAGAATGTACTCTTGCATTGAACAATAATTTATGCCGAACTTCGTGAAGATAAAAAAGTATGAAAAATATGGCTTGATTTTGATCTATCACTTTCTATGGCAGCTTTATCCCATAATAGTTCATTATCGGAGGTTCTGACGAGACGAGTATCTTCTAGGAGACAAGAGAAAGCTAAGGTATTTTGACGACTGTTGAGCTGAAGTTAAGACTAAATTCCACGACACTGAAAAACTATAACTAAAAATAATCTGTCCTTTAAGAAACCTTTTTAGCAAGATAATTTTTAAGTCTAGTAGTAAATGAAATATTCACCAAAGAAACTTTATAGAAAATTAGTCGGTATTTATCAACGGAGTACTTATAAAGTTATATTCGTTAACAGAGTACTAAATATATGTACATATCTCACCTATTGAGGGATATAATATATAAACTTATACAGAGGCAAACTAAGTTGGAAAATTACTATTATTCGGTATTAGGGACCTAAGGGAAGGTATTTCCGATTTTCCGAAAGTGTATGTCTATTCTCATACAAATATCTTTAGTTAAGTTATCCACGATTGGATAGTGCAGTTATTGGACTCGTCATTCGGACTATTTTCATATATCTAACTCCGTACCATTTATAGTATAGCTCGCTTTTTTTAAGTTTTTCGAAGCAACTGTTTAGAAAAATAATTACGAGGGCTGCTATATATATTCTGGCCCAGGGCAACACTAAGTGTTGCCAGGTGCAATCTGACATTTCCATAGGAAAGTTTGACATTTTCTTATAACATCACTCAGAACGTTTTGTCATTTAATCGTAATTTTTTTTTTTTTACAGGGAATTAAAAAATTCATCTCGGACAAAAAATGGAATTAACTCGTGAACATTTTCGTGCGATCATTTTTCACAACTTTCGATGTGGATTATCACGACAAGAGTGCATCGACGAACTAAAATCTCTGTAAGGCTATGAAGCACCATCCTATAGCACTGCGGAAAACTGGTACAACGAATTCTGTGAAGGTCGTCCAAAAACAGCCGTTGTGCTAGAAAACATCGATGCCGTACGTGAACTGATAATGCAAGACCGTCATCTAACATACCTTCAGATAGAGGCAGGCCTATGCATTTCTCCCACCAGCATTCATTCGATATTGCATGAACACCTGGCCATAAAAAAGGTTTGTTCTCGTTGGATCCCGCACAAATTGACAATCGCTCAAAAAAAGGTTCGTGTGGATTGGTGTCAAGAAATGCTGAAAAAATACGATCGCGGTGCTTCAAAAGACGTTTATAAGATCGTCACAATTGACGAATCATGGATCTCTATGCTTATAGAAACAAAACTTTAGAAATCGACAAAAAAAGTGCAAAAAAAAACTAAATATTTTCGTTGATAAATATGCCTATTTACATTATTAGGCCAGAAATATATATAGCAACCTACGTATTATACACAAATATATACTCTTTACGAATAAATCGAAAACCAACAGCTGTTAACAAGTGTAAGCGCATAAAGTCAGCGAATACGATATTTCAATATTCCCCAGATTGCAGATGATTTGCATTGGCAATTTCATGGTTTTTTGTAGCCAAGCTATGTATTTAGCAAATCACAAATATTTTTAATAAATGAATGAGCATCAATACATCAGCAAACAAGCAGACAAACACACCTGAATACAAATGCATACCAGGTATGTATGTAGGTGTGTGTGTGTGCATACAAAGTTGTCCACCGTGTGATTAAGTGCTCACCTCAATTGCTCGAATATTGAGTAATTTCGTACGACATTAATTCAAATTGAAATGCACTTGTGTTGCTATTGCTGTTGTTGTTGTTGTTGCTGCTGTTGAACATAGGGATGACATAAATAAATATATTTATCATCTGCGATTTTCGACAAGTGCCTGCAATGCAACATATTATGATCGAATAGATGAGCGAGTGTTGTGGCGGCGCACCTTTTAAGGATGCGTTCACCTTTTCGTCGTGAACGATGTATGCGCTAGTGTGGTTGTTGTGTGATGGTTGTTAGTTGTTGTTATAGTTTTAGCTATAATGTATGGTATGTATATTTATATTTTACTAGCGCTGCGCTTGTCACTGTGCGCTGTGACCACTGTTGTGGTTAGTTTTGCTATTGTGGTTGTTGTTATTGTTGTTGCGCTTTTCATATTTATCGCCTAACGAATTTATGAGCGAGCTCTGCAATTATTTTTAATTCGAATTGTGTGCCAAAAATGCGTGTAAATATATATGCATTTCAAACTGTGCCGTTGTGTGTACACAACTAAACATCGAAATGCAACTCAATGAGCGTTGTTTGGCGCGAAATTCAAAAACAAAAACAACTTAAATAATTATAAATAAATAAGGAAAATAAAAAAGTGAAAATAGAACAAGAAAAATCGCTGACATCTACTTAACGAATGCGAAATAAATGCATGTCCGTCCAGAAGTGTGCTGCCAATTTGGGTGATGCACACATCTCAGGCGCTCATACATATCTACATATGTGTGTAAACAGCTATATTTATGCAAATGCACAGCGTTATTAATTTTTTGATTTTTTTGGTGAAATTGTAGAAATTATTTGATAATTATTTCACCGCAGAAATGTTGTAAGCTCGTTGCATGATCGGAAGCTAATTTAATCGCATAATAATGTGATGTGCTTAACAACAGTGGTGGGTAGACAAAAATAACAATAAAATAAGCTATAGGAAATTTTATTAGTTTATTTGCTTTGAAAAAGTAGACTATCAGCAGGCAGTGATGTTATACCTGATATAATTTGATGCGGACTGACGGAAAAATATAATATTTTCACGTAAAACAAATCTTTATTATTGCCATTAAAATAAGCTCCTAAGCCAATAGCAGCTTACCAACGCTTAATACAATCTTCAATATACTTTTATAAGCCTCGACTGGAATATTCTTCAGTGCCTGCTAATTGTGTTATTTTCAGTTCGACTCATTTTTGGCGCGCCATTCGCTGGATTGTTGGACAGTTTCTTTGTCATATTTATAAGTCCACGTTAACAGTACTGAGGTCTTTGATATGTGTAGGGTCCTCAGCTACGTTGACAAGTATCGCTTTTGCGAACTCTGCTTGACGTCGTCTTTGCAAAAGATTCATGAGTTTTGTTACAAGTCTAACATTGACACGCTTCATATCCTAAACGTTAACCAAAATGTGTAGAGTCGATCCATAAGAGTTGTTGAGATCCTCTGCTATCTCTCTGCTGTCAACAAAACGATTTTCAATCACGGTTTCTTTAACGTTTTTGATGTTATCTTCATTAGCAAAGATGCATGAACGATTTTCATGAGGCAAGTTTTAGATGACTTCACGGCCTTCACTGAATGCTTTATATCACACAAATAGGTCTCAGTTTCGTCGATCACCTCTTAATTGGACGAACATTTTTTTCCCAACGAACATTCTTCTGAGATCGGTAAGCAGGAAATAGTCACTGGAGAATATGTTGGATGCGTAAGCAATTAGAAGTCCAGTTTATGAATATTTGCCATTCGCCGTTTTCACTGACTTGTGCCCTACCTTGGTTTTTTTCTTTTTCTTCAAATCTTTTTACGCGGTTTCGTCCTTTAAGAAGCTTCAAAAAATCGATTTTTTTTTGCTTAAGTCTCTTTAAAAATTATTTAGGAATATATCCCCAAAGCTAAAGATGGGAATTCGAAATATTGTGGAAGCTAGGGTGGAAATAGTGGTGGAGCGTCTAGCAGGTATATGAGCGTTTAGGCAGAAAGCGAAAACTTTGACGATTTCTCGGTTTTTCATTTTTACAATTTTTCTTAATTGGTGGGCAGGATTGAAAAAATCGTATACGTTATATGGAATCGGGACAAAGTTCATTATCTTTGGCATTAAATTATCTTCTATTTAAGCTAAAAAAAACTAAGAAAAGTCAAGTTTGAACATATTTTTAAATAACATAAAGTAAAAATTTGGTCAAAAACCATTTTTTTTTTTCAAATTTTAAGAGACTTTAGAATTTTACACAATTTTTAGAATTTTCTTAGTTTAACCAGAAGATAAGTTATTAACAAGTATGAATCGTTTTGAATTTTTTGTTTCAGATAGAAATTGCGACCTGCATCCTGCCCGCCGTCCGGCAAATTCACACGCGAAATGCGTCGGGCAATTGCTTCCCAAAGTCCGAATATAAAAGATTTCGTTTCCAAAAAAAATTTGGGAGTGATGTTAAAATATATGACTATAAACCCTAAAAATTTCGTTTTAATCAATTATTTCTTTCGTTCCAAATAAAACCCTAAAATAATTTATTTTTTGAAGCCTCTAAAGCAGGCTCCGCCCTTAAACGATCTAATAATGCTAAGTCCCTATTGATGGTCTTTCCTTTTCAAGGTAGTCAATAAAAAATATCCATCTATATTAAATGACGTTTCATTATCCAAAATGCATAGTGCCGAATATCCGAAAATGCAAAGTCGTGGTTTTTAAATGAGTGGTTTTTAAAACAACGCGAAAGGAAGTGTACATTGACAGGAACAATATTAAAGAAAAAAGCTAAACATTTTTTGGTCAAGAATTGAAAAAATAAAAATGCATTCCGAGCAAGCGATGATGGTTTACTAAATTTAAAAAGCGACACGGAATCGATGATTGGTGGCGAGTTTCAATCATTGTCAAATATCGACGCAAAAGCTCAGGTTTATTAGACTTGAACATCTCCAAACACTGTTCCGAATCATCAACATGTCGTTGTTTTTGGTGAAAAGTGAGCTCGCGTAGCACTTACTTTGCCTTGAGCTTTTTTATACCAAAATATTCGTGTATAATATGATGATCAGTTGATATATTTCAGGGTGACGAGTAGAGTACCTGCAATCTCCGAGCTGTAACTTCTCTTTATCATGGACGTCCACTTGGCTCCATAAGAAGTTAAGTTCAAAATCGGCTCACTGCCACCACAAAATGTCATAACTAAGCCATAAATAAAGATTTCAAAAGGATCCTTAAGGAGGAGCATGATTTGGACGTAATTTTTTTTGGAAAAGCACTAAGTTTGTACATATCTCGGAAACTCATACATCAACTTAAGTTTTTTCAGCTTCAATTTGGAAGAAATCGGATAATAACCACGTCCACCTCCCATACAAAGGTTATGTTGAAAATTTCTTATCACTAACAAAAAACGTCAGAAACACTAAATTTTACGGAAGAAATGGCAGAAGGAAGCTGCACCCAGGGTGTGGCGTCGCCCACTTATGGACCAAAAACCATGTCTCAGGAACTACTCTACCAATTTCAATGAAATTCGGTATATAATATTTTCTTAACACCCTGATGACATGTACAAAATAGGGTGAAATCGGTTCATATACGCCTTCTTTCAATGGAACGCTATTTTGAATTCCATCTGATGCCTTCTCTGTATAATATAAATGTATGTACATTAGGAACCAATGATGATAGCGGAATAAAACTTTACACAAATACGGTATTTGAAAAATATGTAAATGACGGATAATGAAATCTCGATTATCACTTTATCATGCGAGAGTATAAAATGTTCGGTGACACCCGACACCAGTTTTCTCAAAAAAATAACTTGTCTCCGAAGGCTCTTTTGCTTATTGATAACGGCTCAGCGCATGCACCAATTGAACATCTTCAAAGCAAAGATGGCAACATAGTTTAACATTTTTGCCGCCAAATTGACAGCAGCTAACAATGGATCAAAATCCCATAAAGTTAACAAAACTTTTTACAGTCATTACTTGCTGAAATAATAGCGGTGGTGCAAATAGTCTGTTGAAATCCCATTCCATCCGAAAGGCAATAATATTTCTGAAACAAGCTTGGGATGAGATAACGCCAACAGTGATGAGGAATTCTTGGTCGAAGTTGTTAAATTGGGACTCTGACCAATACGACAGCGATGATGATGTGCCACTAGCACAGTTGCTTAACAAAAATGAGGACTGCAATGAAGCTCTCCAAATAAATCAAAATCTTTTAGCATAAATTGATACAAACAGTTTCATGTGTATTGATGGCATCGAGAAATGGAATGAAGATGAGTTTGAAGACGGAACTGGTTACGATCTAAGTAGCGGTGATGAGTTTTCTGATAGCAGTGAAGATGATGTTGTTGATGACACACCAGTTATTTCAAATGCTATAGCTATTGAAAGCGTTAACAATGTAACAAACTCCAATCTTTTGGCCCTCCGCAACGATATTGTTATATCGGATTTAAAGAAACCAAAAAAAAAAAACAAATATTACTGATTATATGTCAAACAAAAATTAATTTTGAACTGAGCCCTTATCCTGAATTTTTAATTAATTTCTGAAATTTTAAGTTGTTTTTTTTTCATAATTGTTATGTAAGGACTGAATTGTTATGTTTTTAAATAAAATAAGAAAAAAATAAAAAAAAATATTTTTATATAGTTTCTGGAAATGGCTTGACTATTAGTTTTATTATTTACGTTAAAAAAAACCGTCCAGAAATTAGAACATTTCGGAAATTAGAACTACCCCAAAAATAAAGTGGTTCTAATTTCCGAGCGTCTACTGTATATGACTATAAACCCTAAAAATTTCGTTTTAATCAATTATTTCTTTCGTTCCAAATAAAACCCTAAAATAATTTATTTTTTGAAGCCTCTAAAGCAGGCTCCGCCCTTAAACGATCTAATAATGCTAAGTCCCTATTGATGGTCTTTCCTTTTCAAGGTAGTCAATAAAAATTATCCCATGCGCATTCCAAAATGCAGATGCCATAACCTTGGTAGCCGACTGATACATTTTTCCACGAATTGAAACGGGTGTGAATCGATGAAGTTTCAATCATTGTCAAATATCGACGCAAAAGCTCATGTTTATTAGACTTGAACATCTCCAAACACTGTTCCGAATCATCAACATGTCGTTGTTTTTGGTGAAACAAAGCTAGCGCAGCAATTTGCCCTGAGCTTTTCCATATCAAAATACTCGTGAATAAAAATACTCATCATCAACTTAAGTTTTTGCTTCAATTTTTCCTTTCACAAAGCAATTTCTTATCAACAATTCCTTTTTATCAATTTCTTTCACAATAAAAAAGTTGCTTCACTCAAAATGATGCAATCACAAACTAATGATCTGATAGATGTCAAATTTATATACGCGCCTTTTGAAGGTTAGGTCTAACTAAAAATCATAGGGATTTAATTCAAGTAGCGCTATCTATGTGTCAGGCTTGGTTTTACAATCCACCTGTAATTACTACTATAAGAAATATACCTTCTAAGGGTATTATAGCTTAGGTGCAGCCGAAGTAAACGTTTTTTTCTTTATTTTGAAGTGTTCTACTTTGAGAGAAAGTTTAATTTTTAAGCATGATTAAAAATTTATTTGATGAACATAATTTAAGTGATGAATTTTGTGCTCTTTCCTTTGTCCATTTCACAATTTTTTTTTCGATTGCTGCTGCCATTCTATGACCGGATGTTTGTCAACTGAGCGAATACTCATGAAAATTCTAATAATGTTCAGTTTTTTAGAAGAAAATTACCATGTTTTGATTTTATTTAAACAAAAACAATTTTTACTTCGTAGATTTCCATTAATAAAATAAACGTTTCAGTACCCATTAGTAAGATCAATCTTTCACTAAGTCGAACTTAGCAAAGCAAGCATCTATATAAACATTAAGTCTACTTAAATACTTATCATGTGTCACATAATTCTTCTAAATATTATATGGGAAAAAAGGAGGATCAAGTCACGATTGCACTAATGGTTTACATTAACTATTTCATCACATAAAATAACCATAAACTAATAAGTAACAGGTGTTTCGTATATTTTTATATTTAATTAATGTAAATGGTGCAAACGATGTGAATGCACGCCCTGACGTTCCTTATTTTTATTTGCATAGGTATTTTCCACTTTATTTAATTATATTATATTTTATTACGTTAGTTGATTTATTTAATATAAGTCAATAGTTTTTTATTTAATTATGATGTACTAAACTTGGAAATATTGCAGGTGCGCCACAAGTGACATTTAATGGTGCATTTTAAACATATAACTGTTAAGTGAATTGCATTTTTATGTTGAACATTTGCATACCAATATTTAATAGCGTTTCCAATTAAATATGGAGCTCGATAAACTGGATTTTATTGCCTAATTTCTGGCACTCTTAAATCAAGTAGGCAGGTCTAGCCACGCCTAGTCTTAATCAAAAGATTCCTTAGTCACAAGGCGGTTAACTACAGTACTCCACAGTGAATTTACCAAGAGAGCTTTATCTATGTTTTTTTCAAAGCTTATCCATATAATTTCATTTAATTTGTAAAATATTTATTAAACCTGCTCTACATTGGGTGAAATTGTAGGCAATATAGTAGTACAAAAAATCAAAAATGCTAACTACATTTAGGATTCAGCTAATAACGACTTTTGTGCAACTAAATACTACTGTGGGCACAAAAGAGCATGGTGTTGACGGTTTGTGCAAGAGGAACAAATTCAAGGTGGACGATGCCTTTGATCTCAAAAAAGACAATGAGCATCGTTTTCACTTTGAATCTGCTCATTCTTCCTTTTTTGAGCGAAGAGACGCCGGCCCTCCAAAAAGGCCTGGTGCCACCGAAACAAACCACTTCTTGCTAAAGCAACATCTGGGTAAGCCTGCTTGATCATATCAAACGTCTCTGTTGCAGATTTAACAAGTTTAACACAGGATTTAATCGCGTACCTCTGCTCTAACGAACGCTGCATTTTCGGCTTGCACCACTCACAGAAACACGTCGCGCGAAAATGTTTGTCCTGACTTTCCAAGTGCTTGGAGAGAACTGACCAGCCGCTCGTTCGTTAGCTTGGAACGCTCTCTGAGTTCCTTTCGACCAGCCAAACTGTCAACATATATTATTAGAAATATTATTTGAGTGTTATGCGTCGTTTGCGCAAAGCTATTCGAGAAAAGTTGCTGGAATTATGGGTCGATAACTCTTGATCTTTGCAAGATAATGCACCGTAGCATACTGCATTGAGGTTTTCGCCGATTTCGAATCAATATCGTGCCACAACCATCGCCTGATTTAGCTCCGTGTGACTTCTGGCTATTCGTCAAACTCAAACGAACGCGGGGAAACCATTTTGAATCAATTGAGGACATTAAACGTGAATCGCTACGCGCATTGAAGGTTCTTCCGGAAATCTACTTTCCAACTGTTTCGAGAATTGAAAAAAACATTGGCACAAGTGTATTGGGGTCAAGTGGGATTACGTACTTTGAGGGGAACGACATAGATTGTGAAGAATAAATACAGAATTTGAAAAATATGAACAAAGTCTTACTGCTTCTTATTCATATGTAGTAGTATAAACATTTTGAATTAAAGTTTGATACAACAAATTTTAAATTAGAAGTTTGAGTGCTCTTTGGTATTACTTTTGACGACATTTAGGCGTTGCAAAATTTTTGCATAGTTTTGAACCTCATGTCATAATCTTTCAGAAGCTGGTAGGTTGTTTTGTGAAAGTGAAAACTTTTACTCGAAGCATATTTGGTCACAATGCATTATACGACTCAGTATTATATCCAGTTAAGACCTTTCCTCTCTTGTGCCAATAGGCACAAAGTACTTTAATCGAAAGATAACTGGTATTTAAAAGAAAAAAAACGTATTATATATAAAATATGCATTAATGTATAATTTATAGAAATTTAAATCGAAACATTCCAAGAACTAGTAAAATCTCTTTGTGGTCTATTAAACTGGTTATTTACCCTTTTACTTTTTATATAATAAATAACTTTTTAATTAAGGCACTCCCATAGCAGGCAGAAATAATTACTAAACATATTATTTTTTGTAAATATTAATTATTATTATCATATTATTTTATTTCTTCAATATAACAAGTGCTAGGCGCAGTATTAGACTCTTACTTATATCTACGTACATATGTATGTACTCATATACACATATTCATAAATATTGAAAAAAAAATTGGCTAACTGTAAAATAAGGTAATAGGAACTAACTAGCAGCAACGGCACCATTGTTTTTAACAACCACCTTCTGTAATTGTTTGAAAGTTCAAGAATGGTTTCGCTGGTTCAGAGCCAAAAGAATGAGAAGTGTATGCCATAAGAAACAAAACGCCTTTTTACCACTCCTTTGCATTGTCGCGTTCGTTTTATCTGAAAACAAAGCCATGACGTTCTTTTATGCACTATTCGTATGTACCGTTATGTGCGCTCGCATGTACTTATGTAGAGATATGTATGCTTCTATGTTTGTGTGTGAATGCATTTAAGCACAAAGGTACATTAAAAGTTGTTGCTGTTGCATGAATGCAATAAACCTAATTTATTGGTTTACTCGAATTATGCCAGCATTTTGCATGTTTGTATAGGTAACAATGCATTGCAACCGAAAGCCCGCAGCAATTTTGACTGTATGATAACAAAAAGTTCCAATAAACTTTGTTTACAAATGAAAAAGATGAAAATGTAAAATGTGGAAGTAAATAAAGCGAAGGTTTCAAATTCCCTTCAAATATTCGTGGTATGACTTTCAATAATATGAAATGGTGTTTATTATATAGAATAGATAAGTCTTTTAATATTACACCACATTGATCAGAAAGCTAGACTCTTTCAATTTTGACAGGCCCTTATTTAATTTTGTCTTAAAAGTCTAAGACTGTTTTTCAAATGTTGCTATTAACTTTTAGTGCCATTGGGATCAGTTAAAAAACACTTTAGTAACATGGTATTCAATCAGAGTATTCTAATGAATTAAAAGCTTGAACTGATTCAATAATATTTTCCCAAAAGATTTTCAGGCAATTAATTTTAGATTTTAAAATGTTTAACAATGTTACTGTTTTATTCTATTGAGTAGTCTTTTGGAAAATAGTTGAAAATACAACAGATTTCGTTGCAGTCGTATATCTCCACTGTTACCAATCACATTGTGTCATAAAGTGTTGGAAAGGTGAAGTTGAAAAATGTTACAGGTGTTCAAAAATGAGAGAAAATAATGGAGAAACTCGCAATATTTTAAATTTTTTGTATAAAAAAGGGAAGAATGCCACGCAAGCCACCAATGAAATTTGTGAAGTTTACGGAGACGATGCTGGAACAGTTCGTGTAGCACAACAATGGTTCGCTTGCTTCCGTTCTGGAAATTTCGGTGTGAAATTTGCACCTCGCTCGGGTCGACATATCGTTGAAAAAGTCGATGAAATTATGGAAAAGATTGACCAGGACCGTCACATAAGCAGCCATACCATCGCTAAGGAACTTAACATTCATCATCAAAGGTTTTGAACCATTCAAAATAGGCTGGCTACAAAAAGAAGCTTGATTTTATCTGTGAAAAATTTAATGGATCGAATTAACATCCGCGATACTTTGCTGAAAGGAAATTTAATCGAACCATTTCTGAAGCGAATGGTAACAGGAGACAAAAAATGGATCCAATACGATAATAAAGTGCGAAAAAAATCATGGTCCTACCGTGGAAAAGCTCAACAAATGGTCGCAAAGCCAGGATTGACGCCTCGAAAGGTTATGCTGAGTGTTTGGTGAGATTGGAAAGGAATCGGTCACTATGAGCTATCTCTAGCCTAGTCGTACGATTGATTCTACATTTTACTGTCAACAATTGATGAGAATGAAGGAAACAATCGAAAAAAAACGGTCAGAACTGATCAACAGAAGTGGCTTCGGCTACACTAATGGAATAATATCTCAAGCGCAAAAATGGCAAAAAGTGGTCGACCAAAATGGTACATATTTGGTTCATTAAAGTTTATTATAAATAGCAAAAAATAAGAAGTGTGATTAAAAATACGAAAAGACATTTTTCCATATATTACTTAACAGCGATGTAGGCAACATTGGAGTAAACAATTTTAAAAGGTTTAATAATTTTTAAATTTATTTTGAACGAAATATTTAATTTTTGCAGAAAATAATAATAATACTGGCTTCGCATGGATCAGCAAAAATGTCAAGCGCACAACCCTGGAGAGGGTATGTTCCGCTTCTTACTTTAGCTCACCTTCAAACGGATGTTTTTTGGCTACTTAGTGGATACTTGGTCTAAGAGCGGAAGCCGTGTGCTGTTTGAGCTATATGTGAAAAAATCGCTCCCATTCCCAAGTAAATAGCGCTCAGGGAACTTTCCTCAGTTGTTTGAACTTCTACACATAGCCCAATCCTCTAAGTGGTGCCACATTGGACTGAGTAGGCAATTGAGAAGTAAAGTATTGGCAACGGCGAATATCGCAGACGATAGAATGATGAGCTGTAGGAGCTATACGTATACGATGACGTTGACATCGTTCAGCGTATTAAGAAACAGCGGCTACGCTGGCTAGGTTATGTCGTCTGAATGGCAGAAAATGCTCCAGTTCTGCAAGTATTCGACGCAGTATCCGCCGCGGGAAGCAGAGGAAGTGGAAAACCACCAGTCCGTTGGAAAGACCAGGTGGAGAAGGAACTGTCTACAATGGGTGTCTCAGATTGGTGTCAAACAGTGAAAAGGAAGAACGACTGGCGCGCTGTTGTAAACTCGGCTATAACATCGTAAGCGGTGTCTACACCAATAAAGAAGAAGAAGACTTTTAAGTACATATTTCGAATCTACTTGAGATATTAATCAGACAAATGATCCGAAATATGTGATTCTCCATACACCTACGCCGCTTAACGTTTCACGTCTAAACATGGACATATTGCATGAAAAGTTTGACTACTGATTAATTTCGAGAAAATGCACAGGCAAATGGCCGCCATGATCATGCGATTTAACGCCTATAGATTATTTTTTCTCGGCGTACGTTAGATTAAAGGTTTACGTCAATCAACCAGCAACACTAGAGGGAGCGAGCATTATAGCCCCACTGGGTCATCGAAAGTTGGCTATAACAGGTTGAGGTATACAAACGGTGTCGCGGTAGCCATTTGACCGACATTTTGCTCAAATTTATAACAATAAAACAAAACCCATTTTGACTAAATTTGAGCGTTTTATTTTGGTAGGTAGAAAAGTTATCTAGGAAAATCATATTTTAAATTACTACTATTCCTTCATCTTCCAAACTATTAGACTTGTACCGCACCCCTGTTTCAAAAAAAAAAATATGCACATATTAGTGAATATTTAATGTCTTATATACAAATATATAAGGTAAGATGCGGTAATACATATATACATACATATGTACATAGTTTTATTAATACGGCACTCTTAATGAGAAAAACGTTTTACCATTAAGGGTGACAAAACTCGTCTACAGTTTCAAATCTCATTTTAATGCCATATCTTAGATACGTACATATATATTTTTCCGGCGAACAATGCTATACATATTACATATATACATGAAGTATGATACATTCACATATGAATTTCATTGTCTCTACATTGTCTAGTTATTTCATCAATTTTAAAGCTTCAACAGAAACTATTATTATCACATTCATACTTATATATGTACTCGTAGCACTAATCGATTAAATCCATTGTTTTTCTCAAAAATCAAGTATATCCGCGACTTAAATCTTTTATTCTCTGCAGTTTATATAATGTATAATGCTTGCATTACTATTTTTGAATCGAATCAAGGATTATAGAAAACAAACGATTCATTGCAAAATCAACCATCAGTGCAAAAAGTGTTAAAAAAAATTTGTTTTTTTTTTACAATTTTCAAAATATTTTGTTAATAACTTAATAAATGGACTAGGTAACAAAACAAAGTATGAAGCACACCAAACCAGCACATAACGGTTTGTATTTTTGTAAGTATGTATGTATATACAAAGCAAACGGCATATATGTATGTACTTGTATATTTGTAGGCGCCTGAACAATACCGTTAGTAATTTAGATGATAAGTGCAATTTGCACTCCATTCCCCTTATGGATTTAATGACATGTGGTTAGACAATTAGAGATATGCCCTGCAGTGAAGCATTAAACTAGGCAGCAACTACCCATATCAGCTTACAATTGGATATTGTTGTTGGAAATTTAGCAAGACGGGAAAATAAAGAACAAAAATTTATATTAGAAGCAGTGTTTTTGATCCATGGAGGAACCAGATATGATTAGATTTGTATATATACATATATATTTTTTTTAGGTTATGAATATGAGACTGGTCTGCAAGTGGTCTAGTCGGCTGCCTAGTAGCGCTTGTGATGCATAGCAGCTGGAAAGTGGTTTATAACTACTTGATTTGTCAACAGGGTATGTATATACATATGTATGTATGTATGTATATCCATATTATTTAGTACATATACATTATTTATGTATATGAATATATGTACATACATCAAATATATTTATTCAACACCCTCCATGCGAAAAGGTCGTTGTGAACCTTTTGCGACTGCGATTTCACACAACAGCTCACATACTCTGAAACACACATACACGCCGCAAGTCAATTCTCAGCAAAGTGGTGATATAATAGCCCAACAGTGCACTCGTCAACACTCCACACCTTATTTGCTCGTTTTTGGGTTTGCTGCTACGGCGGCAATTGTCTTGAATGACGTTGAATGTCGCAACGATCTAGATAATTACTCTCAAACTGACATATTTACACACCTACATACATCTACATTTACATACATATATCCAAATATGTATACACTCAAATCTACTGTTACCGTTAGCGTTTAAGGTGTTTTGCATATCATATGAATCAATGAGCCCACCGACAAAATCACACACACACACACACACACACACTCCCCTTTCATGTTCGTATGCACATTCATCTACAGTATGTATGTATATGATACATTATCGAGCGGCATGCACCCACAACATAATAAGTGTAACACCGAATTAAAGCGGAAACCATACAATATTGTACACCTTCGAGCGACTTTTGTCATGGAGAAAGCTTTTAATGGGCCACTTTTCTTGTGATCACTTAAAGTGATTGACACACTGAAGTACAGGTATAAGCGAAGTCTTTATCCCTATTCACTTAAGTCGGTATAACAGTATACCCTTGTACACACGTGTGGTAATTTGGCTAATTCAATAATCACGAAAATGATTGCGCAATAAAGAAAATGAAGACAATATTTTCGAAAATGCTTGTGAACAAATCATTATAATAATTATGTATGTCGGTAAGTATAAAAGAGGTTTGGAAAATTCCATTGCAGCTTAAAAGGCCTCTGTCGTCTTCGCTTCGCTACTTCACCGCTCTCTGTTTTTGTTATTTCTTGTTTTTACAAAGAAATTTACATGTCAGTGCAGCAACTCATTTCTCCAGCTCAATTTTGTAATATAAGCAATGCGAAAGAATCATTAAATCTATATAATTACTTCATATTCTATGACTAAGTTGCATTGCTACTTTTATACCAGTTTGTTAGATTTTCTACTCTGCAAGTCATGACCTATCGAAAAATTTTCGCTGGTTTCCGAAGGTTTTGAAAGAGATTCTTCTAAAAAGAAGTCATTGAATATATCGTCACCTAAAATGTAAAATTACATAACATCACTTTTCATAAGCTTAAAGGCGAAGGAAAAACGATATAGTAGAAGCCACTCTTATTGAAACAAAATTTAAGTTTTGGTTATAAAATGCGTAGTGAAATGAAGTAGTGAAGCGTAAGCAATAAAAAACTCAATATAGATTTTTTTGATGATACGCTGTTTTGCATTTTAGGTGACGATATGTACATACATATTATCCTTTTAGACATTCATAAATGACATTAACAATTAATAATTTTCCATGTCCTGTAGGTAGGAGGTAGGTAGGAGTGCAGCCATGTTATCTATCGGGCTCAATTAACACTTGATGTGCCATTTTGATACACTATTCGTAGAACCTCCTGTATCTGCTATTACGTTTCACCTCAAACCATTTTGAGGTTTCGATGAAACTACTTATGTCTGATATGATTTTAGTGGAAATCCATTCAAGGTTTTGTGCTTGATGGATTCCAAGTGTTTTATGTCGGATCTGTGCTAGAACTGGACATTCGCAGAGAAAGTGGAAAATTGTTTCCTTCTTCCCTGCTACTCCGCAGCCTCGGCAGATATACACTTTGCAATTTTTACAGCGTGTGATACCACATTGGCTATTGCAAAAATTTGTATGAAAATGTTCGAAAACTGTAATCGAAGCAAAGCTCTGTAGAATAATAAGTTTTATTTTCAAACACTAAAGATAAGTTCTAACGTCCAGCAATCTCTTATAATATTCCACTATGAAGAAGGTTAAACTGGCAAATTCATGTGAGTTTAAAGCGTTATACGAGCTATGTTTAAAAAGTATAGCGAATTTTGTATTTCTAAAGAAAGTGCGTATTTATTCATGAACCATAAGCCCGTGATTCATCACCAGTTATAATCCTCTGAGATCTGAGTTGTCGCCGATTGAGTACAACATCGCCTAAGCAATGTCAACGCGAGGGTGTTTTTGCTGGAAAGTGAGCAATTTGGGCACAAACTTCGTGACGGACCTGCTTATACTCAAATTGATGCTTAAAATCGAATGGCACGGGCGATTTATGCAATGGTGATTCGATGGTTTACCAACACTATTTTCTTTACTTCAATAATGTTTTCACCTTTTCGACGTGCTCGGGCGTCCAGAACGCTCTTCGTCGTTCACATCTTCTCCAGCCTCTGTGAAAATTTTGTACCACCGATAAAAGTTGCTTTTGTCCATGGTAGTTTCACTGTATGCCACAATCAACATTCGGAGTGCGTCCGCACATTTAGTTTTGTTTTTAACTCAAATTTTATACCGAAACATTCATACATTTTTTGGAATAAGCAAAAATCGAAGACGAACCAAAATGCGTCCAAGCAAAACAGCTAACAAAAATTATACATTCAAAATGGCTGACCTTGTCAACAAAACTAAGGTGTAATGTGTACCAACATAATGCAACAAAACGATCAAAATCGGAATACGAAAT
Source organism: Bactrocera neohumeralis (assembly GCF_024586455.1). NCBI lineage: Eukaryota > Metazoa > Arthropoda > Insecta > Diptera > Tephritidae > Bactrocera > Bactrocera neohumeralis. The sequence goes on from NC_065919.1 coordinate 70,130,286, forward strand.
TCCAAATTCGCGAAACTTTTTGTACAAGTCTCGTAGATCGCATTTGGAGAAATTTCAATTATACATACTCGTATATGGATTCAATATAGATATTTATATCAAATTATATATATAAAAAACTTGACCTTTAATTGCGAGTTAAAACTACATATTTTCTTCAAAGGTAAAAAACTTGAAACACTTATATTATTTATTTGGACTAGTAGGACTTTTGGACTAGTGGAGAAAAGGTTGAGAAAATTATTCACGAAACAAAAACTTAGGTTATCTATTTTTGAGCAAAAACGCACACACATTACTAAATAATTCATAGCAGCTTTAGATAAAAAAGTTTTCGAGAAATTTAGTTTTTGTTTAAAAATAATAATAGATACCCAGGCAACAAGTTGGAAATGCGGTTGACAGATCACGCGTACTTGGATCAAGCTGACATGTTATTTTTGTTCCATATTGTTTGGCATTTCATCACGGAGAGACTTACAAGTATAAAAAATTTACTGAAAATAACAAAGTCATCAGGAGTGAAAATTAATATCAAAGCTTCTGGAAAGATATCACATGGATATGAAATAAGACTGGCACATTCACAAAAACAAAAGCGCAAGTATTCGTTCCCGAGCTACTCACTTTTTCGGGAAGATTTTTAATTTGCGTTATTTTGAGACTTTCTGCTACTTTCGAATCTGAAGTTTTCGAAAAAAAAAATCAAAAAAGCCGCTTTGAAAAATTTAATGGAAGCTTTGGTTACATATCAAATTGCCTTTATATTGTCGATATGAACTATTAAATGGTAATAATAAATACAAATATACCTTTGTACTATTTACAATTAAAGCTTCTAACTTTCGATGTTTCCCCTACTATAAAAAAAGTTATTGCAGTATAAATCATCACCATAACAGCGCACCTTAAAATCTTACAGGTTCGTACATATTTTTTTTTTTTTTTTTTTTTTTTTTAAAGTAGGGGGAAGCTTCAAAAGCCGGAGTGCAGAACTTTACTCTCCCACGGAATCACCTGATTAAGTATTACTTCGTGGGAGTGTTAAGACATTTAAGTCTCTTCTCTGGCACGGACTGATGGACGCCTACTCTGGTCTATATGTCGCAGTTTTGTCATGATCGAGGCCACCGCTTCGCTGACAGCTCTCTAGTTCCCAGTGGACTGACACATGAGTGTCGTCAAATTTTCCACCGTAAAACTAGGACCGAGTGTAGTTTTAAGTTTTTCCCTTGCACTTATAAAGCGCGGGCAATAAAAGAGAACATGTTCAGAGTCTTTAAAGCACTCTGAACACCGGACTAATGTCCTGCTGGAATCTGTACATTTACAATCTGTAAATCCAGGTCCCCATGTCGTCTGTCGATCCAGGAATGGATATCCGGTATGAGTGTGTACGTCCACCGTCCTTTGCGTGAGGTTTGCCACCGCTGCTGCCATATAGTTAAGCTTTTCACTCTCTCTCTTCTTTTGGCTCCTGTAGTTGGCTCTGATAATTTGTACACTCGCTCGTATTCGTCACCCTGGATGTCAATGGGCATCATACCGGCTATTACTTCAGCAGCATCGCTTGAAATTGTTCGGAAAGCTACTGATAACTCTTAGTGCCAACAGCCTGTGCACTGTGTTTATTTGTCGGGCATATGCTTTGGTGCCTAGCGCCTGGATCCATATTGGAGCCGCATGTAATACAACCGATCTTATTACTTTTGCGAGTAAAAAACGCCCGTTGGAACGCACGCAGCCTTTATTTGCCATCATTCTAGATAAGGCATTCAGGATTTTATTCCCTTTACTTGCAGTGTATTGTAGGTGATCCTTAAATTTGAGCCTTGCGTCTACTATTACTCCTAAATATTTTTGGTGTGGCTGTGAATGAATCTGGCACTCTCCTATGGTGAGAGATCTCTTTTTCATGTACTTATGAGCAAGACTTATGCACTCGTTGCATTTGCGAGGTGTTTAGCATCTGCTACCACAATAAGGTCGTCTGCGTATGCAACTAATTTAATAGCTTTCGGTTGGTGTCTCCTTAGTACCCTATCATACATTATATTCCATAAAAAGGGGCCTAGTACCGAGCCTTGATACTCCACTCGAGATTGAGTAGCTCTTGTTGCCTTCATCTTTATCGAATAAAAGTCGCCTGTTTTCAAAATAACTTATAACAATTTCCATCAGATATTGAGGAGCGTGCATGTCATACAAAGCCTTGATTATGTTTGCCCACTTTGCTGAGTTGAAGGCATTCTTCACATCCAAGGTGATCAGCGCGCAATATTTTTTGTTCCGCCTTTCCATCGCTTGCCACTTACTGCGCATTTCGAGGTGTCAACGACTTCGTATAATGCGTCAATGGTGGACCTCTTTTTCATAAAGCCGTATTGTCTTTCTGATAATCCGCCGGCTTTTTGGATTACTAACTCCAAGCGGTTTCTAACTATGCTTTCATATACTTTGCAATAGTGTCAAGCATGCACCGAGGTCGATATGATGAAGGTTCCTCCGGAGGCTTTTTTGGTTTAGGGAGTAGAACCAAACGCTGGACTTTCCATGGGTCGGGAAATATTCCTTCTTTTAAGCAGGCATTATACATTTCTGCGAACAATTTTGGTTTCAAAGTCATGGCTTCCTTTAATGCTCTGTTTGGTATGCCATCTAATCCAGGCGCTTTGCTGCTTTTAATTTTTCTGGTTATGGCCAATATTTCTTCTTCACTAACTAGCAGTTCGTACATATGTATTTCTAGGTAAGTATGTGCTTACAAATAATTTAATGTAACATTTAACGCTTCATCACTAATGAACCGGCACAGTTCGGTTGCATGCTGCTTTTGGGCGAATTTCGTAAATGAGTTACTCCTTTATGCGAAAAGGCAGTGTGTAATTAATCTTGCCGCCATCTAACGTAGCGGTAAATACAACAAAACAAAGTACACATACAAAGTGCTCATTCCAATTTATAAACATGCATTTATCTGTTTAACCGCCGACTTGAGTTAATTTCGCATTCCACACACTTTTTTGCACGAATTTACATGACTTCGTGTGTCTGTCAGAGCCTCATGCTGATTTTTGTACACTTTAAGGTTACCGAAAACAAAGTACAACACATAGAAATGGGCTTAAAACAGACGTGCCAATGCGCACGCGCAGCTTCTGTTTGCTGGCAAGCGCACAATTGTTGCGTATTTAATGGAATAGTAACGATTATTCACAATTACATTGCGATTAAATCCTGTTAAGCATTAAATCTGTAGGTGGCTGGCTTGGCAAGGTTGGTGCGTAATGCGTTTTGTAATTACGGCGAATGCGAAAGAGGAAATTTGTATGTACATATACATACGTACTCACCTACAAAAATAAGAGCACAATGATTTTGTATTCAGTAAAAGGGTTTTTGATGTTTTTTTGGGAAACTAAGTGAGCTGAATACAATTAAATTAAGTTAACAAATTTTTTTGTGTGTTTTGATTGCTTGCTTGTTGTTGTTTGGTGTTTGTTGTGTGGGCGTTTGGCAATCACTTTTATGCTGCCAATCATAGACCTGGAAATGCTTAACGGCTCATTCTGTTTTATTACATAATTAACCTTTACAGTTGAGCATATTCAGCTTCGTTATCTGCTGGCTCTTAATGGCGCCGCCATATTTTTTTAAATTGAGTCTAACTTCACTTTGCTTGCCAATCCTTTAAAATTAATTATTTCGGTCACGTTGGAAATATTTCTCAAAATCACCCTTCAAATTCAATGGGAACTTCAATAGCACTTTCCGTGCAGCCTTGGCGGTTGGTAACTACTGACATAAAGACACACATATAAAGCTATTTATGAGAATAAAAATATCTTATGCTTCTAAAATTAGATGCAGAACCGTCAAGAAGCAATTAATAAAATTAATTAATTAATAAAACAAACAATAGCGAAATAACAGTCCCGAACACCATATGTTTTTTTTTTTAAAAGGTATTAGACATTAAGTTATAGCATATTAAGCTCGTAAGCAATAATATTGGCAATGACAATGATATAAGAAAAAATTAAAGAAAGAGTGAGGAAGGACACGTGCGTATCGAAATGTGAATGCACCCGGCAAGGTATGATTCTATACACAACTATGGTCAATAAACTATTGGAAAAGCCATGAAGTCGTCTTATCCACTGCGAAGTAGGAAAACTTAAATCACATCCCTTCATTGGGAATTATTCATTGTTGTTGGGGTGAAATGTCAAGAGGTTATCTTAGATGTGAAATTTTCAAGGAAGCTAAACATGAAGGATAGTAGTGTTCTAAAGAAGCTATTGGTTACATATATGGTATGACACCATAATAAAAATGTTGGAAACCACTCTTTTTTGCGCTGGCAACAAAGAAAGAGTGATTCTTGCGGAATTTGTCGTAGGCTACTGAATTTCACCAACAATCTTTGACATCTAAAGGCGCAAAGTTGGCAGACGGATAGATCTGTCTCTGAGTGGGACGACTCTTTCTTTGCGCTGGTCGGATTTGAATGTATACCCTTATAAGGGCGTGCGACAACCCTCGCCTTGGCCTGGTTACTGAGACAACCTGGGGACCATTGGAGCGACGAAACCGTCGCTGGCGAACTGCATCAACAAGCCCCAGACCCCAGTAGGAATATCTTCTCAGTGGAAATCAGAAGGCAAGCGACATAGGTAGAGTCTTTATACGCGACGGAATCGCCAGCACTAGCTACGAACCTCTGCAAGAATTATGAAATGCTCAAGAGGGGACAAGTCAGCACTGGCGAGGAAGCTCAAGGCATACCGCCGCTTGGCGACCAAAATCGTGGAACGCTCCTCTGAAAAGTATGCTGGTCAGGTATCTGAGCACCAGATGTTCCGATAAACGTTCGGCTCTCCTATATAAGGAAGCAGTCTTTCGTGTGGGGGAGGTATGGAGGGGAGCCAGATTGGAGACTGTGGACAAAACGAAACTTCCGTTTCCCCCTAGGGCTCGCGTCTGGCTTCCAGCTGAACCTTCCTCAGCGAGCGAGATTGGGGAAATCCTAATATACTATAACCCTTCACAACCCACGCATGACTAGGGGGTAATAAGGCTGGAAAAAACCGAGAAACCTTATTGGCAAGCGCTGACTCTACTAAATGCGAAGTTCCGGCGGCTTCTTCTCTCTCCATATATCGACGAGGGAGTTGTGGGTCGGAAGAAGCCGTTGGAGGAGAGGGGCTGTGAGCTTTTTTACGGTGGGAAGGTTGGTGGAGGGGTTTACTGCCATGAGCTCTCTATCAACTCCAGTTTCAGACTTCCTAATTATTGTAGCGTCTCCAAGCCGAGGTTGCAGCCATTAAGGTAGCAGCAGATCTACTGCTCCGGAGTTCAGCTGCATTCAAAGAAGTGATCATGCACTCAGATAGCAGAGCGGCTATAGTAGCCTTGAACTCATTAACAGTGCGTGCTTATTCTCGCTATCATTAACATCGACACTCCTTGTGATAAGACTGGTATGGGTTTCAGGCCTTAGCGGAATCGCAGTAAATTGCAAAGCTGATGAGCTGACTTTGGAAAATCACCCTAGAACTACTATCGGTAGAATAGAGCCTGATCGGTGCTTCCGTATCCTCTTCTGTTCAACTACTAGATAGCTGGGCTTCGCAGAAGCTTGAAGCGGCCACCATCGGTACATGCGTTGTCGCAAAAGCCTTTTGGCCCAAGATCGATCGCAAGAAATCTAGTGATCTTTTTGCCCTCAGTAAGGCTAAGCTCTCCCTTGTTGTGGGACTTTTAACAGGCCATTGCTTACCAGACGTCATCTGAAGAAGCTGTAGGGAAGAAACTGAGGTGGAAACAACTCAACACTTAATTCTTGACTTAAACAGTTGGGAGCGCTTACCTTCAAAGCGTTTTACTAACATATAAAATCGAACACAGGAGTTCTTCTTTTCTATGGCTTCACAAAGGACTAAATATAGTAGTCCTCGTGCGATCGTTGATCAGCCATCTAACCTAACCTAACCTATTACTCGCAATAATTACCATTTATGAATGTAATCTTTTTTATTTCCGTGTGAAGCAAAGGTAGACGCACCGAATTCCAAACTAATTTTTAACTGTCACCCAGCTGTCAGAATAAAGGTGGAGTAAATTCACGGAAATTACAAAAATTAATTAAATATGATGATACAATATGTGAAATTTCCCATGCGACCAAAATTTAATATGTATGCCAAAAACGTAACCATACTTGAGAGCATATATGTATGTAAGTATCAATAGCTAATAAGCATATAAGTAAATAGTTGAGTATGTTAGCAGCTGCGGACAAGCATGTTTAAGATAATAGAATAATTGATTTTACGAACCAAATTTCGTATGAGATCACAACAAAATAGAACTAAAGGCGGGGTATGAAATACAAATACAATGCAAACATAAAAACTTGCAAATGTGTAGACTTGATGAAAATATATGTATATTTGTACGGGTATGTATATAGCAGACATTTTTATATACACACATACATTTGTACTCACTAAACTGCATTTGTCTATTGTTCTTGCCACCTTCCAACAAAACCATAGTATAGCAAAACCAATAACAACAATAAGGCAACACAAATACTATAAATATATATATGGTGCATAATTGATTCAGTCGCTATGTCTTAAAGCCATCAACAAAAGTTCACCATTCATTTTTTCAACTATTGCTGGTTCCTTAGCACCGTTGTCTCGCTATTCATTTTAACAATTTACGGTAAATTACGTACTTTTTGTGCGCTTTTGCTGCGATTTTCATATTCAAGTGCAGCGGCGCAATTCGGAAACCACAAAATCACACACACACACACATACAAATCTACGAATGTACTATTAGTGACTGGCAATTTTGTCTGCCGCGACTAAGTGGCTAACTGAATTTAAACTCCCGCTGCTGTGGCGCCGTTCGCCTCTTTGATCGAGCCAAGCGGGTGAGCGGGTGGCTGCTTGGCTGTGTTGATGTTGGCATGAATTGCTATTTTTATTTTTGTACGTTATTGTTATTGTTTCTGGTGGCAACTGGCATTTAAATGTTGATCCCGAACGGCAATCAGATTGTTAATGCCACCACCGCAAGCTGTTCGGGCAAATTGCGAATGCCCGCTTGATAAGTCGAGTAAATGGTGGCAAGTCGTGCAACAGATGTTGCTGCAGCGGGTTTAAGTTTGTTTTGCTAAATTTAACTTTTTTACTTTTAATATGGTTTTATTGGTATTTTTTTTTTTAATTTTTGATTTTGATTTTTGTTGCCTTGTTTTTTTTTCTTCTTGTGTATTGTCATGTTTTTAAGCGCTTATTTTGATTTTGTTCATATTACTCCGCAGCGTGACATTTGAAGGCAGGGTTTTTGCTTTCATTATAAAAAAAAAATAAAAACAAACATACATTAAAGCAGTTATGCTTATTCACTTAATAATAATTGAATTTTCACAATTATTGTGCAAATCTTTTACACACTAATGTGCCACAATTGAATTAGATAAAAAAAAAACAAGCATTAATATGGAAATAAATTGAAGTTAATTATGCGTGAACACTTTGCTAGGCTACATTGCGCTTTTGAATTTGCCGCTCAGCCTTATAACAATTGGCCTACAATCGAAAAGCTATCATTTGAATGCACTGACTCACATTCCCTTTTCAAACCACAAATTTCTCCACTTTCATTTCTTCCTCACGTTTGAAATTCAATCCGAAAGCTGAGACTCTACGCAGTCCAAGCGTCGCATGAAGTCCAGAAACCCATAAGTCATCAGATATCTTTACACATGCGCTTATGCATTCATGCGCTGCACATAATGCACATGCGCAGTCGACGCACAATAATATATTATTGTTTGTAAAGTTTTACGTCCGGTAAAAAATGTAAAGCAAACGCAATGCGCACAATACCAACACACATATTTATACAAATAGAATATAACGGGTGATCCAAGAAGAGGTACTTTTCCAATAGCCTTTATGTGACAGATGACCCATGCGGCTTGTGAAACTGTCATGTTATTTTTGCTCAGTACTGCACCCAGCACCTCGATACTGACCTGAGATATCGCTTCGCTAAATGGGCTCTTGAAAAGTTCCAAGAAGGTTCGACGTTTTCGAGTCAAATTTTGTTCACAGATGAGGACTATTTCTTGCTCAATGGGAGTGAAGCAAGCAAAATTGTCGCATGGCATGGACGCCGAGCAACCTGAAAAGTTTGGTGTGGTTTGTGGGTCGGTGGAAACCGTAACCGTCACTGGCAATCGTTATCGCATCATAATAATAGACTATTTTGATGCCTGAATTTGAAGCTCGTGATCTCGGAGACATTTGATTTAAACAAGACGGCGCCAATTCCCACACATTGCATCAATCAATGGAATGATTGAGAGAACACTTCGGTGAGCAGATAATTTAACGTTTTGGGCCAGTCGATTGGCCACCAAGATCGTGTGATATCACATCGTTAGACTTTTCTCTGTAGATATACATATGTAAAGTCTAAAGTTTATGCGAGCAATCCCGCTTCGTTTCAGGCCTTGGAGCAAAACCTCACGCGTATCATTCGCCAGTTACCAGTCGAAATGCTCGAACGAGTGATCGAAAATCGGACGCAACAGATGGATCACCTGAGACGTATCCGCAGCCAGCACTTGGAAGAGGTAGTCTTTAAAAAAATGCCAAAAGATGTTCTTTCGAATGATAATAAACATTTCTATTAAATTTGAAGTTTCTGTTTTTTTTTTTTTTTTGAAAAAATAGGGAACTTCGAAATGGATCACCCTTTATATATACAATTTTTATGAAATATATATACTATATATGTATGTTTGCCATCGCTTGCGCTTGTGTTTGAAATGTATTAGTTATGCTTCCGGTTGCCATGGCTCGCAGCGGCTCAAATGGGATCGAATTCGCCGCTCCGGTGTGCAGGCGTTGGAAAGGCCAACACAACACGCACGTGCACACACCATGACCTCGAGGCGATTCCACTATCAGTTGGTGAAAAGAAATCTGCAAGACTACGAGCACAATTGGTTGTGCGTATGTAAGTGTGTGTGCAAAAAATAATCATTATATGAAGTGTGAATCAATGTGTGTTATTATTAATTTTCACACCCACCGGTGTGATTAATTGAAAAATGTTTTGTGCGTGTTTAATTTGAGTATTTTAATCTAATTTAATACAAGCGGATATTTAGTTATTTTTGTTGATGGTTTTGAATATTAATAGTAAAAGCTTTTAGGGAAAATTACGCATACAACATGCATGCAAGTGATATCAAAGTAAAAATTAAAAAAAAAAAATTATTAATTAATTTAAATTAATTCAGCAATTAAAAGAATTTCAGTTATTTAATTTTTAACTGTTGACCATTTAATATTTAATAGAAATACCATATAAGCATGTGGAATTTTTGTAAATGTATTGTCATTATGGCTTCATGACAACTCCAATGGTATGATGGGACACTTAAAGAGGTATCCTTAGTGAGGCCACAGATTCTGTCTGGTCTGGTAAAGGACCGAAACTGAGCGTGGCTCATTAGCCTAACCTAACCAATTACACTACGCAACAAATCTGAAGAAAAAATTTGCTACTGATGTGCTAAGATATCTGTGGGATATTTGAAATGTCCTGATCACGAATTTCAGCTCAAAAAATTTTCATCACGTACAGTTATTTTCGTCATTTTAGTAATAGTGATGGTTTGATCACCCAGAGATGCCTACAAAACGCCAGTAATCGAAAACGAATAAAGCGCCATAACTGAGCACTCAGAGGATTGCAGTAGCAACCTGTTGGCATTTAAAAAAGTGAGCGTGGTCAGTGAGTTATAGCACTTTTAGTTCTCTTCAACATAACAGTTGAATGGTAAGTGATTTTACCCATTTTTACGCAGAGGTGCTAAAATTACTTCTTTCAGTAAGTTTGATTGTTAAAGCTTTAAAGGTTTGCAAGATCGCTAGCTAGAAGTCGGTTTTAGATCCAAAGTCTCAAATATGTTCAGAATGATACGTAGAACATTTCCCGCACATTTCCCCATTTTTTAGCTTCCTATAAATCGACTTACCTTAATTCACTTAAAAGTCTGGAATCAATGCAGCAGTGGTGAAAATAATTTTAGCGCCGACGGAGATCGTATGTAGCTCGAAAAATACTCCCAAAAGTCGCCTTCTTTGGGCTGTGCCAGCAGTAATACCATACTACTTAATTGTCTCAGCAAATAAAACCGCTTACACATTGTCTATTATACTTATACACATATGTATATACGATTATTGAAAGACTTAAGGAACGAACTCGAATCCAAATATACGGCTGTGACCAAATTGAAATGTGAATTTCGTCCATTTCATCTCTTTCAAAGTAATCCACTCCTGCTGCAATACACTTATGCCAGCGAATTTTCCATTCATCATAGCACTTGGAAAAATGCCGCTCATGATTATATCAGAGCCTTCTTCGATTCAGCTTTTATATCCTCAAATGAGTCAAAACGGTGTCCTCGGAGTGGTCATGTGAATTTGCTGAATAGCCAGAAGTTACACGAAGGTAAAAATCAGGCGAATGTGGTGGTTGCGGCACGATATTAGTTGAAAATGTGACGAAATGATCACGAATAACCAATGCCGTATGAGATGGTGCATTATCGCACTTCTTTATTAAATAAGACATAGTAAAAATCGAAGAATACACTTTTAGCGCCTCACAAAACGACGCGTATCTCAAATACTAATGAATATTTTGACGTAAAATTTAGCATAGATGTCACTGCCAAGAGTACTACCAACTTACAGAAAAAAATTACCGATTATAGTATAATAAGTATAGATAATTAGTAATCTATATTTTTGGATTTTCGCTATACTCCAACTAATAACTTGTTCTTCAGTCTATCATGAACTTACCCTAAAGAAGCCCAATGATGTCTACCTACGGATGTCAAAGAGAGTCATATTGTATGCATTAAACTGAGGTTGATGTTCCAGCTTCTGCAACTTTTTTTATCATTTCTGCCACATAATTGGTTTTTACTATTAATGAAGTATTTCCGCCACGACACTAAAAACCACGAGTTTTTGAAACTAAGTTGTGGATTATTCATAATATTTTATATGCACACTTAATCATAAAAATAACCGAAATAATTTACACACTTTTGTTTTGAGTTTGCTGTAGACTTGTTATATTTTCTCCTTAAGGAAACAGTGACCAAATTTTGAATATTCCTTGAGTTTTCATGTTATATTAATCATTGTAAGGCACTTTCCCAAGAATATTGCCTCTTGGATGTGAAATCCACATGTACAAGGTGCTTTCCAAAGTAAACAGGACTTAAGAAAAACAGAACAAATAGTCTCCTTCTGCTTCAATACAGCTTTTTGCGCGGTCCAAAAGCATGTCGAACGAGTGTTTTAGCTCGTTGGCCGGTATGGCCGCCAGTATGCCAGTGCAAGCCTATTGAATGGCCTCTACGTCTGCATAACGCTTTTCTTTCATCGGCAAATGCATTTTTTTGAAAAGGAAGAAGTCGCGCGGTGCCATATCAGGTGAATACGGGAAGTGGTTAATGGTTAAAATGTGATTTTTGATCAAATAATCGGTCATAGGCGTCGATTCGATGAGACTTCGTTTTGATCGTCAGTCAATTTGTGCCGCGCATACACCTTTCGTAAGCCCAAATGTTTGGTCAAAATGCGATAAATCTAAGTTTTGGAGATGTTTAATTACATTTCCATTAATTTCAATGATGATTTCGGCTGATTTTTGATGAATTCAAGCACAGTTTCGATGGAATTTCCGGTGAGCACGGATTTTGATTGGCCCACATGTTGATCGTTATTTATGTCCTCACGACCACTTTGAAAATATTGAAAACACTCGTGCACTCTGCTACGGAAAAGGCAATCATCGCCATAAACTTGTTTCATCAATTGAAACTTTTCGATAAAAGTTTTACCAATTTTTAAACAAAATTTAATGTTGGCTCTTTGTTCGAAGCTCATTTTCGGACCGATAACACAAACATACTGACACTTAAAACACAATAACTTCACTTCAAAATATTCTCACTGGACAATCGATAAAGACAGCAGATTCCAACGCACCAGTTGACATACATATAGATGGCGCTAGATTCAAAAAGTTCTGTTTACTTTGGAACGCACCTTGTATTGAAAACATTTTGATAATTAGCTTCTCAGTGAAGTCAACTGGGATTGTTTGAATTTGGTAATTTTTGAGAAGAAATTTGTAGCAATTTCAATTATTAACTGTTACTTCACTTTACTTAAGTAAAAAACAATATTTTTACCAAGCTTCACTTAGAGTTATAATAAATATTATCTTTTTCTTAGTTTTCCCCTTTCCAAGGACACTGTGACACGTTAACGAGCTTATCAGGTGACAGCCTTGCAGCTAAAACCAGAGTTAAAACTGTTGGCGCTGCTGGTGGGCGACATTGTATGTCTGCAAACAACAGTAAATTTACCACTTTCCATACCAGATTCAAGCAAATTTTCAAAAACTCGTGCTCCTATGTGTATGCCTATTTACCAATGCGTATTTCATGACTTCGGGCGTTAAACTTTATTATTTATTATCAGTGTTATTGCTACCTGATTTAGTGACATATCGAGCTTGCAAGCGATTATGTAAATGAAATCGTAGTTTTGTATTATTTAAACGAGTCATACATATTCAAAACAAGGTAACTGCTTTCACGGCAACTTTTTGAATTTGAGATTGAAATAAATCAGATGATTTCAATATAACAAACTCAATATAATCAATATATTTCATGATAAATCTCAGAAAAATAATATTCCTAACTTTATTAGTCTAATTTAAAATAATTAGCGTTCATTCAAATAAATCAAAGAACTAACGAGACATCTATAAAAAATGATTTCATTTAAATTAGCTACTTAAACAACTAATATACTAAGGAAATATATTAAGAGCGTCTCTACACTGACTTTTGTTAGCAGCAATATGAGCAATTCAAAACCTCAATGAGATTTTATGCGATCGCTGAGAGTGTAAAAAATATTTACTTTTATCAAAAATATTTATTCTTGATATCATTTGTATGAGTTGCATGAGTAAAGGGCTGTTTTGCCGCCTAATTGTTTACTTTGTTTACACTTCAAGAGAGAAAAGTTAAAAACGAAACAGTACAGTGAGCTTTCGAAATTGAGAACCATGAAACCCTTTAAATATTTATTCGAATACATACTAAGATAAACAGCAAGTTTTGTTATAATACTTATAAATAACTAATTCTGAAGAAGTGAGAGTTGTATGTAGTTGCTTAGACCAAGAGAAAAGAAATGGTGCTATTAGAGTTTACCAACTGGTCGAAAATAGAATCCGTTTTTGATAAAAGAGGGTTCTCCGAGGGTCACCTAAGAGCAACGTCTGTTGTCACTTTACAAACACGAATGACGAATACATAAGTAGATATTTCTTTCTTCAGTCAGACGATGTTCTATGCGAATGTAACCAAGTTCATCTTATTTGGATGTCTGGTCACAAAGGGATAGCCGAGAATGAACTGGTCACTCCGCAGCATCCACTAATGTTGTAGTACCTGAACACTTCATCGCGGTGGGTCCTCATACCATAAAAGAGCTACTCCCAAGAAAGGAGTAGGCAGGGAGAGGTATTAGCAGTGTGCATACGCATAATAAAAGCCCTTGGATCTATATATGTACATATATCCTCTTAGCAGTATATTGGAACTTATCAAAAAGGTGGAACTAATAAACTAATCGTCCATTTTTCTGCACCATAAAGCAGGTCGGGGATGATGGTGACTTGTAGAATTTGATCTTTGTTCGTCGAAAGAGGACTTTACTTCTCAACTGCCTACTCAGTCCGAAGTAGCACCTGTTGGCGGGAGTTGAAGGATGGATGAGAAGTTCACACAACTGAGGGAAGTTCTCTGAGCATCATTCAGTGTGGGAGTGACCAGAAATGAGTCTTTTGCATATGGGTCAAGCAGCTCACGACTTCTGGTCTTAGACAAAGTATCAAACAACCGTTTGAAGGCGAGCTAAAGTGAGAAGGCGAAACGTTTCTCCTCAGAGTTGTGCGCTGGTTTTGGGACCCGTCACATAAAAAACAGTCCCAATGAAAAGAAGAAAGCAGACTAGGATGAGAGCGCCCCCTATACCTAATTCCACAGAGGTATTATTTATGAACTTGCCCTAAAAAAGCCAACCAAACTTCAACATTCAAAAAACACGCTGTTAGACATTTTAGGAGTTCCACTGTATCGAAAACGCTCAGTACAACTCGCAACGCTGCTCTTAACAAGGCGCGCATCAGCTTCGGATTGGAGCATAGCAAAAACTAACTAAAGGGAGCAACAAAGCCACAGCTCAACTTTACTGAACTTATTGCACTCGCTGGGACACTTTGAATGGTCTCTTTGTTTGCATATGGATTTCAAGAGATCTCTTTTTATACAACTATTTTTCTTTGTTTATATGAAAAGCTTGTTGTAGTTTTTGTAAATGAGCTGCAATGAGACTACAGTAACCTCACAACGAAGGAGCGCCTTGTCTTGGTTGCGCTGTAGTTGTTGTTGTACACTTGAGTATGGGGTTTTTCACTTTGTTGGTGGCGTTGACTGCTTGCTGGCTGTTTGCCGCCACTTTTAAACTGAGCGTAGTAATTTATAGTCAAACAGTTACTTCGTGGCCATTCAACTAAACTGACGCAGTGGGCATGCGCGCTGCCGCCAAACAACGTTTACAATAGTATCGAGGAGCATAGAAACGGCGAAAAAGTTTCGATTTCAAATTTCGTGCAAAGGAAGTCTTTTTAGATGCTGCTTGAGAGAAAATTTTAATTGAATTGATAAGTTTATTTTGAAACAACGCAGTTAAACCGCGGTTAACCGTTGCAAATGTAAGTGTGTGTGTGTGTGTGCGTGTGCTAATCACATACGTGTCTAGCAGAGGAAGTAATATAATTGTTATTTTAAGAAAAAGTGGCGCGCGTAGAAAAGAAAAGTGCTGGAAAGAAAGTGTTGAAATGCAAAAACAAAAGCAAATTAAAACAAATTAAGTAGAACTGTTTTATTGCCGCTTGTAGTGAGATGCGCTGTGTCTTTAATTGAGATGCTGGATAATCGCTTGATAATTACAAGCGAACACGAGCATGAATGACTTGGTCTATTTCTGTGATTTGCTGGTTTAATTGTTTGTCTCTTCTTTATGGCGGCAATAAATTGTCTAAATTTGGATGCAGCTGTTAAAAAGCCGAAATAGAACTCGCAAAAAGCTGCATAGCTATTAAAAAAAATTAAGTCTCGCAGCAGCTATCATATGAAAAAATCAACAGAGAAGAAGACTACAACAAAACGTGTGCGAAAATACTTTCATTAATTATGCAAATTATATGCGCGGATAACTAGTGTAAAGAAAAAATTTATAAAAAAAATAACTTTATTTAATTGCTGATTGATAAACTACAAAATGTGCACACTAAAACTACAAAAAACATTTTTTATTTTTTTTTTTTTTAACTAGGTCACTGCATATTTGTCCAACAAATAGTCATTATTTATTATAATTTTTTGTCAACACATTCACTTTTATTACACATCTCGCTCCCTTTCAAGCGAAGGTCTAATGTCCCATTTTTTATTTTAATTGTTCATTTTTAGGCTTTTTTTTTGTTAATCCCACTTTTATACACAACTCCAAGCAGCAGCCGCACAATGAAATTTACATCACAGCACCTTGACAAAACCACACACGACAGTCGTATACAAACAACCGCACATAACTTTTACACAATTTTGTTTGAGCTTAAAACTGATGCAGTTGACGACCTAAGTTCACATTCTAAAATCAAAATTCCATTCATCTGCGCATGCGCGGCGTGGTGCGCCTGTAGTCAGTGACCACGCGTTTAAAACAGATTCTGTATTTTACAAATTAGTTTAGCCGGAATAGCCACGGAATTGCGACCTTGACTAATTTACGCTTAGGCTCATTTTTAATAAGCTCACATACATACAAGTATATTTGTATTACGTGTGTGTATTATATAAGGTATAATTTATAAAATAAAATAAAGAATAAAAGAAACTTTAAATTGAGTCTTCAGCAGTGCTGGCTGTTAAAAGTGAGTTATTATATTTTATTTTTATATTATTAATGACAGGAAACCATACAAGCGCATGCCTTAGCGGTCGCACAGATATGAAATTGTAGAGTGGAGGGCAGTGTAAGGAATTTGTTTTGAGGAAAAAAATTATTTTAAAGGTCAGTTTCGTTTTTTTTGTATTCATTTCTATAGTGTCTATATTTTAGGATGGACTAGAAAAACGTTTAATTTGGTTTTTTTTGATAGCGTGAAAATATCATCTTTAAACTTTTTCACATCATATCGGCCGATGTACTCATGGTAACAAAAAAAAACATAAATTAAATGTTTATTTTGACCCACCCTATTATATGGTAATACATATATAATAATATCTAGATATTCTTTGCCAAAATTCAAAAAAAAAGGATATGTGAGATGTGACATTGCCCTATTGTCAGTGAATTAAATGGTATATCAGTTAACCAGAACCAATTTAAAAACATAACGTTGTGAAAAAAAAAACCAAGAAATGTTTAAAAAATCCATTAAACGCTAAAGTCAGAACAATTAAAAAATTACATCAATATCTGCTTAATTTTTCCAAAAAAATTTGGACTGAAAATAACAACTTTTTATTTAATTATTATTAATTCTGTGACTTCATCAGAATCTTTCATGTAATCTTAAAATACTAAGTAAATAGAAAAAATACAGCGATTTCTATATGAATTCTTCCGTAAGATCGAAAAAAACGTTCCAAAACTAAGTCGGATTGCGATACATTTATATACTGTAAGGCATTTTGAAAACCACTTGGCTGGTAATATCTAAAAATAGAAATATCGTAAGATCTTTGCAATATATCCGGTCACCAATTAAGGCATATTAAGAAAATATCCTTATTATAAGGATTTTATTAGTGGCTGCTCTTTGAGAAATCGTTAGTAGAATGTGAGTTACCCTACTCTAAAGCTATCATCCTTATTTAGGGCGCACATCTGCTATATCGACTTGTTGGTTTCTTCATTTGTGCTTCAAAGGATTACTTCAGAACAATGAGCATAAAGTTATTGAAACATGCCTGGAAATGTGTATGTATACCAAATTTTTCAAAATGGTCCCCCTTGGCTCCAACACACTTGTGCCAAAGGTTTTTCTAATTTTCAAAACAGTTGTTAAAGTCAAGTTGCGGAATATCCTTCAATGCGCGTAGCGATTCACGTTTAATGTCTTTAATTGACTCAAAACGGAGAGAACTTTCACATACCTTTATTTTTGACCTGCTTTAACGTGTTTTTTCGGCTTCGGCTCACCTTTGCCATGATATTCGGCCGATTGATAGTCTAACTCCGGGTAGTAAGCATAGATCCAAGACTCTTCGCGAACATTTCATGACATCCTGGTAATTGGAAAGCATTGTTTCACAGACACACAGACGTTAACGCGACGTTCTTTTTCGAAACAAATTTTAGTGATTCCAAAATGATTTCCACTGATGCTTCCTATATTCCAATGATGGCAGTAAGATCTCTGACTGTTAATCGTCGATTTTCAAGCACATTTGGCACATATGACTCTGACGGTCATACCAACCTAAAAAGAATATTTCGGCGAATGGGTTTTCGCAAGCAAATTAAATTAAAAATTCTTTCTATTTTTTGCCCACAGTAGTATATTTTCACCCAAAGGGTTTAAAGTGCTCGAAACTGGATTTTTTTTTTTAAGTATCTCGATCATTCCTTAATATTAGTAATTGTTTCTCGTAAATTTTTTACATGTCTTGTTTTGAATTCCGGTTTTACCACAATTTTATTATACTCTCGCAACAATGTTGCTATCTATTATAGTTTTGTTCACATAACGGTTGTTTGTAAGTCCTAAAACTAAAAGAGTCAGATATTTATATATACCAAAGTGATCAGGGTGATTTTTGAATAATGTCTGTCTGTCCGTCCGTCCGTCTGTCCGTCCGTCCGTCCGTGCAAGCTGTAACTTGAGTAAAAATTGAGATATCGTGATGAAACGTACACGTATTCCTTGGCTCTAAAGAAGGTTAAGTTCGAAGATGGGCAAAATCGGCCCACTGTCACGCCCACAAAATGGCGGAAACCGAAAACCTATAAAGTGTCATAACTAAGCCATAAATAAAGATATTAAAGTGAAATTTGGCAAAAAGGATCGCATTAGGGAGGGGCATATTTGGACGCAATTTTTTTTGGAAAAGTGGGCGTGGCCTAAGTTTTTTGTACATATCTCGCAAACTACTATAGCTATGTCAACCAAACTCTACAGAGTCATTTTCTTCAGGCATTTCCATATACAGTTCAAAAATGGAAGAAATCGGATAATAACCACGCCCACCTCCCATACAAAGGTTATGTTGAAAATCACTAAAAGTGCGTTAACCGACTAACAAAAAACGCCAGAAACACTAAATTTTACGGAAGTAATGGCAGAAGGAAGCTGCACCCAGGCTTTTTTTAAAAATTGAAAATGGGCGTGGCGTCGCCCACTTATGGACCAAAAACCATATCTCGGGAACAATATATTTTCTTAACACCCTGATGACATGTACGAAATATGGGTGAAATCGGTTCACAACCACGCCTTCTTCCAATATAACGCTATTTTCAATTCTATCTGATGCCTTTTCTGTATAATACGAGTATATATATTAGGAACCAATGATGATAGCGGAATAAAACTTTACACAAATACGGTATTTGAAAAATATGTAAATGACGGAAATGAAATCTCGATTATCACTTTATCATGCGAGAAAATAAAATGTTCGGTGACACCCGAACTTAGCCCTTCCTTACTTGTTTTTACTATTTTCAACTCCTTCACGTTGTTCATTAAACCGAGTACTGACAAATCCCCGTTTTTCATAAAAAAATACTTGTTCGTTATAAGGATTTTCGTTAAAATATTATTTCGGAATACTACTGTACTTTTAAAACAAATTTTTAAGAGTTTCAACGCTTCCATCATCGGCTTCCTATAGCAGCTTCTTCCATTTCTTCTAGACACTTTTTGGAATCATTTAGTAAATTTATTCCATCATCTACGATTTTTAATAAACTGTGGCTTTAAATGGTACATATTTTCGATAACATATACACTCCAGCGTTTCGAAAAATTAGCCTCTATAAATAACACAACAGGTAACTAGGCCTACTTATGCAACTACATGCTTATGTATGTATGTAGATATTACTTTCGGCCATAATTTTCGTCAGCTAAGCTGAACATAATTCGCTTCCAAGATGATGGACATAAAATGAAGTTATACGACGTGCGAAAATGCTTACAACGGTTTTATTACGCTAATTTTATCTCTTTTATTACTACATAAATGTAAGCCTAATCTTTAGTGCGTACAAATCGGTTTTAGTAACACATTTGAAAAATATCTACATAACTAACTACTTACCTTTCATGTATGTGCATATTTATGTACTTATATGGTCATAGAAAAGTATATATTATAATAATCGCATTCGAAGTGGCAAAACTACAAACTATGTTAATCTGATTTGAAAAATTATTATTTTTTGAGGCTTGAATTCTTTGTACTTTAGTTGGCTGTTTTAAGTACAAAATAGGTTCAGTCGAAAAATAATTACGGTTTATTAATAATTAAATCATTATTTATGAGAGTTTTTTATTTATATAACTATGAATATTCCGATACACGAATGTCTACTAAATTTATATATATATGTATTAACTACGATATTAATACCATAGCAAGCTCAGTAGCCGCTGCAGTGCTTGAAAAACTTAAGCGTTTTTTATTGTAAAATTTTTTAATTGGCTTCCGAAATACCTTACAAGAGAGCTTCTTAACGTTTTACTTTTTCTCTCTTTAGATTAGCATATATTCATATTATGTTTAAACCCATGGGCAATGAAGATAAAATAAAAATAAAAAAAAACATTAAGAGAAAAATAGTGATCGAGAAAAGGAAGCGGAGTGGCGTGATAGAATTTTCAAGGGTTAAAAACTGTTTATCTTCATTACCGGTAAAACTATGAGTCCTAAAGAAAAAAGTTATATGGCAATGTTGTTTTTGGGATTTTTTTATTATTATCTCGTTCAAATATTTTTTTTTACGAAATTTGGTGTAAACTTACCTTCTCATGTTCTAAATAAACTGTACTTTTTAATTTAAATATTTATTAATTTTCTTTACACTTATATCTCCTTATATCAGGAAAAAGTCAAATTTTCAATCAAAAAATCTCTAGTCACACTTTCAGATTTTTTAAAATTTGAGTAAGCCTTACGATTGTTGAAATCTCTTCTTTCTGATGGTATTATAATATATATACATTATATAGATTATTAGCATCCTTGTTGTCAAGGATATCATTAATCATGATAACAATATAATGGAATAAATGGCAATTAAGGAGTAGCACATACATAAACACGCAATGTAACAACATTTTCACAAAATTTCTTGTCACTTGAAATAAATGATATGTAAAATATGTCACAGTCTCTGCATAATACTGCAAAGTATATCACACATCATATACGTACGTATGCTGCTTGTTAGAGTGCATAACAGTGCATGAGTAGGGCAGAAGAGGGCTGTCTCATGCCCTGTGTCTAATCATATGGTAATGTTTTGTTCAACATTCATCGAATGTAATTGCAATATGAATATATATGAAATGTTTTGATTTTAACATAAAACAATAAAAGTAGCCTGTATCTCTCCCGTACTGACATTCTTCAGTTATAAATATATACATATATAGCAAATGGACGGTGATTTTACAAAACCGAACCTTCTACAGAACTAAAGGAATGCCTTTACGAATTTTCAAGGACTCTAAAGTTCGAAAATTTGATCATTATTTAGTTTTGATAAATAAATCCGTTGAGCTCCATTGAAGTAATTGATTACGATTTATTGCTGCACAATCAAAAGTAATTCACTTGCTCACTCATTATCTGTATATGGTCATCCAAATGGTTTCTTCTTTTCTTTGTAACACCTGTCGCTGTCGGTGTATTTGTCAAGCAATTGCCACCATCACAGGTGCTCCAAATTTCACATATTTGGTTGGGTTGGCATTTTTGGTTAATTTAATTAGTAATATACTCCTTCTGCAGAAGCGGCTAAATGCGGCTTTAAGCTTAATAAAATAAAAAGATTAACGTATTTCAATACGGTTATATCGATGAGCTGTAAATGTTTAATAAAACCAATTAAAATTGTTGCCTTCACCAACTGTCATTCAATGCATTTTCGAAGGTACCAAGGTAATGGCGACTGCATGTGTCAAGATATCAGCTTTTAATAGTCATAAATAAATGAATAATTTTTGATAGATTGATTTTATATTTGGGTAACAGTTTTCTAAAATCGTCGGAGGTCTTAAATATTATATGTCACGACAGCCGAACTTTTATTTGTTAATCTTAACCTATTGTTGTCTTATTATATTTACTTCTAGCAATAAAGAGAATCTTAAAGCTTAAAAGAGCTCAGTGATAATCATCCAAACATTCGATGATGGTATCATACGTTTTTTTGCATACTTTTTATGAGCAGGCCTAAAAAATTTTCTTGAAAATTGATTTGCCGTTAACAAAAGGAGGGTTCTGTCACCGACAGTAGTCCTCTGGCGCTACGGCACATAGTCAAGTCATATTCTATCGGGTCTTTGCGTGGTGGAGGGCTTTAGAAAAGACCACACTTGCAAGGAAGCTTGAGAACGTTCAACCTGCGGCGCACATCAGCCTGTATAGTGCTCAAAGATCCACTCAAACCATGGCACTTGATGCCATTTTGCATCTAGTACCCATAGATGTCGCCAGTAGGTGTATGGCTGCGAAAGTTGCTATAGACTCAGATTATTTGATTTCAAAATGAACACATGTCTGAAAAATCAGATCCTCTTAAGCTTTGATATTATGCCGGATATTTTGGATCATAGAGTCGCCAAATTAAATTCTGGTGGTTTTTTCTCTGCCCATACATATCTTGGAGGGGTTGTGGGTGGGAACAAGTCGTTGGAGGAGAGAGCAGTTGGTTTCATTACGGATGGGTCAAAGCTTGAAAGGAAGATAGATGGAAGAGGATATTGTGAGAAACTCTCCATCCACTTCAGTTTTAGACTTTTTGACTTTTGCAAAGTTTTCAAGCCGATGTTTCTGCCATTAATATAGCGGCAGATTTACTGCTCGGGAATGCAGCCTCCTTCAGAGAAGTGACTATCCATAATGTTAGCAGGCCGTAAAAATAGTAAAATGGAAACGGGTCGGTGCACATCTCTCCGCGTGTGATCTACTAGTAGCTAGATGGGCCTCGCCAGAAACTTGGCCAGCAGAAGGTTCATGCGCCGTCACAATATGCTTTTGGTCCAAGTTCGTCCGTATGAGGTCCAGGAGGTTATTTGTCCTCAATAAGGCTAGCATCTCCCTAGTTGTAGGAGTTCAAACAGGCTACTGTTCTATTGGCGTTCATGCTGTAAGCTTTTGAATCTTTCCGAAACTGTACGGAAGAAGACTCTAATACTCTATTATAAGCTTTCTTCTACTTTTAATATTTCGTATAAATAACTAGAATTGCCACCACTTAAAAATTATAACTACCATAAATGTTGAATAATCAAATCGGTTTTTGCACCTCGAACTACTCACCGTCTAGACACACATTTTATATTTCATAACCCACTTTTCCGCACATTACTTACATAATCGCACCGTATTCATCGCTAAATGCTGAAAATTTCCTTATTATGTCAATTGATGGCATTGTTTTTCCGTCAAACTCTTCCTACTGTGGCAGCAATTGCAATTCCTCTGCACCAATTTGATCGTTCACCACATTCAAATATATTTTTCCTAACGTGGTTATACATCAATCAAGCCACTTTAAGATACTTATTTTGGATGCCAATAAAACCAATAAAATGAGTAACGAAAATTTCTGGCTATTACGCAATGTCTCGCCGGCGAAAACCACATAAGGCATATTTCAGTCTGCACGCCCATAGTGGAATGTTTGCTGGAAAAACGCGTTGAGCATTTGAATATTTGTTTTATTTGCAGAAATACTTTTGCATTAACGGTAATGTGCATATACGCTGGCTTTGTAGTTGTGGCGGCGGCTAATCGGCACCTAGTCGCCAGCATGCGGCGGTGCAATGTAATGCAGTTAAGTAGACGATTTGCCAGCTCACTGGGTGTCCGGCGCATGCGCGCTGTCGCGTAGCTAAAAATATGTCTGCAGTCTGAGCAAACAAATTTATATATACATATGTATGTGTAAATAGGTATATGTGTGCGTTGGTGCTGTGCTTTGCCAAGTGACGTGAACATGATTTTAGCCAAAAGTTGACAATTTTTACTTGACTGCATCGAATTAATTTGCTGGCTTTAGGTGACAGGTGCTGACGTGCAAAATTTTATGAATATTAACATTTTAGAAGGTCAAGTTTACTTGGCTAATCAGTGAGTTGTATTATGCATGGTATGACTTAGCTAATTTTGTTGACAATTTGCAATGAGTTTGTGACTTAAGTCTTTGGTTTCATAGGAAACGCTCTTACTTCGGTAATGTGTTTAAAAAAAATACGTTATTTTATTTAATTTTTTGGCACTTTTAGAAGTTGCCAATTATTGACAGTCAAGCTTTTTTGGTGACTTCTAGAAAGTTTCTAGGTTTTACGCAATAAATACCATTACATTGCCGCGTTAAATATCATGTCAGAGCAACATGTAAAATTAAAAAATTACCTTCTTATGTTACCATTGAGTACTTATGCAACAGTCAAAACGAGGTGCGTTTTAGTATCACTTAACATTAGAAAACATAATTTAAATAAGTGGCACCAGCCAAACAAGTTTTAACAAATGGCAATATATCCACGATTAAGCGTGATAGCTAATGCCGATAAGTAGGCGATTTTTTCATACCTGAAATTATAGAAAAACTATTCACACAGATGCCTTACTTAAATATACATACATATATAGTAGTTAATATGAAAACTTAGCCGGCAAATGGTTTGCATCGAACGGAAAACATTTCAAATGTATTTACTTTTATATTTATTTTAATTATATTATTAAAATTAGCATAGAGAGATGCTATGGCAATCTTCATAGTTAAATGTGGCTACACTTGAGGATTCCCTGTGCATTGCTCTCATTAGCAGAGCAAGTTTTTCATTCAATTAACGCAAATGTTGATGATGGTCTCTATTTTTTCTGACTATAATTTTATTATATTCATAATAATTTATATATGATGCCAGCAAAGAAAAGTTCAGCATGTTGAAGAGCATTGCCATTCCAACAATTTGATCCATAGTATCAACCTCAGTTTTATATCATCATCACTAGCTGATGGTCTGTTACGCAAACTAGGAAAATGCGGACATCACATATAGAAAGGGCACGTGACCATGTCGCTGTGTAAAACCTCAATTATTTTCTATCTATAAATCCTGATGTATCTGAATGCATTATCGATAATGGAATGATTTTTCTTCGTGTTTTAGAGACGTAAGAACTCATGGCTCTTCCCAAAAAATTTGAATATTGAATATATAATCAGTGGCGAATTCTGAGGAGGGAAATGGGGGAATTTATCCAATCCAATAATTCCAAAACTTAAAGTGCTAAATTTGAAGCGACGCGGCTTGATAGAGAACCTGAAATAGATGCTGCATTCAGCTCCATCTGTGATCTGTTTGATAGACACATTCTCCGAGGTTTATCTTCCAAGCTTTCCAACAAAGAAAAATTAGTAACTGGAAAATAAGAAAACAGCAGGAAAAGCAATGATATTTGAATTTTGAATTTGAATTTATAATTTGGAGTTTTTGTTCGACCGATCTGGCTAAGGCATCAAATGTGATAGATACGCTGCTTGTAATGCTCCGCAATCGAAGACAAAAAGCTGAGAAACATTTTCGATCCATTTATTCAGACACGAAAAAAATAGCTGCAAAACTGAAAGTTTACGAAAAAAAACCAAGAATCTGCGGTCGACAAACAAAAAGCGAAAATTTCTGCGTGAGAACTTGCGCAGAATATTACAGGGACTCAGTGTACATTCCTATTATGGATGCAATCGGCGAAGATTTGAAGACGCACTTTTCTAGAGAAGTGTTGGATGAATATCAAATGAGTTTGCTGCTTCCAGAAAAAGTGTCTACTTTAAAAACCAAAGAAATGGAATATCTTATCTCTGCAGTGCCATTGGTAGCAGAAGCAAAAGTCAAAAGACCACAAGTTACCGACTACTGCATTGGAAACGTTGAAGAACTGCGATGTAGACCTATAACCCATAATTCATAGTTTTCTTCGCATATTCTGCACACTTCCTGTGACGTTCAGAAACGCTCTTTTTCGACACTTCGCCGCATGAAAACGTGACTGAGGACGAACATGCTGCCAGATAGATTGATCGGCTAGCGCTGCTCCACACGCTTCATGACATTGAAGTCACTGCAGAAGAAGTTCTCGAAAGATTCTCAAAACTTTGCCTAAATCGTTTTGTTTTGTGAAAATTTTCTATTCAATGCACGACTTGACTACAGTATTATACATTGCAATAAAGTCTACGATTTATAATGTATTTTTTCAATTTAGTAGGATATAATATTGGAAGGTCGGTTTGAAAATTTTCCACCATGATATTAAACTATATAAAGATTGTATTTAATATAACAATCTTCCTTTTTCAAGTCCCCCCAAAAACTACTAATTGAATCCGCCCCTGCAATAATGGTAATATTCCAAAGGCTTAGCAACAGGTAGAGTAGTAAAAAGGTTAGCCACATAGATACTCCTACACTTCCTCGGTAGAAAGCCATCCATTATTTCATTACTTTTTTACTGTGTTATTTTCACATGTGCTTTTTATTCTACCACTGTGCATAATACCGCTCAAAGGATATGATTTTTCCGAATGACAAATCCACAAAATTTCGATACCATACCTAGGTGGTTTCAACTGAATGTTTTGAGTACATGCAGTACGACCACGATCAGTATAAAGTTATTCATCGATTATCAAACTTAGAATTAGAACTTAGTAGGTTTGTATATCTGAGTTAGATTTTAATTAAGCTCTGTACACATATCAAGATCGCGAAGTGGTGCTCCGTTATCTTCTTTTTTCTGATAACTTCGATTGTAGCTGTTCAAACGCGTATAATGGTATCTGTTTACTGTCACGCGATACAGTGGATAAGATTTGGAATGACAGCAAATTCTTTACTTAAATAGTATTTCCGAAAAAATCCCCAGTTCTTACATTCAATAACAACAAACAATTTTTACAATTTTAACGCCCGTGGGCAGCTAGTTGCTAAAAGATATCGCAAAGTTGGTCATTAACATAAGGGTTAATTACGATTCTTCAAAGCCAAGTTCCACTCCATTAAAAATGTGAAGATGTTGACTAATATAAAAAATATGAACATAATTAAAAAGATGAGACTTTCCAACAGAAATCTGAGAAAATGGGTTACATTAAGAATAAAATATTCATACTTTTTAAATAAGAATTTGAATGTTCTTTAGCAGAGTTGCTATTTTCGAGTTAATATGAGCACAATCCTACAAATCTAATTTCCCATACCTTTTTTACTGCATTTAGTTTATGCAAAATTTGTTGAAATTATGTCATATATATCTCTTAATATTGCCCTATCCAAAATTGTGAATGTATCATTGCGCTCCTGTGCCTAACAAAGTTACCATATTTTACATCAATAAACCATTGGCAACTCAATCAATATTTCAACTCGAATTAATATAAATTCTTCAACTTTTTATTTGTAAAAAGATTTTAATTGCACTATTACAAACTTGTCAGTCACAACTCTTAAGAGCAGACGTCATCGGCTTGGTAAAATTGTTGAAATTCACGTGTTTCACGCGATGCCACAGACAGCGCAACTTAACACACACCTTTACATGAACATATATACCACAGATAAAGCAGAGTGAGTTGAGAGCATGACAACCACTCTTTATACTAACAGTTCAGATCTCAAAAGTTGAAAAGTGAAATAAAGTAAAAAGTCCCTTACTCCTTGGTGTTCAATGATATGTCTAACGATGTATTTCTGTTGAAATTTTTTTAAAGCTCTTAACTAACTGAGAGAAGGTTTATAGCTTAAAAATCCTTTAGTACATTGATAACCATATTGGAAGTTGAAAATTGGAAGCGATGTTCGGCCAAACACTCGTCAAAAGTGTAAGCTCCAATTACGAGCCAAGTCTACAAAAGTGCCAGCATGCATTGCAGCTGCAACGGCGAACGTGAAGATGCAGAAGAGGCTGAAATGACATTTCGAACACACCGAGAAGGTGATGAATGCACGCAAACTTGCGCGAAATTGGATCAACTCGGTTGCTGCACAAATGAATGCCGACAGAAATGAGAAAAAACGCTTTAAAAATAAAAAAAAAAGCAACTCTTTTACGAATGCAGATTTATGCAAGTATGTACGTACTAGCATAACGAATTCTTGCATATAGGCCACGCAGCTGGAACGCACTTAACGCCAACAAGATTTTGAGGTATCCAAAAACAAGCAAATCATCCACATATGATTGTGAGAAATCAACAAACGATGTTTTGCCAGACTGCAGATTTAGCTGTTAACACTTAGGCACCATGTGAGAGTATATATGTATATATAATTATAAATATTCAGCTCACTAGTATGAATTTCGCGAGCTCTACTCAAATTAGCCAAGTAGCAGGCGGTGTGGGTTTTGAAATTTTAAGGCAATCAGGGAAATACTACAGATTTTGTTCAAAAAAATTACCGCTTAAGAATACCTGTAATCTCGTCCTCAAACTAGAAATGAAGTGCCAAAAAAATACATTTACAAATATTTTTTATTAAAATTATTAAATAGATTATAAATACGAAAAAACTCTTCATATTTAACCCAACATTCATTAAAAAAAATTTTAGACAAACCCGGCACAGCTACAGCTTAATATAAATAATATACTTTTGAATAGCCGAACTTGATTGACTGCTACCTCGGCTCTCTAATTTCTCTCTCACTCCTCTATTTGCAACAAATTTGCATATGAAAGCAAGAGAAGTGTTAATCATTTGAACTCAGTACCAGCGAGTTTGTCAACAGCTCATTAAAGTGGCATAACCGGTATCATATCTCTATTTGATTATGCCGGTCTGCTGTATTTATACCAGTTCTTTCTTCGATTCGCCACCATTCAAGGTTGTATAAATCAAAGACAGCAAAAATTGAGATAGCAATATTTGAGTAAAAGTAATGAAGTATTGCCAAAGTTTTTAATAAAAAAAGCACTCAAAAGCATGTGTGGGAAAATTACTTTAGCGTAACCGCTATGCATTCCCACCCTAGTTGCTTATACTAAAAAAATGTGCCGTTAACTGGGGTTGACAAACATCGCTTGAATTACCGAATACTATGCATATACTAACACTTTGTATACAGCTAACTCCAACACTAATCGCAGCATAAACTTACATATAGTATATACCTGAACTGCTATGTTAAACCCAATAATTAAGACAAAAATTTGCAAGTTTAATTGGAGAGTAATAACAATTTAAAAAACAAACGAGTTTGATACTTTCGCAGTTATGTATTTTGAATGCGTATTTACAAGTATGTGTATTTCAAAGCGACATAATAGTAATTTTTAAATGTCTGTTGAATTTTTTTTGAGAGATTATTATTTGGATTTAAACAAACACAGATTGCTGGAACTTTGATAGGCGGTATCTATAGACACATATTAGACAGTACAGTTATTACTGTGCATTTTCCTGAAACCTGGATGAATATTATATAGCACTGTATAGTAATTAAAGTGAGCTAAAAAACTCGCGTTTCATAGAATAGGTACCAATGTGTGCAATCCCGAAACGATTCCATATTTTTTTAAATATTATAAGGAGTGTATCATATATTTAAATAGTAATTGGTACTAGCTAAACTTTCTTTTCGAATTTGTTGAAGACGCTACGATGTGGCGCCGAGGAACTAATGAACTTTTATAGGTAGCCGCGTTTTAGGTCATAAATCAATTTTAATTCTAGAAAACGGCAACATTATGTTTGCATATGATTTAATTTTTAGAATACTTTTTATGATAATAGTTTTCTATTTGAAATAAAGTTTTCGAAAAAGTCGGTATTTTGCTAAAATATTCTCCCTATATGAAACACACGTAAATTATCCTACTGTTTCCAAACAAGGAAGCAAAGAAGTCTCAAGTTGCACAAGCAGTAAGCAAAGTGAGGAAATTAAAAATCTGAAAAACAAAAAATCTCGCAGTTACGACCAGATTGCAGATGAGTTTCTAAAATAACTTCCTCCAATAAGTGTAGTAAAAATTACCAACATTATTTACACGGCTTTTCATCTGAAATACGTGCCAACTTATTGGAAAATTGCTGAAGTTATCATGAATCAAAAGCGAGGACAACCATGATATGATGGATTTTCTTACAAGCTCATATCACTTCAATCGATAATATCGAATCTTTTTGAGAAAATTCTCATAAAACGTTTAAATGAAATCATAGAACGAAAAACCATAATTCCAGCGCATCAATTTGGATTTCGAGCTAACCATTCAACGTTTGATTAAACCCACGGAATTACACACATTATTAAAAAAACCTTTGAGGAACAAAAATTCTGTTCTACCGTGTTTTTGGATGTTGCAAAAGCGTTCGATAAAGTTTGTCACAAAATACTGCTTTCGAAATTGAAACTAATTTAACCGAAACAGCATTGTGATATCATAAAATCATATTTATTAGGTCGCTACTTCCGCAGTAAACAAGGGCACAAGTATTCTATTCTAAGGGAAATAAAAGCAGGAGTTTCACAAGGTAGTGAGTTGGGCCCCTGCAATTATACAACAGCCAAATCTGCAGATTATACCGTGTATCTTGCCGTTGGTAGTAGTGAACTACTACTACTAATCTCCAAAAGGCTGTAAATAAAGTACTACAATGGGCAAAGAAATGGCAGATAAAACTAAATGAAACTAAGTCTGTACATAATGTTTTCACATACAACGAGTTACAACATTTACCAATTTTCATAGAAGGTGCACGAAAACCGTACTTTAACTCCGCTAAATACTTAGGAATGACGCTTGACTCTAAGCTACGGTGGAAAGTTCATGAAAAAAGCAATCAAAAATATTAAGTGGTTAATTGCTAACAAATCAGTGTTATCCATCGAAAATAAGTTACTTATCTATAAACTTATCTATAAACTATATACTCCGACCGATATGGAGCTATGGTACACAACTCTGGGGATGTACTAACGCAAATAATAAGAAAATCATCCAACATTTTCAAAACAAAGTACTAAGGCTAATTATTAAGGCGCCTTCGTATTGTAGATGTGCTGATACTCGTATAGAGCGTGATCTAGGCGTAAGCTCGGTTAACACAGAAATATTAAAAATTGGAGCAACGCTTACATAGAGCAAGATTAGCTATAGTACTGTAACGAAGAAGTAACCATGTTAACTTCTAGAGATGGACCACCGAGACGACACAAACGCCGCAAGCTCAGCGATCTTTCAAATTAGCCAATGCTCTCAGAGTAGCTTTGGAATTTTTTAATAACTATTAAAAATTGCAGCAACGCATAAAAATCATATTCAAGTTGCTTTCTTTTGTCTGAACTAGTTGTTAATACATTACAAAATAATAAAAAATATTAAATTAATTGTTTTAAGATTATACGTGTAAATTACTATCATTTAATCACAACTTACCCCGTTATCAAAGTATACATTTGTATTGTTTTGTATTTATTCTGCTTTCAGAAAAAAAATCACTTTTTGAAGCGCTGTCAAGTATCAAGTTCTTGAACGCTCCGCTTTTTCAACTTCAGAATCTTGAAACCAAAGAAAAACTTATTTGCTCTCAGAAAATGTTATACTTATTGTATAGTGTATAATTGAAAAAAATTTACCAAATAATTCTATTATAATGACAATTATTATTAATGCCTATAATTTTCGAATATTCTTTGAACATATAAAACTTCGTAAAAATCTATACTTTTTGTATTGGAAAGAGTCATATGCTCGGTTTCACAGTCCATACTTAAGTTGTGCTGAAGATAAAACAGGAAAATACAGTTTACAGTTCATACTTAAGTTATGCTTAAGTACTGAAATTGGGAGACTTAAGCAGTGCTTAAGTAACAGCTGATTTTGGTTTTGAATTGTTTTGTATTTTCAGTTATTTGTCAAAAGAAGAATAATAAGAAATAAGAAGTTATTTTTTTGTAATAAAATATGGAAACGGTTTGGGATTTCCACATATTCGGCGTTCTTTTGTTGTTTTCATCCATTTTCGATATAACTTTCCTCGCATATTTATGTATTGTCTGTTACAATTTAAATATTTCAAACATATTTTTATGGATGACATTTGTAAAACATATGTTGCCCATAACGTTGCCATATATCATAATAAAAGTTTTTTAGAAATTAAGCATTGACTGTGAAACGTAAACGACTACTCAGTCTGCAACAATGCTTAGCTATGATTTTATTTGGGCAGAAGTACGGACTGTGAAACCGACCATTAATTGTCAAAAACAGCTCAAATGTAATTTTATAGGTAATATCGTAGAAATCATTTCAATTTAAATCACAACTTACCGTTAAAATTTAAATTCTATTGAAAACAGTAAAAGTTGCATTATTTTGACGGACAAGCCGATGCATTAGTAGTTGCCGTCAAGATTTTCGGACGTTCGCCTGCAATAAATTATATTAAATAAATTAAACATTACATAAGTATTTAAAGAATTAACAATGCATGTAATAAATCAAAAAGCGCAAATTAATTCACTTTTTACGCATGAGAGCATGAAATTTGTTAGCCGTCTCATTACTGATGCAAAATTGTAACTAAGCTTCGATGTTATTTTTGTAGTACTTAGGTATATCTAACGAAACTGCATACCTTCACCAACTAAGGTATAATTTAATAAGGAATTTAATATCTAAGAACATAAAAATCGCTGTTTACTTACACGTAACGTATAAATATGTTATTTCTATATCGATTCCTACAAAACCGATGAGTATTAGCATTTAAATTGATTGCTAAAAATATGTTGTCTGGCTTTCCATTTGAAAATTCTTGAGTTTTCAGCAAATAAGCACATAAACTAACAACTATTAAAAACGATATACCATTCTGGGATTTGTTGCAAAAAAAAAATCGCCTTTCAAAACTGGTCAACCGTAGCCGAGTAAGCAAATGCCGATACTGATTCACTGGTTTACCGTAAAGCGCCGTTCCGCACTTGGCCAATTATAAATATGCCCAAGCGTCAGACTAAAGCTAATTTTGTTGATACACATTATTTTTTTTTACTTTAACAACTACTATGTACATTTTGGGACATTTAACCGATATTTCGTTTTCGAAGTGTCGCTTTTGACGTACAAATCTACGGATATGTACAAATCCATGCAATAACGCTTGCCGCTTGCCGGCGTTAATTCAATTTGCGCTTTGGCACTCTGCCATTTACGAGAACGTGTTTGCAGTTTTTGGTTGGGGAGTACAAGTTGTTGCTTTTGTTGCTGTTTATTGCTACGTTTACAGATGTTGTAATGCCATTAAAGAGACATTTGAAAAATTGTTGCCGGTGTATGACCGACCACCAGCACTTTTAATTATCACAACTTGAAGTAAAATACTATCATTCATACATGCATACAGGGTAGTTCATACGGTGCTTTCTTTGTCGAATTTTAATAAAAATATAAAATAAATTAAAATCTTTGTTAAATTCTCGAGAAATACGTCTCAATAACGCCGCCGACCCACAAACGCACCAAACCGTAATTTTTTCAGGATTCAACGGTAATTCATGGAGAATAGAATGTACTTTCACAGAAATATGTATAGAAACTTTTGAAGCGCTCTTATTGAAAAACCCGCTCTTAAAATTGATTCCACTGACTCCGAATTTAGGTAGCAAATTTTAATAATTTCGACTCGTTGTTGGATCGTATATTTTCTCATTCCGAAATGGCAAATCTTACTGAAGAACAATGTCAAAAGTGCGGGAAAAAATAAGGCAGAAAAAATACCTTCTGAAGGTATATTGTTCCTTGGCTCTTTCCTGAAATGTTGTGAATCTCTGATGACACCATTTAACTGTTTAGAAAAACCAGATGAAAGCCAATTCGCTGAATAGGGTATATTAAGCTTGTCACGAAGTTTTTAGCACCCAGAAGGAAGCGTCGGATACCCTATAAAGTA
Source organism: Bactrocera neohumeralis (assembly GCF_024586455.1). Lineage (NCBI taxonomy): Eukaryota > Metazoa > Arthropoda > Insecta > Diptera > Tephritidae > Bactrocera > Bactrocera neohumeralis. The sequence goes on from NC_065919.1 coordinate 70,163,712, forward strand.
TATATATAAATGATCAGTATGTTGAGCTGAGTCGATTTAGCCATGTCCGCCTGTATGTCTGTATATATACGAACTAGTCCCTCAGTTTTTAAGGTATCGTTTTGAAATTTTGCAAACATCATTTTTTCTTCAAGAAGCTGATACCACTATAACATATAGCTGCCATACAAACTGAACGATCGGAATCAAGGGCTTGTATGGAAATCTTTCGCATTTGACGTGGTATCTTCAGGAAATTTTGGTATGAGTTATTGCTCATAGACATAATGTTATATCCGAAGAAATTGTTCAGATCGGATTACTATAGCATATAGCTTCCATACAAACTGAACATATAATTACTAAAAGAAATGCAAAAAGTGCAGCCGAAGTTAACGTTTTTTCTTGTTTCATACTGCAGTAACGAAGACGAACTCAACGCGAAAAAAAAACATTTTCAGACACAAAGTTCGACATATTTCAGAGAAAAATTTATTGAAAGTGTAAGCGCCATTCATATATGTATGTATAGTATACCTGAATATTGCTTCTTTTCGCTCGGTAGTCTGAAAAATTGGTTGATAGACAGCTCTAAGGAAGGCTACCCAAGTATGAGCTCTAAATTGTAACGGGGAGGTCTTCCGCTTAACGGTTTCCTAGTTTTTTCTTATTATCATTAATTTTTTCCATCAAATATGTCAAACTTTGCGCATGTGTCTTTTCGCGGAGAGTTCGTCTACAAACTTAAAAAACCTTTTTTTCCCACCATAATAAATAGTATATGATTGAAAATAACCATTATATGAACCACCCTGTGAAAATGAGCATATATACATATTAACAACATTGCTTACAAGTATAAAATATTGAATTGCCAATAAAAAAGTGTGTGTTTATTAAGCGTGGATCCTCCAGCGCGCAGTCAATTAAGTTATTAACACTTTTCGGTGACGTCTATTACATGCTGCCATCTACGCTGGACTGATTACCTGATTAGCTCAATCAAACACTAAAAACATAACAGAAAATGTAGAAATGTATAATAAACGCGCTACAAAAAAGCACCAATAATTGGCGGGTTGTCTTTGACGGTAATTACTTAAGCACTCACTTGTCGAAAATTCCAACGGAGACGTCGGTAAAATTAACATGATTTTCCACAAAGCATTACAAGTACATTAACATGAATATTTACATACAAATCTATTAACATAACTCAGCGCATTCATAAAACTATAAAAACGATATAAACTTCGAATTTTCACATTCATTTTCATTTTACAGTTATTTCGACGCTTTACAATTACAAAACCAGTTAATAGGCTTATAAAAAGCAATGAAGCGTTTTAGAACCTCAGCAGAGCTCTTGATCTTCGCAGCCATAATTGCCGGCAGCTGGTCCATTGGCACATTAGCCGAGTCCTCAACCTTGCAAACAGCCAAACAGTGGAAGTTGTTCACGTATAACTTCCTACCACACGCGCCGATACACGATTTGAACTTCTACAATCCATCCAATGTGCTTGCAACCGGTATTGCGGTCACCTACGACCGGATTTTCATAGCGACGCCGAAATTATTCTCCGGCGTCTCGTCCACCGTCAATGTCGTTTCGAAGGCGGAATTTGGTGATTCACCGGTGTTGCAGGTGAGCAGCGCACCAACAGCGCACGTTTTTTCATAATAGCTTGCCAACACACGTACAAATTGCTATCTTGCTATCTTTCAGGCCTATCCAGACTGGTCGTTTTCCACAACCGGTCGCACAGATTTCAACTGCAGCGATTTAGTTCTGATCTCTGTGTACCGCATGCGCATCGACTCGTGCAACCGCTTATGGCTTCTAGATGCCGGCGTTTCGCGCTCACTCGAAGACTACGAAATCACTTGTCCGCCAAAAATTTTAATTATTGACTTGAATACTGATCAGGTGGTGCGGCGTGTGGACTTTCCGAAAGAAATCTTACGTGGCGAGTCGTTGTTCACGAATTTGGTGATTGATGAGGCGACAGCGAAGCACGGCAACTGTGATGATGTGTTTGCATACATCTCTGATACGGTTGAGCCAGGTAAGTTCATTACAATTATAAAAGATATTATCTTGGACCTGACGGAAGAAGTTTTCAGACAGGTAAAACCAAATTGGTGTAGTATTTTAAGCGTTAAGGATAAGATAAAGCGTCAGACTAGAAGAAAATTCTTATAAATATCCATTTCGAGGTTCCCTACTTTTTTTATGGGGAATGTTTATTATCATTCGAAAGAACATTCTTCGACATTTATTTGTTGGAGATTGATGCGATGTGTGGGAAACCAAAAGTCGCCGAGAACACAAACTTTAATTTCAAGCAACAAATAGTCGGTATTCATAGCGCGATAACAGTCGTCATCGACGGTTACGTTTTCACTGGCATCATTTTTGAATAAATACCTACTGAATATTCCACCGGCCCACAAACCACACAAAACCGTTGTTTTTCCTGGATGAAGTTGCAGCTCTTGAATCTCTTCAGGTTGCTCTTCGTCCCAAATGCGGCAATTTTGCCTGTCTACACATCCGTTGCGCCAGAAATTGGCCTCATCGCTGAACAAATTTGGTTCGAAACGTCGAACCTATTTGGAACTTTTCAATAGCCCATAGAGCGAAGCGATGTCGCTTGGGAAAGTCGAGCAGCTTCGGTTCTGGAACAAGCTGTATTTTGTACGCTTCCAATTTAAAGATCTCGACGTAAAATGCCTCAAGTCGTTCCATACGTCAGTCCGAGTTGCTGCAAACGGCGCCGAATCGACTCTGCACGGACTTCGTGCTACGACTGCAATATTTACTATACAATAATGAATGCTGGGACTCAAGATGGTTTATGGTATTGCGAATAACCCGCGCAGTAGGCCGATTAAGTTGACCATAAGTTCAGCGAAGCCCGCGAAACACATTCTTTACAGAACGTGAACTTTGGTAATGAAGTTAAACTTTGTTCAGGAGTAAATCCTTCCATGATGAAATGTCAAACAATACTGAACAAAAATAACATGACGGCCTGATACGACCCACGCGTTATCTGTCAAAAAAAAGTCTATTATAAATAGTACCTCTACTTGGATCACCCGTTATTACACACATAATATTATTCTCTACTTTCAGGCATCATTGTCTACGATAGTGGTCGCGATGTTACCTGGCGTGTATCACACCCAGCAATGTATCCCGATCCAGATTTTGCACAGTCCGAGATACTCAACGATCGCTTCATACTGATGGATGGCGTTGTGGGTTTGGCGTTTGACCAGAAATTGGGTGTACTATACTTTCAGCCTTTGGCCACTGATCGGTACGCAAAAAAGAAGCACACTTGCACATGCAAAATACGACTAACTCTTTTCTCTTCCAGCTTATTCTCAGTCACCAGGGAGGTGTTGCGCGCCGGTCCGCTCGCACAAAATGAAATTCTCAAAGTGAAATTGGTCGGTAGGAAATCATCACAGGGTATTGGACTCACCGTTTCGCCCATCGATAGCAGCGTTATTTTCAGTCCCATGACCGAATTAGCAATTGCTGCCTGGAATCCCAACAACAATAATCAAGTGGTGCTTGCACAAGATCGTGATCGTTTGCAATTTATTGCCGACATGACAACAACACCACATGAACCCGGCGTTTTTTATGCTGTCTCCTCCAAGTTTCATCGTTTCTTTTTGAAAAATCTCAACCCGAACGAAGTCAATAATCGTATACTTCGTCTGCCGCTGCCAAGCGGTTACAGCGCACCACATAGTCCCTCGATCGATTTGCATACAATCAACAAAGCTTCCAACTACTTTGGCAGCCCATATAAGGCGAATTCTCTGGATAAAGCGAATGTTGTGAGCTTTGGCAATTATGTCTACAACAGTTTGCATACACCGGCGAAACCTCAGCAGCCGTATAATTATGAAACTGTTGGGCTGGTAAATTTCTCTCTCCGCAATCCCTTCACGGCACTGAATGCGGGTGAGTCGTTCCCACCGCGCAAAGAACAACGTTCGAACGATCAGCGTCCCTCATTTCTGGATACTCTGAATAGTAGCGAAGGTGCTATTACCAGCCGTGATCTGCGCTACCTCGTACCAACAACAGCAGTACCAACACCAACAACTCATCATGGTTTACACACTGCGGCGTTACCATTCGGTTCCGAATACACACTCCGCCGGCATTTACGAAATACCGATGGTCAAAAGGTAAACGAGGCAGCGAACTCTACTGCCATCCAGCAGTAGAATGGGTGTGGGCCAATAGTTGAACTGCTTTTGTAGCAGTGTACGGTCTAAAGTCAAAACTTATGTGCCTCTGCACATTACACTATGCAACAGTTAGACACTTATTTGTTCGTTATGTTCGGTATGTTGTGTGGTGTGCAACGGTTTGGGAGTTGAGTAAACTAATTTATGTGTGTTAAAGTTGTTAGTACATTTAGTAGAACTGTAGTTTATAGTTACTTATGTATATACTCGTATACATGTACTCGCACACACAAACATATTCTTATATATGTACATATGTAGAGGTACATAAACTAAATAAATATACTCATATACGTAAATGTGTGCACAAATTAATGAATTCGATGAGTCACAGACCATGGAACTCACTTAACTTCTATTGTAAATATACTAATAAAATAATTATTATGCGCCAAATCGCCAAATATGTGTAGCATTTTTAATTGCAATGAGTTTACCGATTGGTTTAAGTCTAACTGTAAATGCAGGTAGTATATTATAGTACCTGCAGCGAATTGGCGGTATATAGTACTTCAAAAGGTAGCCATGAAAATATTGCTTAATGAGAATATTATTAATTATTTTTATTTACCTTCAATAAGGTAGGTTTGCCTCGAAGCATGTAACACCCAGCAGAAAACGTCAGAGACGCTACAAAATATACATATATGAATGATCAACGTGACCAGCTGGGTCGATTTAGCCATGTTTCACGGACGGACAGTTCGTGTTTCTGTATATACGCTAACCAGTTTATCAGTTTTTGGGATAATTATATGAAATCTTGTGCACGTCCTTTTCTGAACCACTGATATTGGACTACATATGACTCGATCAAAATCGAGTTCTTAAAAGAAAAATTGTATCTGTGAAGGGTGTTACAGCTTCAATGTAGCCGAGGTTACCACTTTTCTTCTTTCATACTGTAATTTTCTGACGCTGGTGCGCTTGTTCTTTGGCACACTTCTCGGACCTAACCGAAGGGATAAGACTGACTATAGGATAGAAAGATGATGACCAACATTTTCTGAGATTCAAAAGGTGTACGTAACGCTTGAAGGACTCTATTACAATAAATTGTTCGACTAATTCGAATTCGATTGCTGAGAAATGCAGAAACGCCCACATTTGTCGAAGGTAAAAGTATTCTTATACCATGTTCAGACCGAAAATTTAAAAGATTAGATTATATTTAAGCATTTCATAACCCAACAGTGTTCTCACTGCCGTTAGACAGATCAAAAAACAGCTGTTATTGTCATTCAAGAATTCACATCGCTTAATATTTATCAAAAGAAAAGATTGTCATATAGTATTTTGAAATAAAAATACGGCTTTTTTTAATATTTTCCATATAATAGAAATAATGGATGCATTTTTTCATTTGTTAAGTCGATTTTCAGATGAAATTAGATTCATTGCTTCAAAAAAAATTTGTTTGTTTACATTTTTTTCCCCTTTGTAGTGTCTAAATCAGCTGTGATAATGTAACAGATTTCCAGTGCTGACAAGTAGATTGCGCAAAATCAGAGTCGCACAGAGAGATTTAGCGTGGATCAGTTTCAAATCATTTCAATGAAGTGATTTGGAACTGTCATTTTTGTATGGCGAAATCTTGATAAACTTTTAAGATTGGGATAATCCATTCAACAGCCGAAATCGTGTGATTAAGTGTCGGTCTGAACATGGTATTAGACAACACACTAGCTCAAACCTTAATCATCGTCAAAGTCAAATAAGGATATGAACTTCTACCTCGTCCACCGAATTCTGCAGACTTAGCTTCTTTTGTCTACAAACTTGACTTAACTTTCTTTGTTGGTTGAAGTTTGTGTAAGAAGAGGAGATTGCATCCGCCACGTTGATCAAATCCTCTTATAAACGTACTTTTCGTGAAGTTCGATCAACCACCGTATTTACCAGTTTTGTCTCCGGTGATTTTTTCTTATTCTCTAAACAGAAATTGCCACTCCGTGGAACCCGTTTTCAGTCGATCGAAGAAATAAAACAAAATTTGCTGAAGAAGCTGAAAGACATCACAAAATGTGCTTATGAAAAGTGTTTCGAGGACTGAAAACCGTTGGTATAAATTTATTACAAGTACATCCTTCAAATTGGTTACTAATTGTAAGTAAATATTACTGAAGAGAAACAAGATTAGAAAAAACACACCATTGACCAATAATCCCTTGACACTTTCGTTCTATCAAATATTGCATTAATGTTTCGCTCTTTACATAAACTCAATTTGATCGAAGTGGCAGTTTTAACGAATCTTAAAATATATTTTTCATTTATAATATGTTTCACTCATATACCACATATGTATATATTTTTTATATATAGTATATAAAGCCTATACGGCTTGTTATTTTTACATTTTAAAATTAGCATTAAAGCAATTAGTCTATTAATAAATCTGCTCATTCATCAAAATTATAGGCACTTGCATATGACTTGATTGGCATTTTAATTTGCTTTATTCATTATTTCAAGTAATGAATGTGTACAGATATGTAATTAATATTAATAATAGCAATCAAAGTAAGGGTATTTTATAGGCATATAGAGGTTTTATTAGAAATTAAGCACGAAGAAATCAATACATTGATTAACAGTTAGACTTTATTATGAATGAATTAACATGACAAACAAACAGTCGTCGCACTCGCGACTTGACTCCCACGTTGCTATTGACAGTCATAACTTCGAAGTCGTAGATAATTTCGTCTATCTTAGAACCAATATTAACACTAACAACAACGACGACATTGACATAGTGCAGCGATTTAAGAGACAGCGGCTACGCTGGCTAGGTCATGTTGCCCGTATGGATGCAAACACTCCAGTTCTGAGAGTATTCGACGCAGTAACCGTCGAGGGAAGCAGAGGAAGAGGAGGACATCCACTGCGTTGGAAAGGCCAGGTTTAGAAGGAACACTAGGCATCTCCAAATGGCGCCAAACAGTAAAAAGGAAGAACGACAGGGACACTGTTGTTAACTCGGCTGTAGCCACGTAGACTTTGTCTATGCCAATAAAGAAGAAGAAGAAACAATATTCCAAAAAAATATACCCCTTATATTTTTCTTAATATCCAATTTATTCCAAATTTCCAATACTACCATACTTTAAAGAGTTTTCGTCAAAGAAATCTGAATCCTTATAGTTATTCTAAACACTCTTACGGGGTTACATGAGTTTACGGGTTACGAAAAGCCGAATTTTTTTATTGTCTTATTAAATTCTACAACACCTGTAGAATATTGTCCAAAATTTTCAAGTTATCCGAGTAATAGTTTCGGAGATAAAGCCTTGACAATTTGTGCGCTAGAGTCCAGATAGGCTAAGTGCGCCGTCTTTAAACTCGTTTTGCTCGAAACTGTGTTTTTGAAGTCGGTTGGCAAGCATTCTCGAGAACTACACAACCGATCTTCATGAAATTTTACACAAGTCCTTGACATACAATTCTTAAAGACTTCGACGAAGGTTTTTTTTCGATAATAATAAAATATTTCTTTTTTTTATATGAGAAAAAATTGTTGAAAAAAGGCTGTTCTTTACCCGAGGAAACCCATGTAACCCCTTAAAGAGTATATCCCTCTATAAGAAGTGTGAAATTCTCAGAGGCCTACATAATTTCGCGTTACTCAAGCATTAATAAAAATGTAATGAATTTTCGTATCAAAATTGTTTTTTCTTATGATAAGGATAGTAAAAATAAAAGTCAACAAACAATAAATGCGAAAACCCCACTGAGCAAAAGTAGTATGACGAATCTGGAATATTGATATGAATCCCACGTAATCGCTTAAGCTTGAGAGAGCTATTTGCTTAATTTAATAACAATGCGAATACAAGTTTATGAAAACAAATGTCAAAAAAATGTATTTAAAAAAAAATTTGCTCATTGAAATAGCTGAAAGGGAGGTTGTTATTGTAAGGTGGGGCGGTTGAGCTGGTCGGTGAAGCAACACATTCACACCTGTAAACAGCTACTGCCAATATTTATAGTCCACCTAACTAACCAACCGTAAAAAAGCGTTATAATGACAACGCATAAAACCGTCACCAACCCGCCCAAAAACTGCTCAGTCCAGCTTTAGAACAAGCTCACCTGTGAAAAATCATTCAGCGAACCTGTAATCGCATCTGCGTCTCATTGAAGAAGCCAGGCTCCGTAGATTAGCACACACATACGCACTGCGCAGCCACTTATGAGTACTCATGCATATGCCGAGTGTGCGACATAGATAAGGTAGGGTGGACGGGGCCGTAATGGCTGGTATGTTGTTATTGTTGACTTTGCCGTTTCTGTTGATACTACTTGCTGTACGTCATTGATGTTGCGAAACGAAGACGATTCGAGCGCCTGTATCGATCTTCCGGTCAGTATATGAAATAGTTACTCGTTGTAATCGCAGATGAAAACATCTCCTGCGTTGGAGCAAAATTTTTGTCGCACGCAAAAGACGCGCTTATACTGAATTAGAAACGGCTTAATATATTTACAGTTGGAAAACAATTTAACGATTTGGTGTAATACTAAGTGCTCGTAATAAAATAATTTAGGTGAGAAAAGCAGTAAAAGTTGTTGATGTACGGATAAAAGTACATATGAATATCTGAAGAAGATGGTGTGATAAAAAAATTTCAAATGTGAAAATGATGTGGTATTTTAATTCACTAAAGATTCAAAAGTTCGAAAATAATATTTTCAAATGATGTTCAACAAAAAGTTACTTTAATGTGTTAAACTTGCTTACAGATTTTATAATACAGTTCATAATTTTATACTCGAAGATTACCTTTAAAATTGAAAAATTCAGTGCCCCTGAAAAAGTTCTAAAATATTTTGTTGCATAAAAATGGGGTGTAGGGTTGCCATTCTTTTCTGATATATCTTCATTAGTGATAGTGAAAGGAAGTTAATTGAAAAGCTCGAGTATTCCTTATTTAATAATTCGAATCATTATTCAAATAAAAATTGATTCCTGGACTAAAGATTGTATAAGTTAGGTTAGGTAAATATGCTGATTGCTCGTGAGTCCGCGAGTTGTGCCATACATAGACGCTTGTCCGCTGTGATGCTTAGAACTTTTAGGTATGGCTAAAAAAGACCGTCGGTAATCAACAAAACATCTAGAACCTACCACTGAATTATTGAGGCGGCTAATATCTATTCCAGCCAATTCCAGCCGGGTTCATTAAAATTATGTTCCACTCTGGGCTAGAAAGCTTTCGCAACCCCACAGATACTGAATGCTGACCAACGCTGCTGAACTCGCGAGAAGCTTACAGATTAAGCACCCGAATGCTTCATGACAGCAGAACCCCTGCTTGGTTTCCGACAATTCCGCTGTTGCCAAGCACCCAGACCAGTTTAATATGAAAGTAACTTTATGCTACTGCTAGTTAGGTCATACACTCCTTGACTAGTTTTTAACTTATTGGCATCGGGAACAAGGCTTGTATAGCCGCTCTGCTATCGGTGAAGATGCATACCTCCCTGAAAGAAGCCGCACTTGAGAGAAGTACAACTGAAGCTACTTGCTTACAATTCTGCTTGAAAGACACAAGATTTATAGTTATGCAGTGGCAAATAAATTACGACACGCACTTGATAGGTTCTTAAACCAGATGAGAGTACACTTAGACTCCCACTTTATGGCCTATTAATCTATGCCAAGGGGATATTAATGTGATAAACAGGGCTATCATACATGTATCTAGTGAAAAATTAAAAAAAAACGTCAATGAGAAGTATAACAGGTGTACTGGCTGAGTACTTGAGTGAAGTCAAAATCCTTTAAAAAAATTTTATTTATTCTCATTGCTGAAATTCACTTCCTATTGGTAATTACCAGAATGACTAATAATCGTAGACCTCGACCAACAATCGTTGGCGAAAAACCCAACATTCGAGTCACTAGGAAGAAGCATATCTAGCTTATATCTTTTTATGGCGCCCCGTGACAGATTTATTCAAAGCAAAAATGTAAATGCACGTACGCAAAAATTCCCAAAAAGAGTATAAATATTTGCATATATTTCATACATATATTTACGCCAAAAACAAATACACTTTTTGACAGATTTCTACATACAAACATCTATAAAAAATTTTATATGCGACAAAATTATCTCCAAAGGTATGTAACAGGCATTACAGAGAAATTTGGTTTTCAATAGAATTCCTTGCTACCCGTTACACCATTATCGCCGGAATTTAATAGTAATTGATTTTCTTCAAATCTATTATTACATGCTTAAGGGTGAAATCGTGCCTCCACTTAAACTTAAAAAAATATTGATTAAGAAGACTGATAATGAATAAGTTCCACTGTGAAGCAAGAACCATATAAAAAGATGTGTTAATTTCCAATAGGCATCAGTTCGCATTTAAGAGCGCATAAGCTGTGAACGACAATTCTCTCAAAAATATACAATTTCTTTTAAAGTTGATTTTAAAATTGTCAAAAGGCATTTCACAAACACGCGCCTAATATTTCCGAAACGGTGAAAGCTATTTCGTCTACAGCAAATAATACAACAATAAACCTTATCACTCAGTAAAAATCTTTCAGTGACGATTTTTGGAGGTAAGTTGGCAAATAAATATTCATAACCGCGGTTACCGGTTCTTGAATTTACTACGTAAATGCGTAGCTCGAAGATTTCGAGCATATGTATGAAATACATATTTCAGATACATGTGGATTTAATTAAAAAAACGAGTGATTTTTTGATTGTGAAAGTGATTTCGCCGAAAAATTTTACTGAATTGTTGAAAATATTGCTTGGTAATAAGATGTGCTTAAAAAATTATTTCCACAATTCACATAGTTATTATCGAGAAAGGTGTTTTCCTTTTGTGATGTTCAGTGATTTGGTGTTAACAGTTCGGTGGTGTAATTAAATCATTTTATACAAAAATGGTGATGCTAAATATTTCTAGCTCGAGGTATGATATAAAGTGAATATCTTCTTCTTTATGTAAGGCATCGAAACTTGTGAGTTTCCACAGGGTTTACCAATAAGAGTGATGTGATTTCTTTCATGTATAAACAATTTATATCTATGCAAATGTGTATACATGAGGAAATGCCTAAAACTCAAATTAAATTAAGCAGGCTTAAATAAAATATTATATTAATAAATTTTTTAAAGAGACCGTTTCCAACGAATTCTCATCAAGCATATACATATGTACATAAAAACCAAAAATTGTTGAAATACCACCTAAACAAATTTGACCCAGTCTGGCCCATTTAAACCGCGCGAACAAACTGAATCAATAAAAAAATATTCCTGATTGGTACAACCTTTTATACATATTCGTGCGAAGTTTGGCAGCTGTGAGTTTACTATGCGAAAAATTTGTTTGGTGATTTTACCAATGGAAATAGAATAGAACAACTTGCTGCAAATATTGTGTTTTCAATGGAATCGCGGCTACACAAACGTTAAAAACGTTGCAGAAATGTACTGCCAAACTTTATCACGAAACACAAGTATCTGAGTGACAAAAATTGAAGGTCGGAAAGTCATCAAAAATTTTCCTCATGCAATCACTAATGACGATAATATCCAAAAAATTAAAGAAACAGTGCTTGAAAATCGTCGTGGACTGGGCATCAGAAACATAGCAAAGAATCTCAATATCTCTCATCGATCGTCTTAACTTAATCTTATGCGCACGTACCGTCGAGTAGAGTTCGGGAAAGAGATGCTTGAAAACGTAGCTTAAGACCTTCCATTCATCAAATGCTTAATTACTGGTGACGAGACATAGGTTTATGATTATGACATTGAAACTGACCACAAATTTAGCAAATGGTTCTCTAAAAATTATTTGAAACCAAGAAATTATAATTCACTGAAGGCACTGCACCTATATGAAAAATTTGAAGAAGGTGGCATGCTTTGACGGTCTTAGTGTTTATTTTTAGGGGGAAAATTAATATTTGTTTTAAAATGCATGAAAATATAGTTTTTTCTCAGTACGGATAAAATTTGTTTAGTTGTCAGAAATGTAGAATATAATGAGATAAATTTAAAAAAACTATGACGATCTTTTGGAGTATGTCTTTATACTGTTGAAGACCGGAATACTAGGTTCTGACAATATTTCAAAGTAAATAATGTAAAGTTTTCTAATAAGAAGCATTGACTGCCTATCTTTTTACAACGAAAAGCTAAAATTCTTAAGCCTATCGCTCAAGGTAGTTTTTGAATTTTATTCATCAGCCCGAGCAAATACATATCCGCTACGTGATCTAATAAATCTGAAGATGTAACCTTGATATTTTATAATATCTTAGAAACATGTCGTTATGAAATGCTTACTCGGGAATTTCGACACACATATTTACAATAACAAAATTTTCGAATCATACTTTTTCGACTTGCAAGGGACTCAAACTTTTAACCACCCAAGAAATATCAATTCTATACTGTATTGTTATAAAAACAACAACCTGTGATAATTTAAAAATAAAACTCATGTTCCACTGGCTTGAGAATAAAGTAAAGTAAATATTAAAGTTTGTTTGTATAAATTTATTAAAGTAGAGTAAGTAAACATAAAATAAACATAAACAAATATTAAAATTCACTTTCATTGTCAGTTATACTATACGCTAAAAAATTTGTGATAAGCGACTTTTATTTTATGAATACGTATGGGATTCAAAATAAGTAAAATAAGAAGTGTAATTTTGGAACCCAAGTAAAATAAAAAATAATAAAATATTCGATGATTTGTGATAATTTACGCTTTTCAAAGTTCTATTTAATGTCTTCTTCCAGACCACAAAATAAATAGTAGACAATAGTTCTATTATTAAGCTAATTATTAATTATCTCGCACTTTACATTTCACAGCAAAAGTTCTACATACAAAATTTACATAATGTGGGGAAGATGCTTCGTGGTATTGTTATTGGCACTAACGCCGCATGCCATACTCAGTGTTAAACAACGCGAGCTAGAAACTGTCTATCAGTGGAAACAAATGGTTTTTGGCTTCCCCACGGAAGCAGATCGTCAAGAAGCAATAGCCAATGGCAACTTAGTACTAGAAAACGCAACGCCCATCGATGTGGCGACCCATTCTCACCGTAAGTAATTTGTAAACTTAAATAGCAACAATGAAATCACACCTGTTTCACACACATTTCACAGCGACAAAGGGTTCACGTGTCTTTACGACAATACCCAGATTCACCACGGGCATTCCGTACACTTTGGCATTGGTGTCTGACGCCAATGAGGCGAATGGACCAGTACTCCAGGCATATCCCGATTATAGTTGGCATAACTCACATGGCAGTGATTGTGATAAAATTACTTCGGTATTCCGTGTGGCGGTAAGTTGAAATTTAGCACGGTGATTATGTGCGTGAGCTGAATATTTTTGCTCTTTTTATACCACCTTGTAGATCACGGAGTGCAATCAGATGTTTGTACTCGATTCGGGCGCTATAGGCATGGTTCAACACTGTCCACCACAGCTACTCGTCTTCGACTTGAACACCGACACCTTATTCCATCGTTATCGCTTCGAACCAAGCACATACGTAGCCGGCGCTTCACTCTTCATCACGCCATTAGCAATTGTACACGATCCCCCGCCAAAAGGCCGCTGTCGCAAAATACAAGTCTACATTGTACGTAAGCCGTCTGCTTTCCACTCAAGTAGTTGCTGCTAACTCGTTATAATAACGTGTCCTTATTATTTTTCTTTTTTTTTCTTTTTGTACTAATAAATTATTCAAGGCTGATGTCACGTTTCATGGTTTGATTGTTTATGACTCGGAATTGAATACAGCTTGGCGTATCGAAAATAGATTTATGTATCCCGATCCTGATCATGGCTCACACACAATTGCCAATGAGAAATTCATTCTAATGGATGGCATGTTTGGTTTGGCCAGCGATCGAGAACAGCTCTACTTCCATCCATTGGCCAGTGTCAGCGAGTATGCAGTGCCGCTGAGCGTCGTAAACAACCGTACCAATTTTAAAGACAGTGTGGATGCCATGCCGCAGGCATTTCGTCATGTGGGCAAACGTAGCAGTTCATGTGCCGCCCAGGCAATGGACAGTCAAAGGAATCTCTACTGTGTTACATTCAATCCAATAATGTTGACTCGTTGGAGTCCGAACAAGCCATTCAATGTTAAGTATCAGATCGAAATACCGGCAGATCCAAAACTGATTGAGTTTGTAAGCGGCATGAAGGTGTACAAAAACGATGCTGGCAAAGAGGAGTTATGGATGCTGTCGAATCGTTTCCAGGTAAATAATTGCCAGTGATACTTTTGCCTCAGTTTGTACTGAGTTTAACTGCTAATGTTTTCATTATTCGCAGAAAATATCCAGCGGCTCTATGGATTTTAATGAAGTTAATTTCCGCATTTTGCGTCGACCACTTGATGACATACAACACGCGTCCGTTCAAGATCTGAGTCAGCGACTCATCTTCACTTGATTTTGCAAAAGCTTAGTCCATTGTGGCATTGTGGAAACCTTTTATGGAAAGTTACTGCACAATATTATTGTATAATATATGCACTTTATAACAGTATTTGCGACTCCAGTATAGAGTACGATATACACATTGTAAGCACAAGGCTGAATTTTCGAATTCTTACTATATTTAAAAGCACTTCAACTACTTATATTCAATTACTGGTTATCAATAAAGGTGTATTATTACACCATATGGGCTGAAAACTATTTGGCCTAATAATGAAAGAACATTATTTTCAATGAAAAAATAGCTTTATTCTTCGACATGAGCTCAATTTGAAATGATTTTTTCTATATCGTTGATATATTGCAACGGTCCTACAACATTTCAACAGCGGTTTGCTGGTGATATCAAATTAGACGCCTTAATCTTCCTATTTTAGTTAAGCCTCATTCAAATGAGCCCCTTTTTAAGTCTGAGAAAAAAGCTTTAAGCCGGGTCTACCGAATATGGTGTGTAGAAGACTAGTTCATTTCGGAATTGCTTCCATTTCTATGTCGTAAAAGAAGCTCAATGGGCCGGAGCTTTATCGAGTTTAGAAAGTAGCGTGGCGCATTGGAACACAATCGATTTGCGATTGCGATCTCTCAGTCAAGCCAAAAACCTTTCAGCTTATGTAGTATATGGTTTGGAAAAAAATATTGGTGGCTTAGATTCAGATGTTCTTAAATCGATTTAGAAATTAGACGCAGTACCTTCAAAAACAAATTAAATATTGAATATATCGGTAATGGAAATATTAAAATTTAAACTTATTTCTTAAACTCTTTAACATTTTCAAGTAAAATTAGAGAAAATTTCATGAAAGGTTGCCATCAGCTTACTATCAAGTAAAATTTTTTAAATTAGTTCATAGTAAAGTTAATTATATGTATATACTTTTAATTAAGATTAAGCTAAAAAATAAATAAATAATAAAGTCATAAATTATTTCAATAAAAAATTAATTAAAATAAACAAGGAGTGGCATAATTCTGATGAAAACTATATTGGAACTAAGGAAACATATGAATCGATCTTAGATGAGCTATTACAATTTTAGTGTTTTAAAGAAACGACATAAAAGGAAGTTAACGGGTCGTGGATCGTTTTTAACATAAAATATTTTTATTTATGTATTGAAAAGCAGAGAAAAATAGTTATCACCCATAGTTTCAACTAACAATGTACTAAACATGATGTAAGACATTGTTTGAGACAGTAAAAAATGAGAGCAAATTTGACCCGGACAGACGAAACAAACACATTTTGAAGTATTTTAATCTAATTCTTTATTATCGTCTGCAACAAATATGCTTCTGAACAAATACAAGCATACCAAAGCCTTGTCCCATAATCCTTACACTTGCAACAAGCCTTATCTGGAAAGGACTTCGGTTTATGCATGCAGTTTATATGGACCAGTCCGGGTCTGATAGGCATATCATCAGATACCTAGTATATCCTACACAACACACGACAAACTGTGGAACAAAGAACGTTTCAATTCGTACTCATTATTGAAATAACTGGCTGAAATATAAGATTGAGTCTAACGAAAAGAAAAAATTTATATATGTACAAAGTCTGTCGCAAAAGAAACAGGACTGTTAAAAAAAACAACAAAAAATTAATATTTTTCAAAAGTTATTGTTTATATTCAAAGTAGTTTCCTTGTGCTTCGATACAGCGTTTAGCCCGGTCAATTAGCATTTCAAATGAGTGTTTAAGGTCATTTTTCGGAATGCTCTTGAGAATATCGGTCGTCGCCTTTTGGATAGCTGAAATGTCCTGAAACCAGTGTCCTTTCATGAGCACTGAGTTTCAAGTTTTCCAAATAGGTAAAAATCACACGGTGCCAGATCAGGTGATCAGGATGAGTGAATAATGGTTAATATGGAGTGTTTTGTCAAAAAATCAATGACAAGCGTCGACCGATGAGACGGCGCATTATCGTGCAACAGGCGCCAGGACCCTGCCTCACGGTATTGTGGTCGAGCACGACGAATGCGTAATAAAAGACGCTTCATAACACCAAGGTAAAATACAGCATTAATCGTTTGGCCAGGTGGGACGAACTCTCGGTGTACAATA
The DNA here is from genome assembly GCF_024586455.1 of Bactrocera neohumeralis. Lineage (NCBI taxonomy): Eukaryota > Metazoa > Arthropoda > Insecta > Diptera > Tephritidae > Bactrocera > Bactrocera neohumeralis. The sequence goes on from NC_065919.1 coordinate 70,180,560, forward strand.
CCCTCAGAATCGTAAAAACAAATCAGCATTGTCTTTATTTTTGACTTCTGAAGACGACCGACTTCTGATCGTCACAGAGGTCCTCACGACCTTCCTGGAATCGCTTAAAGCACTCATGCACATTACGACGGGATAGGCACTGATCACCATAAACTTTTTTCATCATTTGAAATGTTTCAGTAAACGTTTTCCCAAGTTTAAAACAAAATTGAATATTTGCTCTTTGCATTTTACCACCGATGACCAAAAGCTGCTGTAACTTTTTGATCGATAACATCGATTGCTCTTGGGTGGTCCATTCGGAATCGCGAGCATTTCGTGTGGCAAATGTAGCGCTGGCTTATCTTGTTGAAACCACATAGTAGTTACCCAATTGTCTTAAAATTTTTACGAAATGTCAACAAGAGATCAAACTTTTTATTTCATATACCCACCAATAGGTGGCGCCACCAGAAACAGTTATATTTAAAAAGTTCTGTTTCTTTTGCGACAGACCTTGTATATTCATACAGGCTCACTTATTGATAAGCTTCATTGATCTCATGTTCTATTATTCGAAAGAATAATTTACAAAAACGAATTTCCTGCACTCTTGTTTGCATAAAATAAGCTAAATGAAGCCAAACAATAAAAGTTGAAGTAACTGGCCTTCCAGTTTTGTTGTACTGTAAGAATGTGTTTCCTACAATACGGCACTTAGTAATCAAACAACCATTAAAATGCAAACTTAATTAAACTTACCCTCAGAGAGCAGAGCGAAACGGACACAGGACTTTGCCACAACGATTTATTGGACCAATTTGACATAAAATTGCAGAAAATATATATACTTTTTGCTTAATTCGTTACTAAACATTGTTTAAGACATAACTTCTTGTTTTCTGCACGAATTTATATTTTCTAATAAGTTATATCACTCGTTTTAAAATTTTATGTGGAGGTCGGAGTGTTAAAGCACATATTTTATACTACTATACTCTTCAAGAAGGTCCCTTTTTTGAAGCTGAAAAACGGAATGTTTGTAGGCCATCAGCTTCAGAATTTGAATCGCGTTATCAATCAATGCTTCCGTTTTGATTATGAGTAACTATTTAGGAGAAAGTCAACCCACGGAAGGGCTCCTTTGACTGTAATTCCCTTGAAACTTTAGTTCTAACCACTCCTTAAAGTAAAAGCTTTTGATTATTTACAGTAACTCAATTCGATTTAATTGAACCATACAGGTTCTTTCCTCTACCAAATATTTAATTGTAATTCTTATATACATATGTATGAATTCCATACGGCTTATTATTTATACATTTTAATACTGGTATTAAAGCAATTAGTCTTTTATTAAATTTGCTCATTCGTCAAAATTATAGGTATATGCATATGATTTGATTGACATCTTAATTTGTTTTATTCATTATTTCAAGTAACGGAGTGTACACATGTCCATATGTAATTACATTATTCCATTCAAAACTTTTATTAATAATAAAACACAAATAATAACAAATTAAGATCGACTGATCTTCACTTGATTTTGCAATAGCTCCAGGATTGTGGAAATATTTTATGAAAAATTAGCACACAATACTCGTATATAATATTATATATGCAGCTAATAACTATTTGTTTATTATTTGAAAGTATAATATGACACACACCACATCTTTGTCGATTTTAAAGCCGCCTTCGGTAGCACCAAAAGGAAGCCGATATAGCTGAACTTGGTATCCCCGCAAAACTAATTCGGCTGTGTAAGCTGACGTAAAGCATTACCAAATGCTCCGTTAGAATCGGGAAGGACCTCTCCGAGCCCTTCGATACCAAGCGAGGTTTCTAACAAGGCGACTTTTTTAATATATTACTGGAGAAAATAAAACGAACTGCAAAACTAAGTAGAGAAGATATAGAAGATCTTCTATAAGATTTATATCATTGGTTTCAACAACAGCGCCGTTAGTTCTGCTATCTCCAGACTGGATAAGAAAGCGAAGCGTATGGGTCTGGTTGTGAACGAGGTTAACAGAATTATCTCCTGTCATCAAACAAACAGCCTACGCATTCCCGAATTGACCCACACATGACTGTAAACAATCAAAACTTTGAGGACGTTGATAATTTCGTCAATCTTGGAACCAGTATCAACGCAGAATCACTCTTGTGCTACTTTAAACTAATTAGCAATTGAAAAGTAAAGTCGTATCTCAACAAACAAAGACCAAACTCTAAAAGTCTCTCATTATTCTCAACCTGATATATAGCATGGGCAATAACATCATCAGATAAATCGGCTTTAGAAGTGTTCGAGAGAAAGGTTTTGCGAAAGATTTATGGGAATTAGGAGACAGCGGCTGCGATGGCTAGGTCATGTTGTCCGAGTAGAATAGAACATTCCAGCTTTAAATGTTTTCGATGCAGTATTCGACGGTGGAAGCACAGGAGGACAAAGACCTCCACTTCGTTGGAGAGATCAGATGAAGAAGGATCTGGCTGCACTTGATATCTCGAATTGGCGCCAAATAATGAAAAAAAAACGACTTGAATTAACTTGAAACCGCCTTAGTGGTGTTTACGCAACGAAAAAAAGTTTTTTGCTCACAAAATTTTGATGAAATTGAAGTGGTACTAAATAATTGACGAGCAAAAGCCAAACTCTATAAGTCGCTCATAATTCCCGTCCTGCTATATGGTACAGAGGCTTGGACGATAACGGCAACCGATGAGTCGACGTTGCAAGTTTTCATTCTGCGAATTACTGTTCTGCATTGGCCAGGGAACGATGACCTGTACAATACGACGACATCGACATAGTTCAGCGAATTAAAAGACAGCGGCTACGCTGGCTAGTGGAGCAGAGGAAGAGGAAGTACTTCTCTCCGTTGGAAGGACCAAGTGGAGAAGGACCTGGTTTCAAGCTTGGTAAATCTTCGCCACAGCGAAAAGAAGAAACGACTCGCGCTGTTGTTAACTATAATCGCGTAGGAAGTAGAAACTACATCAAATAATATTTTAGAGTGGAACAGATCGACTATAAGAGCAATTAGAAACTACATCAAATAATATTTTAGAGTGGTTAAAGCATAGTACAATTGAGAGCCTCTATCGGAACAAAATAAGCATTAAGTATAAAGATTCCAAACACACGACGGACCATGGAACAGTGAATTCTTCAAGCGTGCTGATTATTGAAATAACTGACTGAAGTTTGTTGATTGAGTCGAATGAAAATATTATCATCGAAATAAATATATGTAAGCAATGTATATACATGTGTAAGTATGCCGAAATTTGAATTGCTTTGAGCGACCTTAGACCTCTGAAAATCTTTGAGATATACTGTTTCTACAAAAACAATAAATTTTATAGATTAAGTACTTCTCTTTTAACATAAATTAGAGGCTCACTTATCGATAAGGCTCATCTCAAGGGAGACAGCTTACCGTGCTCATTCAAAACAATAATTTATAAAAACGAGTTTCCGGCACTTGTTTACATACAATATGTAACATAAATGAGGCCAAGCGCTAAAAGTATTCGTATACAATCATTGAAATAACTGAGAAATCCCCTTTTTTACTGTCACTCGTTCTTACGATAAGGCACTTAGTAAGCAAACAACCGTTAAAACGTAATACTTAATATAACTGTTTAGGGCCTAAAGTCGTGAATGAAAAGCACATAAAAAATGCAAGTGAAAATTATGGCATGCAAAAAGCAATTTGCCAACAATTTGTCGAATAACAAACCATGCAAGGAATTTCGTGATAGCACACATAATGCACATTCGTATAAAAATGCTCCGGTAAGTACGAGCTGTACGTGCTCATACACTATATATATGTATGTATATATCTTTTCGCACACCCTGCAGGAAAGATCGGTACTAGTTTAACAATTTATAAATAATACTTTTATGGTTGTTATAATGTTAGAGTTCGCTTCCAAGTGGGACCAACTTCCTCCTTACCTTATCAGATCAAATTTAAAATAAAAGAATTGAACAACTTTTTCGAGCCGCCGAAAGGAACTTCAACACTACTAATACAATATAACTGTAGTACATACATTATATTATATTTTTCTTATATAATGATATACAATTTTTACAACAATAACGTCAGATAATGGTGATAGAGCAAGGAGCAAAATATACCGTCAATTCGGAATTAATGTTTTATCCGACCGGGTCTTTTTATGGCCTTTAATTCACGCATGCGTTAATGTAAGGTATGAACCTGTGTAGTTTTGTATATATGTATAAGTATACATAATATATGCGTTATTATAACTTTATCGCATTTTGCACTTTATTTAAGTCAACGCCAATCAAAACTAATTAAATTTCTATTAAGTTTTTTCTTTATATAGAAAAAAAGTTATATAAAATAAAAAAGGAAAATGGCTGCAAGTTTCCAAAATGCATTCAAGCATTAACCGATAATGTATATGAACTACTTTGTAGTGTAAGGGAGGTTCATTTCGTACACAAAATTTATTATATAAATTATAATTCCGCATATATACAAATATATATTACTCGATTTATAAGGAATCGGTCGAAATTTATTTTACGATTATGTTGAGTTCTTCATAGAGCCGGTTAAAATCAAAAATCTGAGCACCATGTTTTACGAAATTAACGGGTTTTTCAATGCCGCTACAAAAGTAGACCGACAGGGACATCAAACGACGCCATACCTTTTCCCGCTCTTTTGACATTTCTCTTCTTAAGGTTTGCCATTTCATCATGGAAAGATATACAATCCAACAACAATTAAAAATTGTTAAAATATACTACCGAATATTGCAGTCTGTGGCCTCAACTTTAAGAGCGTTACGTCCAATTTATGGTCGTCATAATCGTCCTGTCAGATCAACAATTGAGCGTCTAGTGGAAAAATTTGAATTCACAAACATAGTACAAAATGTTGCCGTGCCAGTGAGACAAAGAAGTGCCCATAGTGTCAAGAATATTGCTGCCGCTAGCGCATCAACTGAGGAAGACCCAAATCAGCCTCACATACGTCGTTCTCAAGCGTTGGGCATCTCTGTGACGACGTTGTGGCAAATTTTGCAAAAAGATCTTGATCTATATCCTTAAAAGATTATATTGACCACCAGAATCGTCGTATGTTCGTGAAATGGGCTACAACTTGAAAATTATTTTCATCGAAAAATCATCTTCAGCGATGAGGCTCTTTTCTGGTTCACAGGCTTCGTCAATAAGCAAAATATGAGTTATTTTTCAGAGAGTAATTCACACGTACTCCACGAGTCACCATTGCATCCCGAAAAAAATACGGTTTGGTGCGATTTATGGGCCGGTGGCGTCATTGGGCCGTACTTCTTCCGTGATGATCAAGACCGGCAGATCGCTACCGCTTAATGACTGTACTTCCACAGGAATAAAGAATTTCATTGATATCCCAAACCGTTTTTGTTTTATTTAGCGCTCTTATTGAAAAACTCGTTATGTAATGATCAAATTGACGTAACCGAGAATACTGGCAATTTTAATAACCCAAACTACTAGATATCCCGAAAAAATCCCTTTAATTCCTATGGAGAAGACATTATAAAAGTCGTAAAGATTTTTCTACTAAGGGAACATACTAAATATAATTAGTATTTTATTAATATACTAGTTGGGTCACCCTAATATTCACATGTTAGCGTGCATGCCAAATAAATATTTGCTCACTTTAAATATACTCCATGAATCAATTGGTTTGAAAGGCTTGTCATTCCCACCACCAATAAGATTGCACAATTATTAGCTTTATTACTAAATCCATTGTTTAATTAGTAAAGTTATAAATGATCACAATGTAACCACTGGATTGTAAACGAGCTTCCATGTTGGCAATACATCAGAAAATCAGTGAATTGCAGACAGCATACAACGCTTAACATGAGCTTCAACTGTCAATTACTTCGGAAATTAAGAAACTATGAAAAGTTATGTTATGTTATGTTACGTTAAGTTGTGATGTGTTATGCCATGCATTAGATTTACGGGCGAATGCGAAAAAATTATCGGCGCTGCAGTAATAACTTCATTAATTTTATTGCACTTTTTGTGCTAACAAATTACTTGAGGCTCAAATCCGGACCAATTACATAAGTAATAAATAGAAATTTATTGCTCATAGCTGCCTATAAGCAATTAAAGTGTTATTTGTGTGCATAGGAGTCAAAACAATTATAATGATGTTATAAAACCTAGACAATGTTTTGAGTTCTTCGTCTTTTTCAAATAGGCCTAAGATTAAAGAAAATTACATAAGATTATAGATTGGGATCAGTCAACGATAGCGATCCCCAACAAATTTTGGATTTCCAGACAAAATCATCGTCAACTGCTGATGTTTGCTGCTGATAACCTGTTAATTTCTGGAAAAAACAAAAGCAGTTAATAACGAAACCAGTCGGCAATCTTAAGGAACAAGCAGTTTCGCATGCCAATACTGTATGTATGTCTATATATTTTGTACGTAAAACATTATCATATTTGTTTAACGCAGCAACAATAACAAAGAAAATAATTCAGAACACTGTATACTTACACGAAAATTTCACTGTATGAATCTTCAAGGTAAGGTAAGGCTTAAAACCGAACGAATTAAAATGCCACAATCAGTCGGTTTTTATATTGACACGGAGACGAGCAATCTACGAAACGTTCCTGCGGCTTAAGAATTCGTATATTTAAGTAATCGAAATTTTAAACGCTCGTAAAAATAAAATTAAATAATAACTTAACAAATGTGAGTGAATTAATTAATAAAAGTGATAGTGCTAATTTCAAATATTTTTTATTTTGAATATTTTTTTTCAATAAAAATATTTGATTTCAGCAACGCTTGTTTGTCAAAATGTGTATGTTTTGCGGTATTATGCAAATAAGTTTTGAAAAAAAGTATAAAAATTGGTTATATTAATAGATAAGATTTCAAAATTAATAAGTGTCTTTTGGTGCAAAAATATGTGTATATGAAATTTATTTTCAAAAATCCGATTTAAAAATATAAAAAGAATATATAGGTGATGCATTCATGAATTAAAAATCATAATAATTATATAGACAGATTGGCGCAGCCCATAAAAACTATAGTTACAAGAATGCCTTCACAATATGGCATTTGGTATGAAAGTATTTTTAATGGGCAGTTTTCATAGAATAGTGGATTTGTGCTCGATCGACGTTAAAATAAGTTTTTATACTCTGGCAACATGTTGGTACAGAGTATAATAGTCTTCTCCACATAACGGTTGTATGTATCACCTAAAACGAATCGAGATAGATATAGCGTTATATATATGAATGATCCCGATGACGAAACAAGTTGAAATCCGGGTGCAAGCTGTGACTTGAATCAAAATTAATATACCTTGATGAAACTTGGTCGACATGTTCTTTGCTAAAAAGTAAGTAGGAGTTCGTAGATGAATTGCCACGCCCACAAAACGTCATGAATCAAAAAGGTATAAAAGGCCATTGCTAAGGCCTAAAGTAGTAGGATATAGAACTATAATTTATCACAGGTGATCGCAGTAGTGAATGGGCACATCTGCCTGCCCTCAATTTGGTTAGTATACATTAGAATCCCTTTAGCACTTCTGTTGATACTTTAAAAATGGATCCAATCGGAAGATGATTCCATCCACATGCCAAATAAGAAGGACTACGCGCTGTTAAAAACTCGGCTAAAATGTGCGATAAATAAAAGAAGTACACCCGAGATGGTATTAGAGGGAATCCCTTTAGCACTTCTGTTGACTGTTCCACTCGCCATATAACGGTACTGTTAAAAACTCCTAAAAGTGCGATAAATAAAATTGTACAGCCGAGATGGTATTAGAGGGCTTCATGGAAGCCGGGATAAGAATTGGAAATCACATATCTCGGCGAAATTCAGACAGAAGCCTTTCCTGTCAATAGTATCTCTGTATTTCAAAAATGGATTGAATCAGGGCAATATTTCCTTGAGCCCCCATATACCTAATATAAAAATTTTCGAACTTTTCCAGGTGACTTTATGCTAGATACATCGGCCAATATTTGAGTTATCTCAAAGACAATAACAGATTATGTTTCACTCATAACAATATATCTTTGTGCTTAAAATAGGTACAATTGGGCGAAAACTTGACCTAACTCCCATATAACTATTACCAGAATTTTCGAAAGTCTATGTGAGGTAACTCCCATATACAACTTATAATGATTTTGGTTATTCTGATAAATCTTTTGCTGAATTTGTCGGTCAGTGTATAAGTTATATAGAGTATATGTGCATACTACTCTGATCATATTGTAAGGTGAAATATTATTTTGATAAGTTTTGTTTTTCTTAAAGTTGGTAGTACTGTTAGTGATATCTGTGCTAAATTTCATGTCAAAATATTCTTTAGTATTTGAGATACGCGTCGTTTTGTGAGGGTCTAAAAGTTAATCATTCGATTTTTACTATGTCTGATTTTATTGAACAAAGAAGCGCCATGATGATGGTTCATCATCATACTGCATTGGTTATTCGTGTTCATTTCACTACATTTTCAACAAATATCGTGCTGCAACCACCGCATTCGCCTGATTTGCCTTCGTGTAACTTCGGGCTATTCAGCAAATTCACATGATCTCTCCGAGGGCACCGTTTTGAATCAATTGAGGATATAAAAGCTGAATCGAAGAAGGCTCTGATGGTCGTCACAAAGGAGGATTTTATCCATGACTTGAAAATTTGTTGGCATAAGTGTATTGCACCGGGAGGGAATTACTTTGAAGAAGATGAAATGGACAAAATTCACCTTTCAATTTGATCACACAGTATATATAAAATTGCTTAGATTCCGATCATTTGGTTGACATTTTACATCTTAAAGTATTTCCTTGGCGTTGTTTCTTGCAAATGGCAAGAGCATAAAATGTTCGGTTGGAAATCTCAATTTAAAGATCACTGTAATCATTCTAACGTTCTCAATGGCACCCGTTTTGAACATTGAAATCTAATTTTGAAAAAGAAAAATACGTACATACATACATAGCATACGTACATATGTACCTGCATAAGTAATTACTATATGATTGCAATTTAAAGTGTTTAAGATGCGTCAAGCAAATTCTACAACGGGAACTTTGTTTGAAAAGTAAAGCAAATATTACGTCAAAAAATATTTTAAAGTCCATTGACTACTCACTACCGCTATTGTATCTAAGTATTGGTTGGAAATTTTTGTTTTGATTTTATGAGTGGGAAACCCCTACTTGGCTGTGACTACACGCGTCTATATATGAACACCTACATGCCTACATATGTATGTACATTTGAATATGTGTGTTGTCACAGCTTCAGTTTCACGAAATAGTATTCAAACAATCTTGAAATGTGATAATGAGTCTAATCAATATGTTGATAGTTCGACCAGTTGCAGAGATGTGACTAATAGAGTATCTCAGTTTACTCACAAGCAATTTATTGGACTCTCAGAGCAGTTTATTGGACTTTAGTCTTTATACTTGTATTTCTTCGTTTTCTTTATTGACGTAGACACTGCTTGCGCGATTATAGCCGAGTTAACAACAGCGCGCCAGTCGTTTCTTCTTTTCGCTACGTGACTCCAATTGGATATTCCAAACGAAGCCTGGTCCTACTCCACCTGGTCCTTCCAACGGAGTGGAGGTCTTCCTCTTCCTCTGCTTCCCCGGCGGTTCCTGCGTCGAATACTTTCAGAGCTGGAGTGTTTTCGTTGCCGCTGTCTTTTGATTCGCTGAACTATGTCAATGTCGTCGTATATCTCATACAGGTATTTCGTCTTGCCCTCGTTCACTGCCAGACCCATTTGCTTTGCTTCCTCGTCCAGTCTGGAGAAAGCAGAACGGTATTGAACGGCTCGGAAAGGTCCTTCCCGATCCTGACCGAGCTTTTGGTGTTGCTCAACGTCAGTTTACACAGCCGTATTAGTTTTGCGGGGATACCGAATTCAGACATCGCGGCATAAAGGCAGCGCCTTTTCGTGCTGTCGAAAACAGCTTTGAAATCGACGAAGAGGTGGTGTGAATATCTGGTCGTTTATGGATTTGGCAGGTCTAAAGTCACACTGATAAAGTCCACTCAGTTTGTTGACGGTGGACTTTAATCTTTCACACAATACGCTCGATAGAATCTTATACGCGATGTTGAGGAGGCTTAACCCACGGTAATTGGCCCAGATTGTGGGGTCTCCCTTTTTGTGGATTGGGCAGAACACACTTAAATTCCAATCTTTGGGTATGCTTTCGTCCGACCATATTTTACAAAGAAGCTGATGCATGCTTCTTATCAGTTCTTCGCCGCCGTGTTTGAATAGCTCGGCCGGTAATCCATCGGCCCCGCTGCTTTGTTGTTCTTCAGACGGGTAATTGCTATTCGAACTTCTTCATGGTTGGGCAATGGAACGTCTGCTCCATCGTCATCGATTGGGGAAACGGGTTCGCCTTCTTGGTATTTCACACAGTTCAAAAAACTTAAGGAGGTTTCTTTAAAGTTATATTTTCATAATTTTTTACATGTTTGTGGATAAAAATACCTAGCAGACATAAATTGTGTTATCAAAGTCCCACAGAATTCTTAGTAAAATTATAAACATCACTTTACAAATAAAAATATAATATGGGATAAGAAGTTGTCAAAATCCTTTAACATTTCGATATCGGTTCGATTTTGGTATTTCGAGGCCTTTCCATCTTGACTTCCTCACTTGTGTGAAATCTTCTTCCAGCAGCTGATGAAGTTACAGCGTCTATATTCTTAATTGCGTTTGACACGATCAGGATATACACGATGATATACACGTATAAATAATAATAAAACCTCTTAAGCCTTAGGTTGAATAAAAAGTAATTAAAATTTAAACGCGGGCAAGACAAAGTACATGGACGCAACACAGACTCTTGCCAACAGGTACAACTTTCGAATCAATAGGTAATTGGGAAGCAGATCCCTCTGCGAAGCATACAAATTACGCTCTATAAGTTTCTCATCATACCCGTCATATTATACGATGCAGAAATATGGACGATGATGAACCGAGATGAGAAAGCACTTAGTGCATGCGAGGCAACTGCTCTCCGAAAGTTCTTTGGGGTCGTCCGCGTGAGCGATGAGTATCGAAAAAGATGAAACCACGAAGTGTATGAGTTCTACGGCGACATTGATATAATTGAGCGCATAAAAATCCAACGCAACGCTGGTTAGCCCATGTCGTATGTATGAAATAAACGAAAATCTCATTCGAGATCTATCAGTGGATCACGGAATCAATGACGCTCAGGTATGCAATGGAAAGACCAAGTGCATAGGGACCTGTCTGCACTTGGGGTGTTTAATTTAACGATTCGCGTTTAATGTATTCAATTGACTCAAAACGGTTTCCCCGGAGAGGTCGTTTGAGTTTGCTAAATAGCGGTAATAGTATTCCTTGTTGATAGTTTGGCCGGAGGAATTTAGAGTGCACCACACCTCTATAACCGAAGAAAAATGTCAACATAACCTTTTGACCTGCCTTGACGTGGTTTTTTCGGCTACGACTCACCTTTGCCACGACATGTGACCGATTGATCGTCTGTTTCCGGATCATAAGCACAGATCCAAGACTCATCGCTAATAATAATACGTTTCATGACATCCTGTTGTTGGAAATCTTTATTTCATAAACGTTAACGCGACGCTGTTTTCGAAAAAATTGATAGATTTTGGAACCAATCGACATTTCACTTTTCTTGGGTCCAAATGATCTTTCAAAATAGTTTTTTACTAATCTAAGTAAGATCTGTAAGATCTCTGACTGTTAATCATCGAGTCTCAAGCACCAATTCTTTTATTTTTTGACGTGTTAATCATCAGTTATGTTTATGGCCAATGTTCCTGGACGTGGTTCATCGTCAACGCACAAAATTTATTGGAACTTCTTTGTTGAATAATTTCACTCATCGTAAAAATCGCCGAATGCACTTTATGTGCTTCAGAAACACAAGCGTATACTAAACAGTAATGATTATTTTGATGTGACATTAAGCACAGATGTCACTGACAGACCAAGAAAACAAATATTTCGACGGATGGATTTTGGCGCAAAATTTAAATTAAGTTTTACTATTTTTTGACAACAGTATATTTTTAAGTATCACCATATATTTTTTAGAGTTCCCCTAACAACAAACAACAACAAAAATACTAAATAAATAGATACTTAAAAAACATTTGTGTAATAAAAAGATTACAACAGCCTCTACAACGTTCATTTAGGATTTTATTTTTTTCCAGTTTTAGCAGACTTTAATTACAGAAAATGAACCTATAAATAGATTGCGTGTACTATTGTTGTTGTATTATATTAACAATATTACAATAATCAACACCCATTCGCTGAAAAATGAACTCAAACTAAACCCAAAAGAAAATATAACTACAATAGCTTAAACCAAAAAAATAACAGTAATGTGCGCGGCAGCGGCCAGAGATGTCTAGTAATTAACGATTATTTTGTTTATAATCTTAATCCCAAGTTAAAGTATTAGCAGATGTGTGAATGTAAATGTTTATCTGAATTTAATTGCGAATAAGTAACGAACAGGTTTCATAAATATTATTCTTACTTTCACGTGAAAGTCTACAGATGGCTTAGATGCAGTCAGTAGCTGAGCAAGTCAAGGCACCAACAGATCCACAACGCAACACAAATTTTAAAAGTGAAATGTACAAAATAAACCCATTTGTTTATGATTCATTGTAATTTTATTTAACGCAATGCTTACGAATTGGTCCAAAAAATAACAAAAAAAGTTACTAATTTACAGGTATTCAAGCTGGTTTTATCTCATACTGCTTTTGATCGCCATCCATGACAGTCAGAGCGCTTACGGACGCGGCAATCAATGGAGTCAATACACACAACGCCCCAACTTTTCGAGATACAAGGAGTTGAAAAAAGTGTACGAGGCAAAAAATTTGGAGTTCGGATTTCCCAGCGAAGAGGACAGACAAAAAGCTTTACGTAAAGAGCTCTACATACCAGACAATCCACTGCCCATAGATGTGGATGTCTACCATCCGCGTGAGTAATATCTTTCTTTTTAAAATAAATATTTAGAGAAACATAAAAAATAACATTTATATATTACTGTTAGCAAGTGGCGAGCAACCGAAGATATTCGTGACAATACCACGTTTCGGCCAAGGCGTGCCCTACTCGCTGGCCTATCTAACGAATGTGGTGCGCCCCAATGGCACCGAACTGCAACCCTATCCAAGCTACGACTGGCATAAAACGCATGGCGATGACTGTGATGGGCTTACCTCGGTGTACCGGATACAGGTATTGTTTAGCAGATAATAACTGAGGCACAATTTTTAACTTTTCTTCTCCTTTGACGGACAACAGATCGACTCGTGTGGCAAAATGTGGATATTGGATAGCGGTGAAATTGAATTTAAACAACACTGCGCGCCACAACTAGTGGTACTGGATATAGCCACCTCGAAGGTCGTGCATCGCTATCGTTTTCCCAAGGGCATGTTCAAGCCGACAATAAGCCGTTTCGTCACACCATATGTCGACATTGCAGATCCCGCACCGAAGGGTGCATGCGAGGAAGCTTTCGTTTATATGGCCGATCCCACCGGTACCGGTTTTGTGGTGTACGATGTGCAACATGAACGTTCATGGCGTGTGGAAAACAAGTACACATACCCCGATCCAGACTTTGGTACGCACACCATAGCCGGTGAGAGCTTCGAACTTTTGGATGGTACATTCGGTTTCGCGGTAACACCACGCGGTTTGGGTTTGCGACGCATGTTGTACCTGCATTCGCTGTCGAATGATGCACAAGTAGCCATTCCCTTGGATATTGTGAACGATCCCACCTACTGGAAGAGCGGTATCAATTCAGCTTTGGAGCATTTCGTGTTGTTGGGCAAACGTGGCATACAATGTGCGGCACCAGCCATGACCGCGCAGGGCATGTTTCTATGTGGACACCTAGAACCGATCGGTCTTTTCGGCTGGGATATTCGTACACCGTATACACATCAAAATCGCTTGTTGTTGGCTGAGAATCCAACAACGCTGCAGTTTATCAGCGGCTTAAAGGTGATAAGGAATTTAGAGGGCAAAGAAGAGGTTTGGATGCTGTCTAATCGCTTACAGAAGGGCTTCTCCGGCACCATGAATTACGATGAGATTAATTATCGCATTGCCAAATGCGGTGTCGACGAGTTGGTGTTCGGCAGACCTTGCTAGTCGGCAGTGATGTTTAATCAACTTAGTTTAGTACCTACAAAACATTTTTTTTATTTGTATGTATGTGGAATAAGAAGAGGTGTGTGTTTACTATATATTTTAGAGGAGATTTGTTATATATTATATTGTGAAATTCGAGTATACAAGCGCCTATACATTAATAAATAGTATTTCCGCTTATCAGCGAAATTTTTTTTCATTGACCCAGTTTGTACCAAATGCTTTTGAAATTTAGGGAAAACTATATTTTTAATTTTTTATTTCAAAACAACAACAATTTTATTCAATTTGTGCGAATTTCAGTTTAAATATTTTTACATGTTCTGTCACAACAATATCATGTGATATTTTTTCACGTGATGTGATAAAGTGCGTTATGGTTTAAGTGGCATTCTTGTAGTAACAATAAGTAAGTATTTAGAAAATAATAAAATTTATAAATTTTCAGAATTTATATGCAACGTTACCAAGGCATGTGATGTGATGCCATTTCGATTTGATCTTGCTAGTGGCAATAGGTTGTTATTTGCGGTTATTTCATTTCAAATGAAGTGCTTACACTGCATCACTCAACAAACTATATTAAAAAACAATAGGGCATGGTAACTTCACATCACGTTAACGTTTCGGATACACATAGGTTAGTTTATTAGGTATAATTTCTATTATGTAAGAAACTGTTTATTTATACACTTTCATAAGACGCATATAAGATGGAGATGGGGCTAAAGTTTTAAAGCAATGCCGAGTCACATGATATTAATGTTTTGTCGTACTATATGCTATTAGAGGAAGCATAAGTAGTATATACGTGACATTCGTGATATTATGATCTGACTATGATATATAAATAACGATATGATAATATATCGGAAAAAGTACTATGGTATTGTCTGAGTTCAATTTTAAGTTTTGGTAATGCACTTCAGAACATCAGATGATGGCAATGTCACATCGCCTATACAGACATGTCAAGTGCTGACTTTGAAAGTAGTTACATGTGTTTTAAGGTGTTCGCATATGCGATATGTTAGTGTAATGACAAAAAAGTTTTCAAATATGATTTAAGAAAACATCAGATGTTGGCAACCACAGACCAGGCCTATTAAGTCTGACTAAGTTATTTACATATATGTATGTATGTATGCTGTAGATGATTTTCAAGTTTTATTGAATAAATTGAACTCAATTAAATCAATTTGACAAATCATTAAGTTTTAGATACAATTTATAAAAACAATCGTATGATGTAATGACATTTTATTGTATGTCATTTGATGGCGTAATGATATGATGTGACATTTTGGTATAGAAATTAATGGGACGAATTTTAAATTTCTTTAGCGCAATTTTTCATTTATGACGCCCTAGATGATATTCAAGTGATATGATGATATAATTGAAGTGATATATCATATGATTTCAGTATATGCTATGTATTATAGAGTGAACTGATGTTCTATCAAATTAAAACAGCAAATCATTAAGCATTTACAACAACAAACATATGATGTAATGATATTTTATTGTATGTCATTTGATGGCGTGATGGTGTGATGTGACATTTTGGTTAAGCAATTGATGTGACGTGTTTTAGTTTTAGTTTTCTATAGCGCGATTTTTTAAATTATTTTTTAAGGTGTAAATATTTATTAAAGCATTCACTTTAAATCACATGTAGATACGATGCTTTATCATATGATGTGATTTCGATAGATGAGCAGTTATGAGATTTGATTTCATTATACCTACATTATGTGTCTCTATAGTCAATAGGGACAGAAAGTCGTAATATTTAATGCTGGGTTATAGCACTGCATGTGTAGAAGAGCTCTTTAACACCTCAATGTCACAGCGCTGCCCTCTGCCGTGGGGTCAACCATAGAGCCAAGTGCAGCTAACTCTTCATTCATATAAACACAAATATCGTTGAATACACGTTGTTGTTGAATGAATTGTCTTGTGAGTTATTTGTTCCGTTCTTATTGTTTATTATTTACACTTTCGGTTTGTTTTTCCAGGTAACAAAGAACCCTTTGGGTTATACACACACAATGTACTCGTACGTAGCAGCATCTATTCTAAAGTAAATCACTATTGGAAAACTATTACAAAGCACGGTGGAAGCTGCAGTGTTAGCCAGCCACTGGCTCAGTCTTCCCATATGGAACACTCTGATTTGACTGACTTACACACCTACAAACATACATATGTATTTGCAGTCTTGCCTGTGGTCGCTGCCGTTGCACTGTTATTCGTGTACCTGTTAAGGCTTTATAGCCAAGTTGGTCGTTTGTTCTTTGCGGCCTGGCAGTTAAACAGTCAAGCGCTCACTCACTCACGCGTGCAAACAATCGTCTGGAGCGGCAAATCAAGTCAAAAGTATTTGGCCTAAGCCAACCGTCTGACCAAATACTCATTCGAACATACAACTATACATATCCATATATGTTGTGTGTGTGACAGGATGTGTTGGCATTGATGTCGATTACCAGTAAAAACAGAAAAAACTGTAAATAAATTGTACACAAACATAACTCAAAATTGTATGCGGTTAAAGACGAACGATTTGTGCCCTACTTTTGGAACATTTTACAAAAAAGTGAATATTTTTCTTGGCGATTGAAACCACAACTTGTAGGTTAATTAGATTTTGAAATTCTTTAATATATTTTGCAATTAGAATCCTTTCTTATTAGCTTAAATCTACTACGAATCTTATTCGCAAAACCGGGTTTCGAACTGATCGAGTAGTCTGAGAAAGTGTTTAGAAGAGGCAAAAGCGGTATGAGGTTCGAAACAGACCACTGATATTCGCTGATTTTAATGCCGTTTAGCTTACAATTACGTCATAAAGAACCTGTGTCTTTAATGCTGATTTATCTTCTACTGAATCAGTTAGATATTGTTATGGTATAAACCGAAATAAAATTTTTGGGTCAAGCTTTTTTAGCAATATTTTGGGGTTATTTCAAAAATCACATTCTTTTGCTCGTCTGAAATCTTATATTTGTTTCCAAAACCCATTCTCCATACTGTGTTGGCGTTTTCTTGCGCTTTTATTTCGAAGCTTCAGTCGGAAAAAGTGTTGGTCTTAATGCAAACGAAGACAAAACTTTGGGTTCATTGTTCTGGCTTTATTTTCAGTTGGACATGGACAAAATAGTTATAGTTCTCAAGTAAATATAACGGTCTTTACTATTAGAGAGACTTATGTCTCTCCTTTATATTTTATAAATTACTCGTCTTCATTGTCCGAAATTCAAACCTGTAAAGCTTAAGCAACTTGCATCTAATTCCAACAAAAAATGCCTTTATCGTAAAGTTTTACAGAACAAAAAAGTTATTCCGCAAAACACTTCGAACTAAAATTATATCGAATCAAAATTCAACAAGTTCCAATTCACTAAATAATTCTAAGCCATTTGAGTGCTTCTAATATCTAATTTGTGAACTGTTATAATCATTAACGATCTACATTTGTATATCCAACTTTACTAAGAAGTTACATGGCTTTAGGGGTTTCAAAAAATATATTTTTTATTGTCTTATTAAATTCCACAACACCTATACAATTGTCGTAAATTTTCAAATTGTTCCGAGCAATAGTTTCGGAGATACAGCCTTGAGAACTTATGCTCCCGAGGTTAGCTGGGCTATGTGCACCGTCGTTAAACGCATTTTTCTCGAACTGAGAACTACTTCTTCGATCTTCATGAAATTTTACACAGGTCTTTGAGATACAAATCTTAAAAACTTGTGCGAAGGATTTCTTTTTCGACTACAACTATTTGAAAAAAAATACGTGAAATTTTCATTTTTTTGTAAAAATGTCTGCCAAAAATCCAATTTTCAGTTTATTTTTTCTTTCGTCCGAATTCCAAGTTAAGGTTTTAACTAAAATACGTATTTTTTCGCTTTAGATGTTTCTGTAAGGAGTTATCCTGCCAACGCGTGCGTATCTTTTTTCCGAGTAGTCACCGGAAATAGCGTTGCGATGACCGCCTTCTTCCTTCTACTTTCGCTCAGGACGTCACAAATGAAATGATTTTCAAACGCTCGTACAAAAATGTCACAAACTCTATTTCTATTATTACTGAACAGCATTAGAACACGAGCACAGTCGTATATGCCGCACTCTCGTCGGTGTAGCGAACAATAACAAATATCAATAAGTGTTGCCGGTGTTGTTGTCTTGTCTGCAGAATAAAGTGATTTTGTTCTTTATGCTACTTCGACGTGTAGTGGATAGTTTACTTTGACGTTTGGGTGCATTCAAGAATGCCGTTGGCTAATTAGACTTGGTTAGCGCCTACAAAAACCCGGCAGACATCTGTATGTATGTTCAGACATAAATACAAGCGCACGCATATTTTCACTGCACGTAGAAAGCGGCATTTGAAGAGGATGCTGCACGATGCACGCAGTCAGCCAGGGCGCTCGATCAGTCAGACTTTAGTAACACGTCGAGGCAGACGTCACCCGCTCAAGAACTAAGCTCTGCTATTAACTTAACTGTAATATTTCGATTATTATTGATAGCTTTGTGTTTGAAAAACGTTTTGTGATTGTGTGAACTTGAACTTTGATTTGCAATATGTTGTTGTTATGTTGCTGTTTTGTGCAACTGCTGGTCCATTTGGTCAGTGGCGGTGCGGCAGAGAGTGATGTTGAGCCACTGCTGCGTAGAAAGGAGTTCGTTACGCTGCATAAATGGAGCGAATTGAAATTGGGTGTGCCCGAAGGCTATCAACAACCACCGACGCTGGATGCAAACCGTTACGCACAGGATAAATTGCTGCCAGTCGATGTGGATGTGGAGTACGGCGGTGAGTGATTGTTTATTATTGTACTTCATTGCAAAATAAAAGAATATAATAACTTGGAATTATATATTAATTATGATCTGCCGCACTTTCTCACCCTCACCCTCTCTCTTTCTGCGCAGATGACGGCTACCATCGCACCTTCCTAACCATACCACGTTTGAGTCACGGCGTTCTTTACTCCCTAGCTGTGGTCGCCGATAGTGACAACTCGACATTGCTTAATCCACTGCTGGTGCCGTATCCCAGTTATGATTGGCACTCCAGCTTTGGTCAAAATTGCAGCTCAATAACTTCGGCCATACGCACTTTTGTGAGTGTTTATAACACGATTCCACAGACAATCAACCATATCTTTAATATAACTTCGCTCTCTTTCTTGCACTCTGCGCTTCACTTCCTTAGATTGATGACTGTTGGCGTTTGTGGGTGGTTGACTTGGGTCAAATTAACGGTATTCAGTATTGCGCGCCTCAAATACTCGCTTTTGATTTGGTCACCGATCAGCTGATACACCGTTATGTTATACCGGCATCGCAATATACACCGGGTGTGTCCATTTTCACTGCACTCGCTGTGGACATAGATGAATCGGTGCCAAAGGCGGAGTGTAGTACTGCTATGGTCTACATAGCGGATCCCTGGGGTTATGGTCTGATTGTTTACGACATGAGTCGAGGTCAATCTTGGCGCATACAAAATGCACACATGCAGCCGGATCAGCAATTGACACAGGATAAAACAGGCAGCAGCGGCATTTTTACAGTCAGCATAAGTCCAAGACAGCATGACAAGGAAGGCGGTGATAACGGTAAAATATTTATGAAAATTAAAACAACCTGAAAGCCACTGAGTACCGAAAGTGTAACGAGGAAATTTTATGAAACTTCAATTTTTGTACAAAGTCAGGACTTTATGATGTCTTCCAAAGCTTTGACTCCTTAATACAACTTTTCTTTTGAAGATAGATTTAGGACTTATTTAAATGAAGATTTAAAAATTTTTTTTTTTTGTTCCAGCTGAGCGCCGCTTATATTTCCATGCACTCAATAGCTTTTTAGAAGTAAGTGTACCGTTAGTTGTGGTCAATAATGCTTCCCTGTGGACACAGCTTAAGGATACGGAAACACAAAATGAACTGCTGAAAGAGTTTAGAATCGTTGGCAGCCGCGGCATACAGTGTGAATCGGAAGCTATGGACAGTGAGGGTAATTTATATTGCAGTTTGATAAGCTCAAGCGCCTTAATAGCCTGGAAGGAAAATAGCGATTACGATTCGGATCATTTGAAGGTAATTGAGGGAAATGTTGACAAATTAACTGAAAGACACCTCCCCAATATAATTACATTAAAGAATTATATTTAGAAGTATTCCGAAGAAGAAGAAAGGTGTTATATCACTACTCTGGAACATATACCGTTATTTTTATCATGCAAAACTTATTAAAATTTAGAAAATTATTAATTTCTTTGTTTTCAAAATACAGGTCGTCGCTTATAATCCGGATAGACTGCGATTTGTCACAGGACTCAAAGTAAACCGCAATAATCTCGATGAAGATGAACTTTGGGCTCTGAGCAGTAATCCAGAGGTAACCATTTTCATATGAAAATACCAAATAAGAATAATTTATTATCAAATTAACCGTTTTAGCTATTTGTTGGTGGTAATGTGCAAACGGATGATATAAAATTCCAAATCATTGGCTGTCGCGTGAAAAATTTGCTGGAAAATGAACCTTGCTCTGTAGTAATAAATCATTTACAAAATACGATAAATTATTATAAAGAGCATTAAAATAATAAATAAACACTTAACTTCGAAATAATTAAGTAATTCTATATTAATTAATAGCATTTTTATTTTTTATTATATATGATAAGGGAGTAATACAAAAGGCATCATACATTCGGCCGATCTGAGGTCGGGAAGATGAAGAGGAAGCGTAGTTGAGTTTTTAAGAGTTAAAAATTGGTCGGTTTCCGTCAAAACGACAAGTCCTCAAATTTTTGCAATCAAAAACTAAATTTCCTATTTTTAGTTCCAACATTTTGAGAATTATTTTTTATCAATTTTTTTTTATAAAAATTGACAATTTTTTATGAAAATCTTTTTAGAAATCCAAAACAAATCCGTTAAAACATACACATACCAGCGCCATCTAACGTGACAACCTTCGATATTCACAATAGACACTGTGCCTAAGCCGTTCGTCTAGAAATATAACGCCGGTCATTAAATGAATACTGAAAACAGCTGTTTGTTAATGTCAAGAGCCACGCAAGTGTTTATTATTTACACATATTCGATTTTAACATTCCAGCAGTTAATAAAAATTACCGGCAAACAATGGTTACGACGAATTTACAACGTTGGCTTTTATACATTGGACTCTTTGCGATACCCTATTTGGCCATAGTGACCGGCATACTGCGCGCACCTGTGCTTACCAAATGGGAATTGGAAATTCAGCTCTTACCACTTGTATTGCTGGTGTTGTTTGGGGTAAGTTAGCGAACATTCTAAAGCAGAAGCTCAAATCTATTTGATTCCTTATAAAATTAATTTATTTTCACAGGCTTATTCGGCATCTGTAGTACTCTATCGCACGTTTACATTTAACGATTGTCCACTGGCAGCCAAGGAACTGCAAGAACAGATTGCGCTTGCACGTAAAGATTTAAAAGAGAAAGGTTTTATATTTCGCGATTAAGTAATGTTTATAGGCTGTTAAACCTTCCTTGAACTAAGTATTAAGTATAGATGGATACACGTATAAATAAATAAAAATAAATGCATTAACTTAGCAGAGTGAATGCAAAGTTACTTTCTGCATACGTTAGTAACATCTGAAGACACTAATTAGTTTTAAACTGGTCTGACAAGTTGTTTAATAAGTTAGTGTAAGCTGACATGTAAGCTTATACAAATCTCCTGTGACACTATGCCTGCAAAGATTTTCTATATCTATTAAATAAATGCTGAACGCAGTAGATATTTTATAAAATGCAATTATGTGTTATAATGTTTTATTTAAATAATGCCAGGTGAAGCTTCTTTCATTAAGCGCTTATGTGCATTCATTAAGCCAAAGGTTTCATTTTCTACTTCAACAAATTCGCAATATACATATGTATATCATGTAAAATAAATATCAACAGCCAGCCATTTTCCTAAACTCTTCTAAATACATGACAACTAAGTATATTTGAACAAAAGAAATATTTCTATAGGCACCCTGCAATCATAAATGCATTAGGAATAAAATGCTAGTAAAGCACTATTATTATTTTCTATTTGAGTTGCTAGTTTAATTTTATACTCCGTACAGGTTATTTTAAGTTTGACACAAAGTTGTTTGTAACACCCAGAAGGAAAAGTCGGAGACTGTTTCGTTAATGTAACAGCAATTTACAATATGCGACTTTGGGGATTTTAATGCAAGGTTTTTTTTTATTTTTCTCCTAATATGTTATGTAATATTTGTATGTTCGGATATGTAGATAACAAATGTAACCTCCAAGCACTATAAACTATTCCGGTCTACGTAACCAGAATAAAGTCAAGGTCAAGAACTATTCTTTCGAAAGCATTTGTCAAAATTATATGTAGAATATTTTCTTCCACTACTACAACAACGAAAACTTCGTAAGGACATCGCGTGCGAATTAGCTATTCAAATATCGTACTTCTTACACCCACTAGGCATGTTCTAACAACAACAACGCACTCCTCACACTTGCAATTCTAATTCTAAGTTGGTTCTGATTTCCAAAATACTCGCATATTTACTTACATACAAATATTTGAATGTTTGCCGCAAGTGCAAGGGAGACCAAAAAAATATCTCGAAAATATGCCGGTTTTTGAAATGGAAATAGTTATAGGTAAGTAGATTTTGATAATCTGAAATATATTGGATATTACCTTCTTTATTATTTAAATTAAAAGTATAGTAAGGTTGTTGTTGATATTGAGGCAGAATTCTGCCGCGTAAACAGTCCTTGACCGGGTAACGTAGACCAGACTGCCGTGGGAGCGCCAATACTATTAATCAGCGTTGCTTGTATTAAAAAAAAAAACAATTGACTTAACGTTTGTTTTGTAATCTTTGATAAAAAAAAATCCCATTTCTAAACCCAAATACCCATTTGTAAAGCAAATAATAAAATTTTTTTTATTACATTTTATCTTAGAATCTTCAATTTTATAGGCTGCTTATTTACAGTGTACTCGCTGTGTAAGCACTATATATTATACCTTTAAGTAGTAAAATAATATTTTACTATCTTGTATTATATTTTTGTTCTCCCCACAATCAGCAAGCGCCGATAAATTAAAACGTAGACAGAAAAACCGTTTGCGTGACTGCAACGAATAATTTTAATTTCCTCTCAGTGTTAACTAAGTTTATATTACAATAGTTATATATTATAGAATCAATAGTATAATTCGGTCAACGGAAAGTTTATCCGCTTGCTGCATATCACACCCACTAAATAAAAGCTGGGAGTACATACATATGTACATATACTTTTTTGCTTACCTATCTGTCTATGCATACATATGTATGAACATTGATATGTTTAACAATAGTATTTTGCATTTGGCTTGAATCATGAATATGTGAATATGTCTTGCAAATTCTTGTTGGGGTTGAGAGTAGTCTGATGCAAACGATTTATTAGGTAAAAAAATTATTATAATTAAATTAGTTGAAAAATGATATATGTATGTAAGTGTGCAAGAAAAATATTCAAGTTCTTATTGAGTTATAAATTATCTACTACTTTATTACAAGTTGGAAAATTTTGTTTGTACATACATACGTATGTATGTATGTACGTATATTAAAATTAGTACAAATAGAAATATGTATGTATATGTAGTTAGAAAATAAATATTTATTTTTAATAAAACTCATAGCCAACTAATTTCAAAAGTATTTTAATACAGAAAACAGAATTGATATCACAAATAATAATGCCATAAATATTGAATGCAATTATATTATTGCTATCTTGATTCATGCTGCACTTAGGAACATAGTTTATAATTTAAGTTAAGCCCAAGTTTGTGAGCGCTTTTGATAAGAGCCTGATGAAGGTGAGTATTTCCCTAAAATAAAGTTATTATTACGATTTTTATACTATGGCAATATATATATTGCATAAAAGTAATTACTGGAAAATAGATATAGAGTTAGATGTACTTGTTCCAGATTTCTGCAATTTATGCACTGGCCCACTAACGGCCGTTTTGTCAATGCCTAGTTAGCAGCCATCTATCAATTAAGTTCTGGTTAACTCATTCTTTCAGTACAGAACTTTTTTTTCGAGATTCCCTACTTTTTTAAGTGATAAACACGAAAACTCAAATTTCATGGAGAATATTTATTATCATTCGGAAGAATATTCTTTGGCATTTTGAAGATTATCTCTTCGAAAACTTGGGATCTTCTTGGAACTTTTCAAGAGCACATAGAACGAATCGATGACGCTTGGGAAGGTCGGGCGACTTGAGTTCCTGCACAAGCTGTATTTTGTACACTTTCAATTTAAGATCTCGACGTAAAATGCGCCAAGTCGTTCCATACGTCAGTCCGAGCGAACGGCGCTCCACGACTCTCCACGGTCTTCGTAAGCACTCTCAGTTACGGCTTTTATATTTTGTTCACTGCGAGCTGGACGTGGTCTATTCGATCGAATATTGATGGTGTTGCAAATAGTACGCTTAGTAGGTCAATTATGTTGACCACAAGTTAAGCTAAGCACGAAATGCGGTATATTGTTATTGTAAATAAAAAATATTTTTTCGAATTTTAAAATAAGTTCCCTCTCAAATTATACACAAAAATAATATATGTATAAATTCTTGAAAAGTTTGAAAATTAAAAAAAAATTGATGGAAAACGTTCATAAAGAGAATATAAAAATACTCATGACTTCGTGAATTTTGCTCAAATCGACTTGAGCAATGACACAAAGCTCTTGAAATATTGTTGTGTTTAATTAAAAACAAAAACATTAAAAATTAAAAAAAAATTAAGCCCTTACTCCACTTAAAGAAGTTTAAGTTCACTTTTAACTCCAAATAGTAAAATGAACAACCGTTTGAAATTATTAATATAACGGAATATACTAAAAATGTTACAAAAGCTCTAATTAAGACACACTATGCAAAAACAAAATATAAATTAATGAGTATTTAAAAATAAGTATGCCATAAAACAAAAATAAAAATGCTTTGTCGATCTGTCTGCTTCTCATAAAAATTAGTTCTGCTTTTGAAAAAGCTAAAATTCCAGTACTCAAAAGCGCTTACTTTACAACTCGACGCTATAAGCATATATGTATACATGCATATGTATGTGACGCGTATAACAGCATGCTTTATTACATATACATACACACATATGTACATGCGTAAGTATATAATGATGCAGTGTCGGAAGATCAATAAAATGCAACATTTGCCACCTGAACTCTCCCACAGCGCGTATGAAATTAAGTTAGCGATCAGCTCAAACTACTTTCAATTCACATACACACGCACACACCCACCATACACTCTCACAACGCGCCATCAAAACAAATTTCAAAGCGCCTTCGTGCATAGGTACCATAAACTAATTAATGAGTGAAACAAGTCAGCGTAGCCACGACTGGGAGCCGACCACCAAACCAACCAACCGAGTCAAGTCAAACCACCGACAAGCCAAGACAAGTCACCGGTTGGCGGTGTGCCAGTCAAACAAAAAGCTACAGTTCGAGCCCTAGCTGAGACTAGCCGAATGCGACTCAGAGCAAGTGTTGGCAGTTGAATTTTAGGCGTTGCCCGATTCGAACCAGCGTGCTGAGTAGCTCAAAAGTGTTTTAAATTTACTAAAACTGCACAACAATAAACAAGAGTTTATTTTTTTTGTCGGTCGCTATTTATTCAGTTGACCCCGGTGTAGTTCGAATTGTTGTTATTATTGGCGTCTTATACGACGGTGCATCTGCAAGCTACCTTTGTGTGACGTTCGTTGGAAAAACAAAGTTTTACATATCAGCAGAAAATTGTTTAGTAAAAACAAGAAAATTATCATGAGTCAGAACGTTGTTGGTGTGTTCTTGGTGCTGATCGCAGTTGCCAATGCGGTGAAGGTAATAATAAACTGGCATGTCATTTGCAGATTCTAAGATAGTACGATGGTAGTGTACTCGTATATATATATATATATATATATATATATGTATGTATATATTATTTATACATACATATGTATGCACATGCATGCATATATTTACTTGTTGGTACACATATCCGTTGTAAAATTTAAATTTTTGATTTTGAATTTGAAGTTTTATTAATAAGTTAGGAAAATAATATAAATATAGCATGTGTATGCTAATTTTTAGTATATTTGTATGATATATGTATGTATATGTTGACAATTAATATTGTCTATTAAAGTGTGAAGCGAATATAATGGCGGTATAATTAAACTAATCACTTAATCAGGTCATCTATGATTTTTCTATTACAAAACCAAGGAAATATTGTCAATTATTGACTTCGTGTACAAAATAACAGTTCATTAACACCGATCGTGATAAAAGCTACTGCTCATACATATATATACAAATATATACATACATATGTATATACATATGTACATACAGATATTTTTCGAAACCAATTTATAATCACATAAATGTCATGAAAGTTGCTGCAGTATTTGTTTGATCAAATAAAAATATGTAGATCCACGTATACATATGTACATATACACATATGTAAACAAAAAAGAAAAAATAAATAAATATGTATGTACATAAACTCAGATATATGTATGTACCTCCACAATATTTCACAGGAAAATTAGAATATAATTCGTTCTATGAATAACAAGTTATACATAAAATAAATTGGCTAATAAACACTAATTTCTGTGACGATTGCACGCCAACACCTGGCTAACAAAGGGTTAACACCCATTTTTTCTCACTAATCATCATACACAATTACTATATATTTAAAATTTTCAACAAGATACAAAGTATACAGCGAGATATTTATCTGAATTTTATTTCACAGAATAGCGTAACTGTACTTACATACAGTTGTTTATGGTTAGTTGAACTGTGAATTCTTAAATACCTGTAGCTTACTTTTTAACCGAGCAGCTTTTTTGTATGCGGACGCTCTGATTTAAGCAGAGGTGCATCTTATCTCAGTCAATTAGTAAATTGTCTAAAAATCTAATTTTTCGACAGCTACTTATTTTTGACAATCAAACTTAATTTGGTCGATTAATCTTATTTTAATCGATTAGTCGCATTGAAATCAATTAACCTTAATTTGGTCAATTAATCTTAATTGAGTCAATTAGCCTTAATTAAATCATAATTTGGTCAATTAATCTTAATTGATTATTAGTCTTATTAATTACTAATTTTGTGAATTAAGCGTAAATTAGTCAATTGACATTAATTAAATCTTAATTTGGTCAATTAATTTGTGAAGTAAGCGTAAATGAAACAACTGGCCTTAATTTAATCTTAACTCGGTAAATTAATATTAATTTAGTCAATTAACTTTCATTTTGTCAATATTCTAATTTCCAATTAATTTTAATTGAGTCAATTAGCCTTAATTAAATCCATATTTGGTCAATTAATATTAATACAATCAGTTAACTTTGAGTCAGTCAATATTCTAATATTCAATTAATTTTAATTGAGTCAATTAGCCTTAATTAAATCTTAATTTGGTCAATTAATATTAATATAGTTAGACTTGATTACATCTTAATTTGGTGAATCAAGCTTAATTGAGTCAATTAGCCTTGATTTAGTCAATATACTCATTTTCCAGGCCTAACTGCTAATTGACTAAATAAAAGGTCTATGTAAAACATCTATAAAAGACAATGATTTTGGCACATTAAATACCTTTTTTATGAACAATTTATAAGTATGTTAAAATATCGATTTGTAATATGAAATAATTAACCGGAAAAAATTTAAAATTATTTTCCTACAATATTATTATATTTCTACAAAACTACCTTTAACTCAATTGCCGGCTGAAATTTTCAGCTAAATTCATTAGTTACAACTGAACGGAGTCTACAGTATTTCTGTATTTTACATAACTCTGCATTTGTTTAATCATTATTTTTGTATATTTTTGTTTCTTTGCTTATTGCACACCGTAACACTAAAAAAAGTTAAATGAGACAATCATTAAAATTCGAGTTTTTTGTTTTGTAGCAATACTTATGTATGTTAACTTTTCTGCTTTGGTCGCTATGTTTAGCAACCAACATGCGTTTTGGTAAACATTTTCGCTTTTTTCATGGCTTGAATTGAGGCACAGTGGTCTGATGTGATGAAAAATATAATAAATAGTAGTCTGATGAAAAAAAAGCCTACTCAACTTCAAGCATTTTTAATTATTCAGACTCTTAATTTGGTCAATTAAGGGGTTCACCTAATAAACTAAAAACTTGCGAGAGGTACGCGGTTAAAAATAAACTGATGATGATCTAGATGATCTAACTCAAAAACTATTTCAAATATCGATTTAAAATTTTAGTACTCGTATGTTATTTTTTAAGGTATAACGTATCGAAATGTAGAAAATTTTATCCCATCTTCAATTTCATACCAGATGTTGTCCTTTAGCGATTAATAAGTTAAAAATCACAAATTATGTCTTTTTTGATTAATGATCTTAGCTCTCTTTAAATAATTCAAAACTTAAATCACTAATTATGTTTCAAAATTTACTTTCTAATTATTTAAAATCAAACTGTCATCATTTTCAGCGTTGAAGGGAGATTTTAATTATGAGGTAATTTATTATCAGTATAAAAATACTTAATTATTCAACTTACATTTTTTTATATCTTTTCAATTTCGAAATAACAAATGTTTTTTTAATCGGACCACCATTTTTTTTATATACTCATACAATTTCAAATATGTAGAAATGAAACTAAAATTTATACATTTACACAATTTCCGGAGCTACAAAAAAGTTTAAAAAACTTGCCGCCCATATCAAATTTTATGAGCAATTAGCTTGGCTCCGCCATTCTGTGCAATAACTTATCTTTGTGAGCAAACCGGTTCTGGCGACAACGCTGTGAAGTCAAGCTTAGCTGCAGGGGCTTGTGTCTACACCTTTTACTAACACTACCATACAACTTTTACAGCGCATATGTTTTTTGTTGCATTTTTTATGCTTTTTAACTTTTCGTTTATGCTTTACAAACGGGTTCTACATGCAAGTTGGTAGTAAACATAAACATAAAGAGGCAGCACGCTGTACAACAAAAACATTAGCTCAATTTAAAAAGTCGGTTTCAGAACATTATTTTATTTCATTGTAAACAATTGAACAGGCGAATTTCAATGTGGTGGGAGCCGGTTGAAAAACAATTAGAATTTGAATAAAAATACGCTCCGATGCGCGATTGGCATATGAATATATAATCCTATATATACTGCATTTGTGTACAGGAATTGATTTCTCACATATTATTGTTTACTACTTTTTATCAAGAACCCGTTTCTCTTTTTTTTGAAATTCGATAATTTCGATTTATGTATTTATTTTTTTTAGATTTTTTTTATAATTTGCTTTGCTGCTGTTTGCATACCAATTAACTAAATTGAACGTGATTTTTAGCAAATTAACTGACATCATTTCCATATTTAGCGAATTCAGAGAAATGAAGCATGCACTGATAATACCGAGGAGTAAAAAAATTAAAACTCTTTTGAATTATTGCTACCAAATTTTTAGTTAAAACATGTATGTATACAACAAATATAATAAATTGAATAAATGATAACAATTAAAAGAAATATTTTAAGGTTAATTAGTGTTTTGAACACAAAGATTATAGCCGAAGGCAATGCGTAATAAACTGAAAGTTATGTCAAGAACCAAGTTTATGCGTTTAATGAGGTCGCTTATTCTTCTTCTTTATTGGCATAGACAACGCTTACGCGGTTATAGCAAAGTTTGCCACAGCGCTGACGCCAATTGGAGATTCCGGTTCAACGTAGTGGAGGTCTTCCTCTTCCTCTGCCTCCTCCCGCGGGTATTGAATATTATCAGAGCTGGAGTTTTTTCATCCATTCGGACAACGTAGCCTAGCCAGCGAAGCCGCTGTCTCTTAATTCGCTGAACTATGTTAATGTCGGCGCTTATCTAGTAAAGCTCATCATTCCATCGACTGCGGTATTCGCCGTTGCCAATGCGCAATGGACCATAAATCTTCCGCAGAACCTTTCACCCGGAAACTCGTATCGCCGACTCATCAGGTGTGGTCTGCACCATACAGGAGGACGGTGATGATGACTGACTTGTAGAGCTTGATTTTTGTTCATAAAAAGACGACTTTACTCCTCAATTGCCTACTCAGTTCAAAGTAGCAACTGTTGGCAACAGTTATTCCACGTTGGATTTCGAGGCTGACATTCTTGTTGGTGTTAATATTGGTTCCAAGATAGACGGAGCTTTTGGTATTGCTCAAAGTCAGTTTACATGCCATATTAGTTTTGCGGGGATACCAAATTCAGACATAGCGACATAAAGGCAGTTCCTCTTCATGCGGTCCAAAGATGCTTTAAAACCGACGAAAGGGTATTGTGTGTCGATCCTCTTTTCACAGGTCTTGGGTCGGCTTTAGTATACCGTCCCAGGATTTCGGGAATAAATGGGTATGGTCGGATAGAGGAGATTCTCCAGACCAAGAATATATATAGTTATAGCCGCAGGAAGCTTATAGTTTTCGAGATACTCGCGTTTAAAGTTGAAAATTTGCAATATTTTAATTACATATTTTCTATATATAAAATTAATTTTGCACTTATATTTTTATCCTTGATCAGGATAAACTCCTCTATCCGACCATATCCTTTTTATCCCCGAAATCCCTGGACGGTATACTAAATTCTTCCCCAGGTCTTTTCGAAGATTTGGCCCTTGTGAATATCTGGTCGGTTATTGATTTTTTAGGACTGAAGCCACACTGATAAGGTCCAATCAGTTTGTTGACTTTAATCTTTCACACAATACGCTCGATGGAACCTTATATGCGATGTTTAGGAGACTTATCCCACGGTAGTTGGCGCAGATTGTCTACCTTTTTGTGGATTGGGCAGAATACACTTAAATTCCAATCTTTGGGTATGCTTTCATCCGAACATATTCTACGAAAAAGCTTATGCATGCTCCTTATCAGTTCTTCGCCACCGTATTTGAAAGCTCGGCCGGCAGTCCATCGGCCCCCGCCGCTTTGTTGTTCTTCAGGCGAGTAATTGCAATTCCAAGTTCTTCATGGTCGGGCAATGGAACATCCGCTCCATGGTCATCGATTAGGGAATCGGGTTCAGATTATCAGCTAACTTCCTCCCATTAAGCGACCACATCTACAAAGATTCGGTCGTTTCCAGGATAGTAGGGTCTACGTAATTGGAACTTACCCGAATTTTTTATCTACCCAAGAACTGTTAATTCTGCCGCTACAACAATAACAAAGATTTTTCTGGTATTATAGAAATATTTTTGAATTTTTCGAAACTAGAAGACGCTTACAAGCCTACGTGAAATATAATATAACCTAGAGTAAAATTTCTTAAATCTATTTAGAAATACTCAAATCCTTTAAATGAAATTTAAAATGCATTTGTTGCTATAAAATGTTTTAAAAGTATATAAAATTTTATTATGTAATATTTTCTTTATACAATTACAACTCTGTCTCACTTTAAAATTGGAAAAAATTATTAAAGTGCCTAGTTTTACCTTGCAACTTTCAGCCATTAGCGGCTTCCGGTTTCGCGAAGCACAAATCGATATATTTAAAGTATGTTTCTTATACGACTCCTTTCGAAGGCAATGTAATAGCAATATTTATTAGTCACTGAAGAAATATATAGTATATGTATGTATTTTGTGTACGAGAGCGGATTGATAAATACTTTAGAAAAATAGGAATAGGTTCGTCGATGATTCGTTTCTTGTTTTTGTAAAATCGAAATGAAAGGAAAAGGTCTTCGAAGGCCGCTAAAAACTTATTTAATAAGTTTCAACGAGTTCCAGGTACCCCGAAAATAAAAGATCACGGTTTCATATTGGCATAACACCAATTGAAGGAGTCATAAGCTGCGAAGATTGCTTTTCTACAATGACAAAGCATCACCTCACTCGTCTGCCGTCGCCACGGCCAAATCGGTAGGATTATTAGTAAGTCTAGTGATTATCTTAGTTGAAAAACCGCCAAGCCAAATTGGAGCCGAACGAGGAAGTTATCGTCGGCAAGGATGCGTATTTTGTAGACGCTCAGAAAACAATCAAGTGTATAGAGCTACAAAGGCACTATGTCGCCATTTTCCTAAATTTTTTCTTGTCGTAAACTAAGTACTCATGGTATCGTTCCCGTAAATCAGAACATGGAACCGTAGACCGCTATTAACTTATATTAGATTAGCGTGAGAATATACGCATATTTATTTTTTTCTAAAATATCTAAATTAAGAAAATATACTGTTTTACTTAATTGCATTTTAAATACATTATAATTTTTCTTCATTCAGGTGCCGGTAACCATCTACTATGAATCGCTCTGCCCAGACAGCGCAAAGTTCATTACCGAGCAGGTCTTTCCAGCTGTGAAGGGCGAACTGCGCGACTACGTGGAAATCAACTGGGTGCCTTATGGCAAGTCGCATGTAAGTACCGCTAAATATACATACATATGTACTTATGTACTCGCACCTCTACTCTCTCAAATGTATGAAAGACAAGAAGCATACTTTTGCTTAACTAGCGTTTCTTTGTTTTGACTTGTTGATTGTGAGTTGCCCGCAATTATATCACATGTATGTTTATGGTATACAAGTATAGTTCGATACTAACGCATATCGGTTTTGTTTTCTGTTTGTTCACCTCTTTACGCAGTTCACAACACAAGGTGCCGAAGTGATTTTCGATTGTCATCACGGTCCAAACGAGTGCTACGGCAATAAAGTGCATGCCTGTGCCATCGAACATATTCAGGCCAACTCCTACCAAATCGAATTCACCAGAGAATCACTAACTTTGGACTTCATCAACTGCATGATGAAAGCAGGCAAGAACTTCGATGACAACGTATATCCGGGTGCACGTTGGTAAGTGACGACTGACTGTTATGTAAATCAGGTTACACGCTTGCAAGTGCCATATGTTGGCACGTGTTGGGGTGTTGGCTTTGTTATCGTAACATTCATTAACAGTTTGGTTCAAATTTTGCTGTTATTGTTGTATATTTTAGCGCACGTGAAAATCATATTAGCGCCTGGGAAAATATCCAGCAATGCGCCAACACAACCGAAGGCAGTATTTTACTCAAAAAACAAGGCGAAGCCACCATGCAATTCCAAAATCCATTGATAAGCGTACCAACTGTTGTCTTCAAGCAGGTGAGTTTTGACATGAAAAGTATTAATTATAAAAAAGGTGGAATTTCATTTAATTTCGGACATATAGATTTTCAAAAAGCCAAGAAAAATGTTGGCACACCAACAATTATTTAGAAGTCTTTCTTGAAGACAATTGTATTACAACATGAAGCTCTCAGCGTTTTTTTTTTTTTTTTGGTAGAGATACCTCAAAATATGCAGCATATAGGAGGAACTATAACAAAATTTTTCCTGAGATTATAGTCGTTGAATAATCATGGCACCGTTATAAACTTAGTAAATTCTGAAAAGAAGATTTTTAATTCCAATCCCCTCTCTTCATAACAAAACATAAAATAATATTTCATTTTATGAAAATTGCTAAAAAATTGCTATCTTGAAGAAAAGTGAGCGGAAAAGTCTTCTAATTATAAATATCTGCCTTAAAGTTGTATTATTCGAAACTGCAGGGTTATAAAGGATGATCCATTTCGAAGTTCCCTACTTAAAAAAACACAAATAGGGAATGTTTATTATTATTCGAAATAACATTCTTTGGCATTATTTTTTGAAGATTATCTCTTTTAAATATTGGCCGCGGCTATGTCTCAGATGGTCCATACTTTAAGTTCAATTTTTGATGACTCGATCGAGCATTTCGACTGGTAACTAGCGAATGACAGGCATGTTTTGCTCCAAGGACTGAATTTATGCGGGACTGTCCGCATAGAGACTTTACATATTCCCACAAAGAAAATACTAATGGTGTGAAATCACACGATCTTGGTGGCCAATCGACCGGCCCAAAACGTGGAGTTATCTGCCCACTAAAGTGTTATCTCAATAAATACATTGGTTGATGCGATGTGTGGGAAGTGGGGCCGTCTTTTTGAAACCAAATGTCGCTGATATCATGATCTTCAATTTCAGGCATCAAATAGTCGGTTATCATGGTGCGATAACGGTCGCCATTAATGGTTATGAACCAATGATTTCACCACAAGAAACCGCTGTTTTCTGCATGAAATGGCCGCTCTTGAATATCTTCACGTTGCTCTTCGTCCCAAATGCGACAATTTTGCTTGTTTACATACCCATTTGAGCCAGAAATGTGTCTGATCGCTGAACAAAATTTGGTTCGAAAACGTCGGATCTTCTTGGAACTTTTCAAGACACATAGAGAGATGTCGCTTGGGAAGGTCGAGCGGCTTCAGTTCTTGCACAAGCTATATTTTGTACGCTTTCAATTTAAGATCTCGACATAAAATGCACCAAGTCTTTGCATACATTACTCCGAGTTGCTGCAAATGGCGCCATGATAAAATGCCAAGCAAAACTGAACAAAAATAACATAACAGCTTGGCACAACTCACGCGCGATCAGTCAAAAAGAAGCTGTTGAAAAAGTGCTTATACTTGGATCACATGTTACATATTAGAGGTTCTCTAGCTCATTCGAAATATTGATTTTAGGAGCGAGTTATGTTTGACCAATGACTATTTTACCCAGAAGCGTTCAAATTTTATTGCCAACATTTTTAAATTGGCATAACTGGAATTCCGTAAATTTGTTTCCACTTTCTAAGGCTCAGAGCGTAATTAAATATAACCTCAAAGCCAAGCAAATACTTCATAGAATTATCTGAGAATCGGCGCAAAATTTAATTACCATCCTATAATGAAAGTCTTTTCGACTCTTTAAATTAATATATTCATGTATCTATACAAATATCTTCAATCAATTGTTTTTATTACCTTATTTTAACTTTTTTCTTATTTTTAGCAATATGATGCCAAGGAAAACGATCAAGCCATGTCCAGCTTCCTGAACGTTGTCTGCAAGTACATTCCTCAGCCGCAGCCGAAAGTGTGTGCCGCGCTCAACTCGGCCGTCGCCACCACTGTTACACCGCTCTTAGCTGCATTGGCATACTTGCTGGTGCGATTCTTCTAAGCTACGAAAGCTCAGTTAGCAAAGCCGCTGCTACAAGCGGGTACCTCCATTCAGCTTCCAATTACAAAAAATTGAGTTGAAGTCAAATATTCGTAAATCATGTCTTCTTTTAATTTTTATTCTAACACAAACCAATCCGTCCAGGTATTGTGATTCCAAATTTTTGTATTCCAAAATATTACCTTCATATGTATGT
Organism: Bactrocera neohumeralis; assembly: GCF_024586455.1. NCBI lineage: Eukaryota > Metazoa > Arthropoda > Insecta > Diptera > Tephritidae > Bactrocera > Bactrocera neohumeralis. Next base: position 70,216,257 of record NC_065919.1, read on the forward strand.
ATATTACAAATGAAACGTTTTTATATTCAAACTTTATATGTACGTACAATGCTTAATATAACAGATATGTGTTTATCTTTATAGTAGAATGTGTTTATAGAGCAAGTTTTAACTGTTAATCAAGGATATTCACATTTGTAAAATATTTAAATAATAAATACATATACATATATACAAAACATATTTTTGCATTGAGTTTTTAGGCGCAACAAATGTTGTATGTAATCTTTAGAAAGTGGAGACTTATAATTATAAGGAATGAGCTCTATGCAGACAGGGTAAACTTTCTTTTTTAATCGATAAACCATACTCCCCGGTACTAGAATTGATTGTGTACGACTAAGAATTGTCGATACGGCATCAATCCTCGAAACTTTAGAATTTTCTTATTTTGCCGATACTATAATTACCACTGTTCTTTGACTTTAGTAAACTGTATCACGTTGTGTAAGTGCAATCGGCTTATGCTAAATGGCGCTAAAAAGATAAGATTTCGTAAAAAAACTTCTCAGACATTTTTGTAATTGCTTGACTCAGTATTCTTTGAGCACACGTCAAATATAGACACCAGCAAATAGAAAGTACGCTTTAGTTTAGAGTTTTTCTATGCCAAATGTGAAAAGGGAAACCAGGCGGCCAAAAATGTGAAAAGTATGTATCGTTTTCACACTATGACAGTCAATCACGCCCAGTTTGAATTTCGCCGATTCCGATGCTCTAACATAGATGTGAAAGATGGCCCACGCTCTGGATGCCAATTTGTCGAAAATATCATAAAACAATGCAAGTTGTCAAGTCCAACACTGTTTACATTTCCCGTGAGCTAAATATTGAACAAACGATCATTAAATAAGGCTAGATACAAGGAGAAACTCGATGTATGGATGCTGCTCGAACCAAATTACGGACTGCGAATGCCTGCTGAATGGCAACAATGTCGATCCATTTCTGAACAGAACGGCGACCGGATAGTCAATCGTCAGAAACATCGTGAGCTTGTTTGGGAGGTTCTAATCCATTCACTTTATATACCGGAACTGCCAATAAGTTAATACTAATTTCTCCTGTCTATGGAGGATGATTCTGCTAGTGCAAATTTCAAATCAAAAGAAGATTTGACTCATCTTAGGGTATATACATATCTACCTAATCTAAGTATATGTACATGTGCACATTAGTTTCGCGTATTTTTCATAAATATTTGCATAATTTAACTCATCGTTAATTATTTTTTATAAAACATTAAAGTGGCTTGTTTTTCAAGGTTCAACGCTTGACGAACAAATGTAATAGATATCTGAGTTAATAATACTGTTGTTTATGCCACAATTGAGTATGATGTTTTGATGCATATACAGTGTGTTTGGAAAGTATCCTAACCTATGCATAGAAGCATACTATACTAGAAACTCAACTTAAATATTTTTATATTACTCATTTAAAAGTTATCAAAACTAGTCGTAATTAGATAGGTGCGGATGTCAAAGATATTTTACTGGGACATATATTTAATACTTCGTATATTCAATACAAATTACATGTAACAGTAGGGTTTTGTTGTTGATATTATGACTGAAAACAACATAAATCTCTGTCGTGGATATTCAGGTTTTTGTTTACACAAAGTGCAGATGATTTTAACTGGCCCTGAAGACAGCTTAGGGAAAGTGCTTTTACATAATTGTGCCGGTCGCAAAGGTCTGTGAGAGGCTTTTTCATTTAAATTTCGCACGAAAATCCATTCGTTGAAATATTTTTTTCAGGCTTGGTATGACTGTCAGGAACATCTATACCAAATATAACATCAAAATAATCATTAGTGTTTAGTATATGCTTGTCTTTCTGAAGTAAATAAAGCGCATTCAGCGATTTTTACGATGAGTTAAATTATTCAACCAAGAAGTTCCATTACATTTTGGGTGCGGAATCAAATTTCTGGTACCGAAACGTACAAAATAGTGGATGCCTTCGGGGATAATTGTTAGTCGCGAGTCGCGACAACGAACCACGTTCAGGACGGCCTTCAACATTAACTACATATATAATAAGAAATTGGTGTTTGAGAATCGACGATTAACAGTCAGTCCTCTTTCTTACTGGCTTCGTTGGAATATCGGAAAGATGAGTGAAAACCATTTTGAAAAAACATTTTTTCGAAAAACAGCGTCGCGTTGACGTCTGTCAAACAATGATTTCCGACTACCAGGATGCCATGAAACGTATTATTACTAGCGATGAGTCTTGGAGCTATGATTACGACCGGAAACAGGCGATAAATCGATCGAATATTGTGGCAAAGGCGAGCCGAAGCCGAAAAAACCACGTCAAAGCAGGTGAAAAATCAAGATTATGTTGGCAGTTTTCTTCGATTATCGAGGTGTGGTATACTCTGAATACCTACCGAACGGAATTATAGGCCGACAACTTTTCGTTTTTGCACCACAATAATGCACCGTCGCGTACTGCACTGATCTTTAGTGATTTTTTCGCAAAATTTTCAACAAATATCATGCCGCAACCACCGTATTCGCCTGATTTAGTTCCCTGTGACTTCTGGCTATTTAGCAAACTCAAACGACCGCTCCGGGAAACCCTTTTGAATTAATTGAAGTCAATAAACGTGAATCGCTACGCGCTGAAGGCTATTCCGGAAATTGACTTTAACAACTGTTTCGAGGATCGGGAAAAATGTTGGCACAAATTTATTGGGGATTACTTTGAGGGGACGACAAATAGTAGATTTTGAAAAATAAATTAAGAATTGCCAGAAAGTTAAGAGTCAGATCAAAAATTCAACCGAAATAATCAAAACTGTCAGTCGAGTTCATATATCACATTTGTATTACGAAACAGACTGTTATGATAGGTTCACACCAAAGATATCGTGTGTTGCATGAGGGACCTTGAAGAAGCTTTCAAAGAGGTTGATTTTACTCAGAAATTCGTTCCAAATACCTATAAATACCTTTTAAATGTGTTATAGTCTAGATAAGTCGGAATTCAAGCTGCTACAGGATTGTCAAGTCGAAGTCTTTAACTACGAGTTCCGGTGTCATTCATGAGCGGAAAGCTTATAAAGCTATTGATATAGTTAAATCTTTAGCATAACCATATTCGTTGTTAGTTAGAAATTTTGTAGAAGTAAAATTTATCAACTGCAAATTCATTGAACCTCTTTCTCAACAACCGTTTTCTCCAGCTGTATCATTCTATTAAAATTTTATAAAATACGAATTGCTTGAATAGTTTTCACCCCTACTGTATCTACGCTAATCCATTACGTAAAGTGTGTTATTAAAAGAATTGCAGCTGTCGATCGTTCAAATGTTCTCGCACGATAAAATCTGCGCTAACGATAAACACCAAAATCGCCATAACCGTCAATCACAAGCACATAACGGTGTATGAAAATAGGAGTAACCAAGCAGTCAGTTAACAGGTATGTTTTTGGATTAGTAAATCGCGTTATAATTACAAACAATTTCGCGATGATTGTGGCACATTGCTGCCATTATTAGTATATGATTATTGGCAACATTGATTGCGATTATGTTGAATGAATAAACAAAATTACCAACGTTGATTCGAATAAGAATTATTAACAGATAAATTTCCTATTCGTGGTAAACAAGCTGATAACAAATTTGAGCACTCACACACACAGCGTCAGTAGCGGTTACTGTGACAGTGACAGTGACAGTAAGTAGCAAGAGCTCGCCATCATAACAAAAACATTACGGCAACAATGTAAAAAAGTGCAAATGACAGCGAAAGGCAAGGATTGAGAAATGCTTAAAAAATGTGTATGTTAGGGTGAGCCAAAAAGTAATATATCGAATTCGTGGGTTAAAATGTAGCTATACGCAGAAAAAATATATCCCCATAAGGAGATATTTTTATACCTTTACAACATGTTACTACAGAGTATAATAGTTTTGTTCACCTAACGGTTGTACGCATCACCTAAAACTAAGCGAGATAGATATGTGGTTATATATACATATACATATACATACTTGTATATAAAAGATCAAGATGAAGAGACGAGTTTCAATCCGGGGCCCCACCCTCTAATAAGTTTAATATACATGTTTCCTAAACCACTAAAGCTACAACAAAATTCGCCCAGCGCAAATGTTATAAAAACTTGTACTGATGAAAAAATGTACAGAATCGGAATGATAACTCCACTCACTTCCCATATAACGGTATTGTTAAAAACCACTAAAAGCGCGATAAATCAATAACTTGTACGAGATAGTATGAGAAGGCTTTAAACTGGGGTCAAAATTGGACTACGTCACGCCCGCCCACATTTAGGTGAAATCACATATCTCGAGACCCACTTTACCGATTTCCTCCAAATTTAGTCCATGACATTCGTTTGATATTCTTACGCTACAGTGTTAAAATGGACGAAATCTGAGGGCAACCACGCCTACCTCCCATATAACACTTTCCAGTATACAAGTCACAAATCAACTAATGTACCTGAAAAAAACTTTACACGAATAGTGCCTTTGAGGTGTGCCATTTTATAACTAAAAGTTGCCCAAATCGAACCAAAACTGTTCAAGCCCTTAGATACCGAATATGTGGACCTCAGGCCCTATAATTGACTTTTTACCGAAAATTTCGGTCAATATGTGAGATATATAATAGAATATCAAGGAGATTCCTTTTCTGATAGTAGTATGACTATGTGTCACTAATGGGTACAATCGGGTCAATACTTCCCTTGATCTCTGTATACCTAATATAGAGATTTTCGAACATCCGGGTGACTTTATACTGCAATTTGTGGCTTATACCATATCTTAACAAAGCTAAGAGAACATGTCTTTCAAGTAACGGTGCTTATAATGAATAAAATCGGATGAAAACTCACCGGGTACTGAGGTCTCTTATTAATTTTAAAAGGTGTCAGGGAGCATTAAAAGTGATATTTGAAAATAGGTAAAGAATTTTTTTACAACTTCTTTTCAACTTTTTTTTTGTATCATATATACAACATACTCATTCCTACTCAAGAATTCGAGGTTTAGTTTTCGGCTCACCCTAATGTACATATATGTTTAATAAGTGACAAGGTGGACACAAATCGAAAACAACACTTGACGTAGCTACTAAATTAGCTTAGGGAAAGGTGTGAAATATATAAGAGAAGGTGTGTGTGTGTGTGTGTGAGTAAAACGCGTGAGAGGCACGTGGCCTCGTGGTTACCCTTTTTCGCAATAAAGCATATATTCTTCATTGAATTCATTTGCATAAAAGCAATTCCAAAGAAAATCTGCTGACCTTTACGATCTTAAGCCCTAATTGTACGACACGTACATACATATTTAAATACAAAATGCTTAAGTGTTTTGAGAACACGTATGCGTCATCACTGATAGCATGATTAGCTTAACCAATTAATCGTTGTAATCATTTACATAAGTCATAAGTCGCCCACGATACACAGTGCCAAAACGCCTTCTATATATAATTTCAACGCACACACCGCAAACATTATTGCCAGCATTTAAAAGAGATGAGCAGCAATCAAAATAGAAAGTTGCCTACAGAACTAAGAAATGACCCAAGGGAAACACTAAAACAAACAAGTCAATCGCAAAAAGTCCAAAAAGCACACACACATACACACAAATATAAAATATACTTAGATCATTGCGCGCTCAGCTGAAAACTTGCTGGTGTTTATTGAGCCTACGCTTTCGGGTATGCGCCTCCCTACAGCAGCCGCCCTTCTCCCTCCCTACAACTGCCGCCCTTCTGCCTTACACATTGCCAAATGTCAAGCAGACGCTGAGGCGTTGGGTGGGCGTCCACACTACAGCAAATCACACTCGTCATATTCGGTAACGCTCGTGGCTGATAGCGTTTTGTGATTGGCTGAAATGCAGAATCCTGTTGCTCGGTCGGACCTTATCGTTGTTAGCCGAGTATAAAATGACAACGCGCAGCACAGCGGTCCCATTCAAATTTTGGCGCTTGCATACTTTAGCAGCACATAGTGACCGCGGTGGCACACAAAGTCAGAAAGAATATTCAAGTTTCAATACACAGTTACGTGAGACAACAAGTGGTGTTAGTCAAGAAAATATATCGACCGACACGTAAGAGTACGCGTAATTGAGCAATAAATAGCGGTAATAAGCGCAAGCAATAAATTATAACAGTTCATAAATTATAACAGTTCATTGCAAAAGAAATCAAGTCAAATTCGTATTGAGTTCAAAAAGCACTGTAACCGCAGTAGAGTTTGGCTTAGCTCAGAAATATTAATCAAAAATATCGTGTGGTGATCGCTCATAAAGATTGCGCTGCACGCTTAAAATATTCAATAATTAAAGACTTAAGCAAATCCATACAAAATCGGTAAGTAAAATTTGGAATTTTATATTTTTGAAGTTTTGATATACATACATACATATGTATCAAATCAATCAAATCAGTCTTTTCATATTTTGTTTCAAATTATTTTGAATGGTCATCTTAAATTTTTCCAACTTGTGGTGAGCTTATCAGGAGGAAAATTAATTAATATTGCTTAAATAATCTATTTTTCTGAAATCCAACTTGCAAAAACTGAATATCGCGGGAAAGTACATGTTTTTTCAGATTTTATTATCCTAAATCTTATTTGATATAAGTTCGGTAATGGAGAGTAGGAAAAGCTTATTCAATTTTGGCGACGCCCAAATGTATGCTTCACCTATTTCTTACTCCTATAAATTACATTTAGTCAAATTATTTTTACCTTCAAAATAATGATCTAAAACTCAAAATCTCTACACTCTTAAGTTAATTTAATAACCATATAAGGCCATAACTATGACTTATAATTATTAGTAACTTTTTAGAGATTATTTCTCGTTTTAAGAATTTTCAAGAATAGCAATAAATTAACGCTAGAATGATTTGGTACATTCAAAATTCAAAATATCTCAAGTATTTCAAAACTCTAAAGTTTGGTTTTCGTGTAATCAAATATCGCAAATGCAGGTGGCAGACTCGAAATTTTTATCGGACTCTCGCGTATCAGTCAAGATTCGGGTTCCATTGGTCATTGTATTGACAATATATTCTCGTAGAGAAGTTTCAGAGAGAAAGTAAATTAATAACGCTGTAGAATAATTTCTGATTTGGTGACATTCAAAATTTTCTGATATTTTTATGTTACAAAATGAAAATGGAATAAAAGCGATTCACAACCACGCCTACTTCCCAACTTCCCATTTCATTTGATTCTTTCACTTTCCAACATTCAAATCAAGCAGCAATGAATATATCGGAATAAAACTTTGCACTAATAGTTCATCTAAGGTATACCATCTCAACTCTAAGAGTCGGACCATAACTGTTCAAGCTCACAGTTAACAAAAATGGTTAAAATTCGGTCTAGTTAACTAGTTTTAATTAAAATATATAGGAAACCCCCGCATATTACTTTTACTTGCGCGAGTATAAAATGTACAGTTACAGCTACACCCAACTCAGACCTTCTTTACATGTTTGGTATCAAAATGAAGTCCACAAAAATGAGGACATGATCGGCCTAACGATTTACTGCAGTTTTTCAGCAACTTATGTACATACATATAAATACACAAATAATATTGAAGTTTGAATGCGAAAGTAAAAAAAAAAAATATTCTAAGACCACCTCTTTTGACCACCATTGCCAGAAGCAATTTGTGTATACCTTGCCAATAGAAATGTTCGACTTTTGAAGCTAACCAATCGGTCACCAAATTTTTGACTCCTACGTATCTGATTTTGTTTTGCAATATTAAAAATGGCTGTCATTACTTTTGACTCAAAGTATCCTCTTCATCTAATATTGCTGGCAGTTCAGCGTCTTCAAACTTTTTTGGTTGTCTTCCAAGTCCTCTGAAGCAATGAAACCATATCACGCCTGTTGCTTCTGATAGAGCATGATCAGCATATGGCTCGACAAGCATTCGATACGACTGTGCAGCACTTTTTGTACAAAATTTAACATTTTCAACACAATTCAAAAATTTGATGTTGTTTGTTCAATGACTGTAAGATTATTGAATATGTTTGACAGATGTCATGCCAACCAAACAGAAAAAATTAAGACTCGTTTACAACAAATCTTCCCTACCAACACATTTGTATACCGCTATACTTTATTTTTCTATATATAAAGAGTGATCCATTTCGACGTTCCCTACTTTTTAAAAGAAAAAACACAGAAACTTAAAATTTAATGAGGAATGTTTATTATTATTCCGAAGTACATTATTTGGCATTTATTTTTTGAAGATTATCTCTCTCAAATGTTGGTCGCAGCTACTTCTTACATAGTCCATCCCGTGAATTCAATTTTCGATGACTCATTCGAGCATTTCGGCTGCTAACTTGTGAATGACGTGCCTAATGTTTTGCTCCAAGGCCGGAATCGAAATAGGATTGTCCCCACAGGAAAAGGTTTAACGCTGTGATATCACACGATTTTGGTGGCCAATAGACCGGCCCAAAACGTGAAATCATCTGCTCACCGCTAAATCCATTGATTAATGCGATGTGTGAAAGTGGTTCCATCTTGTTGAAACCAAATGTCGCCGAGATCACGAGCTTTAATTCTAGGCATCAAATAGTCGGTTATCATGGCGCGACAAGATCTCGACGCAAAATGCGCCAAGTCGTTGCTGCGAACGGCACCGAATCGACTCTTGACGGTCTTCGTATACACTCTCGGCTACGGCGGCTATATTTTCTTCACTACGTGCTGGACGTAGTCTATTCGATCGAATATTATCCAATGCATGATCTGTCAAAAAAAGCGACTGAAAAAAGTACCTCTACTTGGATCAGCCGATACAATATACATATGTATGAGTTTTAAAAAAATCGTTAAAAAATATTTATAAAACGAATACTACTTGCGTGGCTTTTTATAGCAATTATATAAAAATTTGCATCTGCATTGATGGATTAAATGCATATACTATTCATTCTGAGTAAATTCAAGGCAAAGACAACTGGGTCATAGACGCAGAGACACGGCTCTCCAACATATTTATATTTATACACATAGTATATAATTTGTCTTATTTTAAGCCGTTTATTCATAAATTATATTCATATTTTCATATGAATTTCTATTAACAGGTATAAAGATGCCTTTTTTGATCCCATGTCAACTCAAAATGGGACCCATGAGTGTATAAAATGTACACATAAAACTGTTTATTTCACAACTTGCGCACTTTTTTTGCTTTGCACCTATTGAAATATATAATAAATACACTTAATTGCTCTAAGCGCAAAGCTCTAAATGCTAAAACGGTAAAACGCTAAACGTCATATGCGATTCCGCTCCCTAATGCAACGCAATCTCACTTTTTTCACAAGCACAGGATGTTGGCGTGTAACTTTTTCTTTGTGCGCGGCATGAATGGCTGAGAAATAGCAAAATAGGATATTCAAAGTACACAAATGAATAGAAAGCGTTGGCAGAGTAACTGTGTCTAGGACAGGAAGTCAAATGTTGAGCGACGTTCACTTTCTGCTGATTCCATTAGATATTTTTTTTTTTTGTGTTTTGGTTATTTTTTGCGCGATTCATTTTTTTGTTCCGCGTAAGGCTGAATGAGCCTACGGTCATGGAAGCCGAGCACTTAAACTTTGCAGACTGCTCTAATATTAATTCCATAATTAATTGCACTCAAATACACATCCTTATTTGCATACTACATACAAATATGCTTAGATGCTTGTTATAATCATTTAAATGAAGCGTATCGCGTAGAACATCGCGTCCAACATATCCGGTGCGTTTGCGCTTATTGTCTTAAGTAGAAATCAAATTGTGGGACTTACACAAAAAGAATTTTTGATAAATTTTGGTAATCGATATTGAAGTCAAGTTGCATCTGTGTACATGTCCTGGGGCATTTGTAAAGAGAAATGAGTAAATAATTTAAATTGAATTATACCATAAACAAATCTACGTGAAGTAGAGCTAATCTCAATATGACGTTCCAATAATTATGAAAGATTTGAAAAACATTAGGAAAATATGTCTATCTTGATTGTCTTTGTGAAAATTTAAGAATTTATAACCCTTAGTAAGTCTTAGTAAGTATTTTAAAGGGTCCCGGTGGTCTAGAACGTTCAAATTAAGGGTGTTTTCTGGATATTTTTTTAAGGTTTAAAAAAAGAGCAATCGATTTAAAATTTTTACAGTTTATTTGTACACTTATGAAAAGTATAAAAATATTTTTTTGTTAAATAAAAAAAAATTTTAACAATATTAAAAATGGCGTCCAAAAAAAGCTATCTTAAAAAATGACTCCCGGTGCCGTTGTTGATTTTGACTCTTCAGAACATCTGAAACATAAAAACCGAATAAATTACTAATCAGTAGGAGTGCAGCTATCGCAGGAACTACAACCAAAAAAAAAATTGAAAATTAAAAAAATTTCGCGCTTTTGAAGTTCAGATTCTGAAAGCAGCTATTTTTGGACCAGTTTTAGATCGAAAAAAAATCGAAGTTCTTAAAATTAAAATTTGATCGTAGTTCCAGCGATAGATATTGATCTTATAAACACTATATTAAAATTTGAAGTGATTCGGATGGATAGTTTTTTTTCATCAACGGCACGCCGAAAAAAGTAGTTTTGAGATAAATGACATACAAAGCATCTATTCATTGAGCCCCTCGACCGCGCGCTACCTGCTAAAACGGCTGTAGAAGCTAAAATAATGTGAATATCCTTCCAAAAATTTTACAGTATATTCTTAAAGGATTATACTTTCGAACTATCAAACAAAAAAAATCGATTTTTTGAAAATTCTAGACCACCGGGACCCCTTAATCACACTTTTTATAGCATAAAAAATCTATCTTAATTTTGATTGACCGGTTTGTAAGGCAGCTATATGCTATATAGATCCGATTTCGATGATTCCGACAATTGAACAGCTTCTTGGCGACAATAGGACACTTGAAAAATTTCAAATCGATATCTCAAAAACTGAGGGACTAATTCTATTAATTATACATTATACACGAAAGGGTATCCCATATTTTTTCGGGTAACCTTGTTCAGGGTATAAAAATTTTTGGAAATACCATATCATGAATAGGGAAACGAACATACTTATTTATTATATAATTGGTATGTTTGGTAGTAAAAAGTGTAAAAATTGTTATTAAACAAGTTGAAGGCCACCAATGAACTGCTAGCCCACCCAATGATCAATCCAACCTGCTGAATGACAGTTAAAGGATACCACTAAGAGATGGTGCACCCGATTTGTCAATCGATGACCATGAAGATTTCGAATTGCAATTGTCCGTCTGAAGAACAACAAAGCGGTGGGAGCCGATGGACTGCCGGACGAGCTATTCAGACACGGCGACGAAGAACTGATAAAGAGCATGCATAAGCTTTTTTGTAGAATATGTTCGGACGAAAGAATGCCCGAAGATTGAAATTTAAGTATGCTCTGCCCAAACCACAAAAATTTAGACCCCACAATCTGCGCCAACTACCGTGGGATAAGTCTGCTAAACATCGGATATACGATTCTATCGAGCGTATTGTACGAAATATTAAAGCCCATGATTGGCCCTTTCAGTGTGGCTTTAGGCCTGGATCATGAATCAAAAACTGACCAGATATTCCCCATGCGCCAAATTTTGGAAAAGACCCGTGAAAAGACGATCGACACACATCACTCCTACATCGATTTCAAACCTGCTTTTGACAGCACGAAAAGGAGCTGCTTCTATGCCGCTTTGTATGCCCTAAACACCCGCGCCGTTAGTTTCTCCGCAATGGATAAGAAAGCGAAGAAAATGGGTCTGGTAGTGAACGAGGGCAAGACGAAATATCTCCTCTCATCGAATAAATAGTCGTCATACTCATGACTCGGCTCGCATGTCACTGATGACAGTCATAATTTCGAAATCGTAGATATTTGCGTCTATCTTGGAACCAGTATTAACACCAACAACAACATCAGCCTCGAAATCCAACGCAGAATAACTCTTGCAAAGAGGTGCTACATTCAACTTAGGCAATTGAGAAGTAAAAGCCTCTCTCGTCGAACAAAGATCAAACTCCACAAATCATTAATCATCCCCGTCGTGTTACATGGTGCAGAGGCATGGACGATTACAACATCTGATGAGTCGACGTTGCAAGTTTTCGAGAGAAAGATTCTGCGAAAGATTTATGGCCCTTTGCGCATTGGCTACGCCGAATAACGCATACGATTGAACGATGAACTGTACGAATTATACGACGCATTGACATATGTACAATATTTCAACGAAATAAGAGACAGTGGCTACGCTTGCTAGCTCATTTCGTCCGTATGGCTGAAAACACTACAGCTCTTAAAGTATTCGACGAAGTACCCGCCTTGAGAAGCAAAGGTGGAGGAAGACCTCTACACCGTTGGCTGGCTGACGGGCGGCCCTTGGTATCTCGGAATGGAAAAAGAAGAAACGACTGGCGCGCTGTTATTAACTCGGCTATAACCGCATTAGAGAGATAAGCGAAACTCTCAATCTAGTTCCAGATTGTCTTATAATACATTAAAACATTTTTTGCAAAAGGCACGTGGAGAAAAGGTCAAACAGAATACTTATAATAGAACTAGAAAAAAACCCATTGTTCTGATACTTTATTAACCAAGTTTTACCCACTTTAATTTTCTTTTTGAGTTTGTTTATTTTTCTTTCTCATTTGCTCTCGAAATTCTAATATTTGCCTTTGAAGCTAAAGCTTATTCTCGCCCACGCGTATTAAAAAAACTCGCAGATGTGACCGGAGGACATCAGGAGAAGCCTTTAATAAATGCTTATTTATTTGTGAAATGTAATGGATAACCAAATTCGTAATCACTTCAAGCAATTCAAACACTTTAGCATAATTGCATCAAGCGGGCTAAAGTAGCTGCTCTTTTAACTCGCTATTAATTATTCAAAACCTAGTCAATAGAAAGAATCGCAGAGGCTGCGCTTGTAATAGCAGTTGGAAATAGGAAAATGATGTATCACAAATGCCAAAAGGAATATTTATTTAGCGTAATTATTTGCCAAAAGCCACAACAAGAAGCGATTTACAATTATTCTGCCAAACGGTATAAATTTTGTAATGGCATTATTAATAATTTAATATTACATACATATATAAGTGGGGATATAAAATCGTGTAGTACTTTTTTGTAAATACTCGTGTATACGTATGCATGTTCTGCACACTTGTATTGTTGTTTATGCGAAAAATCACCCAGCTAATCCTTATTCTCGCACTTATCGCCGATGCCGTGCGATTGGGTCAAATTGTCACAACATTTCGTAGCGCCGTGTTTTTTTTTTTCTAAGCAAAGGCGCTCGGCTCACAGCGTGCCTCTCCTCACCTTGTGCAGCGCTGCGATTGCCTCTGCACGCTTAATCGGATTAGACACTTCGTTCGTTTTGTCGCTTCAATCTATCTATCTGTTTACAACACTCCAGATGCACAATTTTGTTTCTTTTTTGAAATGATTTGTTTGATTTTATTTTTATTTTTGTTAAATTTGATAATAATAATTTTCCCATTCGTTATCGCTGGTGGCGTTCAGGTCGGAATAGTACTATAATTATCAAACTGTTCATATATTACTTATTTAGTTCCTATATTTTGTATAGAACGTTTACACTATTTAATTTTATTTATTTTGAACAAAAACATTTGCATATGTATATACATTTGTACGCAGGTACTGATTTGTTTAGTACAATTTACTTAGTAACAGCGCGGGTGGGTGCAAAAACACTTACTCACGGCAGATATGCACTTAATTTTTATGCATATGTCCCGACTTTTGTTTACACTAATTTTCGAGGGTAATTGCTAATTTAGATTTTAAAACTCGAAATTTCCTATTTCTAAATTAATAGCTGTGGAAAATGTGCTATTAAAAATAACGGGTTCTCAATAATAGCGCTATAAACGTTTTTTTAATTAAAACAAACTCGATTTGGAATATCAAAGAAATTTTTTATTCCTGTGAAAGTACATTCGATAACCACCACGGGCACGCTTGCTGAAATCCAGACGCTGAATCCAATTTTTAACGGTTTTCAAGCATAAATCGGCCGATACTGCTGCAATTTCACGTTCGATATACGAACGAAGTTCATCAATCGTCACTGACTTGTTGGCATTGACCATAGACTTGTCATAACTCCACAGGAAATAGTCTAACGGCGTCAAATCGCACTACCGAGGCGGCCATTTCGTGAGAAAACACGTCCACCAAACTTGGTTTTCTATAAAACGATTGTGATATTCGCTGTGTGGTCCGTCCTGTTGGAACCACATATTGTCCAAGCCCATATCATCCAATTCGGGTCAAAAATATTCGGTTATCATAGAGCGGTAGCAATTCCCATACACAGTAACGTGCCGGTCTTGATAATCACGTAAGAAGTACGGTCCATTGACGTCGCCGGCCCATAAACCGCACCAAACCGTAATTTTTTCGGGATGCAATGCTGACGTACTTGTACGTTTGGAGTGTTGCCTGACCAATAAATTTGCTTATTGTTCGTCAGTACAGCCAAAAATGAGCCTCATCGCTGCTTAGCCCAATTCACGAACATCCGACGATTCTGCTGGTCAAGCGGCTTCAGTGCTTTTGTCAATTTGATCTTGTAATTTGCCACTACGACGGCACAAAGATGCCCAACGCTTGATAACGACGTGTGAGAGACTGATTTAGGTCTTCCTCTATTTATGCGCTGGCGGCAGTAATATTCGCGACATTACGTGCACTTCTTTGTCTCAATAGCACAGGGACATTTTATACTGTACTGTGGACTAGACGCTCAATTGTTGATCTCACAGGCCGATTCGTCAAATGAAAAAACTTTCCTTAGATGTGCTTGATTCCCGCCGCTTAGTTTGTATGACAGTTATACTCTACAGTGGTCCGATATCGGCGGTTCCGACAAATGAGCAGCAGAGTATGCTAGACACTGTATCTTAAAAATGAATTACTAAAATACGAACACTAAAACTGGAAATAAGTACCTCGAAGGAGAAAAACATTTTTGTGGTATACGTGACGTATGAGTAATATTTTGTTATGTGTAAATATTTCTAAAAATATACTATTTGTTTTCGGTTGATATCAGTCTATAAATCATAAGAGAAATCAATCTGAAAAATACTTCACACATTGGAACACAAAACAATTTTCAACAAGAAGATAAGCGCCTATATGATATTATCTACTAGAGACCTATAGTACTTCCCGCAGTAGTGGATATAATATATGAATGTGCATATGTATATGGACAGGAATATATACATTTATATATCGATTTTTGATAGCTTTGATAGCTCATAAATATATCTATTTAATATCATTGGCCACTTGAGGTAATCCCGAAACGTCATATTAACAACCTGATTTGACAGCATAAACCATTATATTGCCTTGATTGTGCCACTGCAGTGGCGTAAGTGATATTTTATCGCAAGTCATTGTCATACATATAGTACATATGTATAAGTAAGTATTTATGTTAGCGATTATACATAATAATGTGAGTAATTAAATATTCACACATACATATATTTCACATATGGTAAAGGAAAAATCTACCCAAAACTAGTATGAAGAGGTATATAAACAGATGCAGACTTTGCATACCACAAAGTCTATGGCTGCCACCGCACACTTACTAACACTTGCATATGTATATACATATATATTTCTCTCAATATTAATGGTTCACCTAGTTGACAAGCTGTAGAACAGTTGGTTTATCAGTGGCGCAAAAATTTAATAACAAGTCTGCAGTGCTTAAAATAGCATGTCAAGTGGTTATTTATGGATTATTCCATATTTATATATGCTTATGTTTATTTTTATAAAGTTATTCACAGCGGATAAGTGTTTTTATGACTCTTTAATATGTCTGACTTGAGAATGGTTAGTAGTGAGTACGAAACTATTTTTTTTTTGTCGCAGCAGATAGGCAGACAGTAAACAAGACAAGAATGTGCCTGGACATTGCCGTGGATAGAAACGTGTTTGTTGTTGTTGTCGTTCACGGCTTTGAGATCAATGTATTTTTAACGAATCACCACAATTAGCGCTGCCAACACACATATAAATACTATGTATATTGTAGATATGTATAATACACCTTAATCCATCCCAGAGTCATACAGACGGAAGCACAAACAAATGCGGCGTGCGTGTGACAATTCGTAACAAGGAGTGCAAATCTCTGAGTTTAAAATGTCGTACTTTGTTATTATTATTTAACAATCAATAATATTATGGTTCACATGCACTCGAGCGAGCTAATATATTTTTTACATACATATATGTTTGTATGTATGAACATATATTTTTATATAAAAAATATTTTATTAATATTTTTTTTTTTTTAAATTGGTTATCTACCAATTAAAGTGTTCACGAATATGTATACATAAACATATAAACATATGTATATATGTGTGTATATAAGTGCCAGCTATGTATGAAATTAAGTTAAGCAGCCAATAGGAAGCCAGTTAGAGTAGTATATGCCAGCCCATTGGAGGGAATTCTCGCTATACTTGCCACGTTTTTTCGTTGTAATTGCTCTCATTTCAATTATGCACGCTACACACTGTTAGCTGTGGGGCATTCATTTATGAAAAACTTTAAATTTGACGGATTAATGATTCATGTATAGAAAGAATTTTGCATTTGGGAGTTAGGCACATCTTAAACACTAATAAAAGGGTCGGAGAATTTTTTCTATAAGTAGAGAAAAAACCATTGATTTTCTCTCTTACGAGTTTTTACATGAGTTTGAATGCATACAAATTTTTTATTGACCAATATTCGAAATCAACTTTTGTCCTTAATTAATAAGCCAAATACAAACGCGATCTGTTGAAAAGTTTGTTTACAGCAGCTGCTTAAGTCGGTACACTTCATTAGTATGTTGTTTTTACAATGAATAAATTATAGAACAACGAATTTGTCTCCAATTTTGTATTTCTAATCAAATTTCGTGTGCGAAATCGCTGCGAATGTTGGAAAAGGCTTACGGTGATTCAGTTTTATCAAACACAAGCCTAAGAGTGGTAAAAAGCCTTCAAAGACGGTCAAGTTATCGCTGAAGACATGCCTCGTTCTGGCTCACTTTCGACCTCATCAACTGATGAAAATATGAAAAAAGTGAAGGATACGGTGCTTGAAATTCGACAGACAAGCTTTAGAGAGATGGCAGCAAGCTCGAAATCTCTCGGGAGTTCGTTCGAATGATTTTGGTATATATTTTGGATATGAAACGCGTTTTTGCTCAACTTGTCCCGATTAAGCTGATTTTTTTTTTTCAAACAAAATTACGATTTTGACCGAATTTAAAGCCAAAAGCCATAGATTAACCCACGTATTCACCAGATTTGGCTCCGTGTGACTTTTTCTTGCTCCCTCAACTGAAATTGCCGCTCCGTGGAACCCGTTTTCAGTCGATTGAAGGTATAAAAAAACTCGCTGAAAGAGCTGAAAGCCAAAAAGTGCTTACGATAGCTGTTTCGAGGACTGGAAAATGGTTGGCATAAGTGTATTGTATCTGTTATCGCATTTAAAACTTTACGTGCTGAAGATGACTGGCGTAGCAAATCTAAGTCGGATTGGACAAGGCAATTTTTTCCACTATACTATGAATTAAATGATATTTTTGAGATCACAAAGTATACGAAATTATATGAAATTCTGAACTGTTCTAACACCTTAAGTCGCCTCTCATTGGCAAATAAAATTAAAAAAGTTCACTTTTTATAAAAAAATACACTCTATTAGAAATAAAGATACATATTTTTAAATAATTATTAGATTTATAACACAGTTGTCTACTCACTAAACATGTACATATGTAGTGTACATACAGTGTCCCTCATACCGACGCCACAAATATAACATATATACATATATAGTACATACATTATTTTTCGCTTTAACCTGTGCCATATACACACATACATACATGCACATATATGTATAAATAAGCAATAAAAAAATTTGTAGATTATTCAGGTTAAGCGCCTTCACTTCAATCCATGCTCAGCAATAAATAAGCTGACACTTCGTCGGGAGTTTTTGAAGATGTAAGTCACACAGTTGAACAGTCAAAGCGCTCGATCATAAATTAACGCGTATCGCGAATTTTCAATTTTATACAGCGGTAATGATGATAACAGTGCTAAACTAGTGGTAACTACTGACCAAATAGAACACGAAGTAAAAATTAATAATCGAAAGAAAAAAATAATAATAATAAATAAACAAACTGCTATACCGAAAATATAAAAATAATTTATTATAAAAAAATATGCTTAGAATTTTATTAGTAAAAGCCTAACTGTGATTACTGTGTACCTACTTTACAAAACAACGACTTATTTTCAAACGAAAAATTATAATAAATTATATAATAAATTAACAAAAATAAAAGTATAATATATTTTTTTATAAACAAATTTATATGTATAAACATATATATTAAGTAACTTAGTAGAGCTTAAGGAATATTCAGATTTTGAATTTTGTTTGACACGAGAAGGTCATCAGCTTACATAATCGCACTAAACGTTTCGTAAAATTCTCGAAGGTGAGTGTTTTAAGTAAAACAATAAAAAAACGTTAACATTGGCTGCACCAAAGCTATAACAGCCTTCACTGGTACATTTCTAATAGCATAAAAGTGTTTAAAAGTTATTTTCTTGATTTGGTTTGGTCAGTTTATACAGCAGCTTTATGCTATAGTGATCCGAACTGCACGTTCGGAAATTGCAGCGTTGCCTTGAGCAATAATACGAAATTTCGGGAAGACATCTTGTCAAATGCAAAAATGAACATGGTTTTGATCAATCAGTTGGTATGACAGCTATATGATTGCCTTGGGTAGAAAATGAGGTGTGCACAATTTCAGAACGATTTCTCAAAAACAGAGGGACTATTTTGCTTATATACAAATGGACTGACAAACATGGCTAAATAGGCTCAGCTCATCTCAGTGATCGTTTATACATATAGTACATAAATTTTGACAAAAAGGTACCCGGAAGTTGTAATTTAAATTCCCCGGCTAAATGATATTTTAAAAAACTGTTTTTCACTATTTTGGTAGGACTGTCCCTAATGCTTATGTCGGTACACCTCAGTAATGCGTAGCGATTTTTAAAATGGATAAAAATATCAAAGATAGAATTTGTCTTAAATTTTGTATTCTTAACCAAATATCGTTTGGTGAGTCATGGTTTCGGACGGACCGAAGGTCAATAAGCGTGAGAACATCCGTCGAAAACGGCCGGAATTTTGGAAGAACGATTTATGGATTTTACACGATGATAATGCACCATTGCATCGAGCCACGGTTGTGACCGAATTTAAAGCCAAAGCGCAATGATCGATGATCAACCACCATATTCACCAGATTTGGTTTCGGTTGCTTCTTGTTCCCCAAACTGAAATTGCCGCTCCGTGGAACCCGTTTTCAGTCGAAAAAATATTTACTGTCAAACAGGAGATGAAACAAAATTCGCTGAAGACGCTGAAGGTCATCCCAAAAAGTGCGAAACAATACATATTGATGAATGATTAAATATTTTGCGTTGTATCTATAATTTTTTTTGTCATAGTCTATATATGTATAAGGGGGTTTCCAAAGTATACATGACTTAAAAAAAAAACAGAACAAATGGTTTTTTCGGCAAAATCAATTTATTTTATTCAAAATAGTCTCCTTCTCCTTCAATACAGCTTTTTGCACGGTCCAAAAGCATGTCGAACGAGTGTTTTAGCTCGTTAGCCGGTGTCACAAGGGTCCTTCGAATATTGGATTCTGAGCAATTTTTGATCGTCAGTCAATTTGTGCGAAACAAACCGTGCACACCTTTCGTAAGCCCAAATGTTCGGTCAAAATGCGATAAATCGATGTTTCGGAGATGTTCAATTCCATTTCTTCACTTCCAATCGATGAAATGTCATGAAAGTCTCACCGGGCAATCGATAAGGATAGCAGATTCTAAATCAATATTCGACATATAGATACGCTAGATTCAAAAAGTTCTGTTTACTTTGGAACGGTATCTATCCTGTTCAGGGTATAAGTATATATTAATATTGTTTTAGTACTTCAAAAAATAATATATAATAGATAAAGGGAAAAAATAATAATAATTAGTTTTTTTATTGTTTTTATCTACTTTTTTGGAGTACCAAAACAAAATAATGTTGCCATATTTGCTCATAAACTTGTAATGTACATATATATTCTTAATCTTCTTTGTTTTAAAAAGTCTTCTCAATAATTAATTTGTATTCAGAGATGATGACTGCACCAAAACAAAAAGTTCTTAAAGAAAAAAGTAAATATCCAAAATATGTGCCAAGTATGTGCAAATGATTTAAAAATTCTCAACTTGCGATACTTTTAACCACTGCGAATCTTTTTACGCAAAGAAAGAAACTCACGCCTCGCCTTCTTCCTCTCATAAATTCTGCTTGTACTTTAAACTTTTCTTGCCACACATTAACTTCCGCCAACTCTAATTCAATAACAACCACGCCATGGTCATATTTAACAGTACATATTTTTATACTCGTACATAATTTATCGTCAGCGCAAACAAATACATACATACATAGGTACATAATTCTGCTTAATAACTCTTGTATAAGCCAGATGTTTTGCCTTCCTGCACATAAAATGCTAATGTGATTACGTTGTGTACTGGCAATCATCGTTGTATTTGTTTGTGTGTACATATGTGCTTAATAAAATGTTTTACTCCAATTATAATGCATTGATTGACACATTAAAATCACTTTTGCCACTTATGCCTATTTAACCAATGCAGTTATAATATAGTGCAAATGGAATATCACACATGCACCGACATACACATACATATGTATGTGTGAATATAGCTAATAATCGCTGATAAGAAGACTTGAACATAAATAAGCTTCGTAAACAAAAATAAACGCACGCTCCCCAAGCATGAAATGCAAACGTATGTATGTACGTATATATATATATATTAGGGTATCCGTTATTTCCCAAGCTGACTTTATTTGCTGGGAACCTATCATAAAAAAGATCATACATTCCTTTAAAATTATAGCCACTTGAAATTATGCATCAATTGTACTGTATTCATATTGTACACCATGTCGTATGAGCAACATAGAATGCTACACAAGTGCTCAGTATATTTGATGTATAAGTTGAACCCACTTATTGCTACTGTAGCTTTAAAACAACATACCATATGTGTAATACGCTGATAGTACCGTTATATTTTCATTACTCTCTATCTATCCTCTATTACACATCTCTTAAGTCAAGTAACGAGAGAAAATTTGAAGAAAATATTTTTCCTATTTCATTTACCAAGTATTAAAGTTATTTAAGTTTTTCAGTAAAATCTGTGTTAAATGAGACTTCAGTGGACGTTTGCAAAAATCAAATCAACTTTGGCAATAATGGACACCTTAATATATATGTATAGGTATTCGGGTATGATTTGGCAATAAACACAATGTCAGTTGCATATTTACACATACATATATGCCACTTACATATATTCGCACGATTGCATAAACATAGCGCTTGCTGCTGTGGCTATTAGCCAATTAAATTTTCACTATAATGAAATTAAATAAATTTCAGATAATAAAATTATTAATTAGAGGAATAAGTAAAAGCAAATGTTGTTAATTTTATTAATTTGTATGGAATGTATATGTTAAATGAAATTATATCACTTATTGCTTGAGATATTCCATTTAAAGTCAACGGAAGTAAAAGGAGGAGTTGACATCAGCTGCACTTAGTATCAAATGACTGATATATGAGGCATTCAAATATATATTTCATATATTTGGTATTCTATTCATCTAGCTGGCGATATATACCTTTCAAACTTGGTACATACAAAAATGTACCTGGAAATTGTAAATAAACCACCAGATGTAATACACTTATGCCAACACTTTTCATAAGCACTTTTTGAGATGGTCTTTAGCTCCTTCATAGATTTTGTTTTATGTCTTCGATCGACTAAAAACTATCCACCGAGCAGCAATTTCAGTTTAGGGGACAAGAAAAAATTACATGGGGCCAAGTCTGCTGAATAAAAATTTGCTTTAAATTTGCTCGATACGATGGTGTATTATCGTCGCGTAAAATCCATAAATTCTTTTTTCACAATTCCGCCCATTTTCGACGGATATTCTAACGCAATCGCCTCAATACGGCCAAATAGAACTCCTTAGTGACCGTCTGTCACGCCGGAGCAAATTCATGATGCATCAAATCACGAATATCGAAAAAAACAACGAACGTCCCCTTGACTTTTTAGAAACTTTGGCATGTTTTTTTTTGGTTTCAGTTCGTTTTTGGGTTCGTTTGTTGACTTGTTTGCATGTCAAACTCATAAACTCGTATGGGATCGGAATTCACACGATCAAAAATGTCCAAAGGGACCTGCTTATGGCACTCTTTTTGAAAAAAAATCAGCTTTATGGGGACTAGTAGAGCAAGAACGCGTATCATACCCAAAATATTCACCAAAGTCATTCGAACGAACTCAAGAGAAATGTCGAACTCTTTAATCTCCGCATTAGCATTTAAATTATCTCTCGTATATTAAACTAAACGATAACACACCTGTACTCCAATTCTTGAACTGATCCCTATGGGCGTTTATTAAATTATCAACAATTCGAAATTTTTGGAACATGCTTATGGTATAATTACCAAGGCCGACAGGCATGCACGTAAATAACCCTTTAACTATTATTTTAAGGAATTGGATTAAACATTTCACTTCGTGATAGGAAAAACTTTGCAAAAAAACATGCAAACAAATACTACACCACAAGCCAGAATGTAACTAAAATTGCGTTTAACTAAAGAAAATTGCAAAATTCTCCTTTTAATCTTTAACCTTTTAATGGGTTATTGGACTAATATGACCGAAGCATTCGCCTTTTATTCCTTGAATTTTAATTAAACTAAAGTCGCATAAATATATTTAGGCAATATTACTGTTATTTGAGAGTGATGAGAAAATTACTTCAGATAATAATCAATATTAAAGAAAGGTACCTATAACAACAACAAAAACATTTAACAAAATTGTTCATATTGACAATGTTCCATCATTCCACTCACGTCTTGGAGCTTAAGAAGTTTATGCAAACTTTGTTGTGCTATGCCATTTTTGATTGCTTCGATTAACCTTTTGGCATCGGCTATTATAGTGTGTACATATATGTATCGATATATGTAACTGTTCTATTATTTAGTGCGTTAATCTCAAGACACAAATAAAGGTTGAAGCCACTGTTTGTTGGCAAAGCTGAATTTGTTGTAATTCATTTGTTTTTATTTATTTTATTTTTTTTTTTTACAGAGCTTCTCCTTTCAAGCTTAATGGTCGATTTAATGACCTGCGACCTGCAACCTAAATGTTTTATTTGGAATTGCTAATAGGTTTTACGTGCAATTTTTATAATTTTTCTGCTTGTAGCAATTCGTATGTTTGATGACGCATTTCCGCATTTCATTAGATAATTAAAGTAGAATTTGATTGAGAGCAAACGTGTTTGCTATTGGAGATTTGTTAAAGGGCGCAACTAGAAAGATATTTAAAAAAGTAGACTTTTGCATATTTGTATGGATTATACCTTTAAAAATATATACTAAAACTTTAAATCGATGTCTTAAATAGCTTTTGAGTTACAACCTTCTATCGTGTAGTCGCGCTGTCCAATCAGCTCGAACAGTTTATCTTTAAACGCTATTTTTCAAAATTTCATTTTTCAGATTTGCTTTAATGATTAGTCGGTGACAAATTATTGGACCACTAACAGTGTTCGGTATATAATTATAAACACAATGACTCCTTAATTTTTTTATCCGATCAATAATACAATTTTTTTAAGCCGCCATTTGTCAATTTTGGTTTTTTTCGACCGCAGGTCATTGTACGAGCCAAACTTTCTGGTAGAAAATACTTTTTAGGCTTCAGCTACTCTGTCATACTCCATCCATCCATATCGGTATGGATTTTTGGCAATTTAATTTTTAGTTAAAAGTAACATGAAGTGAGATCAAATCCTCGAACCATTTACTAACAAATGTAGCTACTAAAGTAAGCAGCACGAATGTGAGAAAATAATTGTAATTAGTCTAATTATACTTAAAATATTATTATATTTTTAAATTATAACTAATTTAATTTAACTTTCTTTTTTTTCTTTTAGTGACGATGACTTCTTCAGTATCCTTCCTGTTGTTGATGATCTGTGCGATCGTGCTGGCGGCACAGCAAGGCCAAGCAAAGAGTAAGTCATAAAACTCGTAATTTAATGAGTTTATATGTCAAAATATTATAACTATAAGAATAAGTGTCTTACACAACGGTTTCTCATAAACCCTTTAACATACACACCAGCGCCTTTAAATGTACAGCTTAAACAGTTCGGCTGTGGTTTACATTAATTTGACACCTTCGCCGCCGCCTCAAATAAACACTATGTTTTGTGTGCACAAATAAATAAAATTAAATTCGTGTTTTGCAGACACTTAAATGAGAGCATTGTAACACAATTAGCTAAATTAATAGATAAAGCTACAGGTTGAAAGTCGAAATTTATACACTTTCTGCCAGCCGTCCACCTTGAGACGGCGTTCATAGCCTGCAAGATGGCAATTTCTGCGATAATCGAGCAACAGCATTGTTTATACTTACTTCTTCACATTGTGTTTGTGAATGCGAAAAGTGAGGGAGGGAAGAGTTGAAGCAATGCAACAACACGGGCGAGCAGGTGAACACGAGCTGTTCCTGCTGGAAGTGAATGTTGACTGTTTCTATGTATTTAAATACGTTGGAGTATAAGTGCAGTGATTTGGCAGCAAAACAAAACTATTAAATACAAACATACATATGTACATACATATACACAAGTGTACAATTGAAAACATATAGACAGTAAAATATTACAGGAAATTGTATACAGCACGCATACATTCATATTTATACTTGTATAATGCAAGTGAAGCAACATTTTTGAAGTGAGCAAAACAAATTTCTTATCTTCGGAAATTCATTCGACACTTTAAAGAGCTCGAATAAGAAGCAGAAGAGTTCGAAGCGCTTGAATTGCGTGCCTAGGAACAGCGGTGCGCGTGTGCATATAAATAAGTTTATATGAGGATGGTAGGAACAGAACAGAAGGATGATAGGTGCAGTGATCAGCTGTTAATTAGGAACATACTTTCACCAAATTTGCAACTAAGTTCTTTGAAGTTTAGTTTTTCTCAAGAGACTAATTATTGAATCTAATTTGGCTCAGGGGATCGCAGTAGCAAGGAACATCTGTGTCTTAAAAATCTGTAAAAATGGCGTTTGGCCTCGCCCCTTAATAAATTTAATGTATATATCTTTCAAACCAATAAAGCTACATATATCACTCAAATTAACCCAAACAAATTTTTTAACCCTTATAACGATATCATCAGGATAACCCTCGGTACTAAAGCTACTAAAATTGCAATAAATCAGTAACTTAATGCATCAAAGACATTAAATTTTACAATAGGGATGGTATAAGAAGGCTTTATAGGAGCCTTATACCGCCCACATTTCGGTGAAAACCCATATCTCGGGACCTACTCGACCGATATCAACCAAATGCGGTACATGACATTTGTACATATGTTACAGTGCAAAAATGGACTTCAAATTCGCGTACTAACACAATTTGAAATTCCATCTGATTGTTATCACATTTCAGTATACAAAAAAAGAACCAATAAATTTGCTTAAAAAATGCCTTTGAAGTCATCTTATGACCAAAACTGTTCTAACTCTTTGGTACTGAATATGCGGACCCCAGTAGCTATAGTTGACTTTTGTCAAAAAATTCGATATAACAGTTTGGAGCTTGATCCTCTGATTGACGTTTTGCTCCAGAAGGAATTTCCCCGGATTTGATTCTTGCACATTGCAAGAGTATAAAATGTTCGGTTATACCCGAAGTAAGCCTTTTAGGGTTGTCCTAATGAATCCACCTTTCATTGCCAGTCACAATCTGCCGGAAAAACGACTTCGTTTTTAGCGTTCAAATAGCATTTCCAACATTTGAAATCGTACTTCAACGTCTCTTGCTTTCAATTAATATTGCCCTCAATTTCCTTGCTTTAGAATGTATCCAGCCGCTTTGTGAAATGGCTGCTTTAGTGACTGCCAAATGCTAGCTCTTTTTTATTTGGCAACAAACTTCATGGAGTAGTACTGCCAGTTTATCACCTTCAAACTGTTTTGGCCACCCAAACCTTTCTTCCTCTTCGAAGCCAATAGAGTTCCAAGCCAAAATAATCACCATTAAATCGTGGAAATCATCTTCCACCAATATATTCAAGTAATAAAGCAGAACTCTCCGCAAAAACACTTTTTCAGGTGCAAAGTTATAGATTCTTGGGTAAAAAAAAAAATTATTTTTGCTTCAAATGAATGTCATATAACCAAAAAGGCGCACAAAAACATTAGCTTTCGAACGGATGTTCGGAATATTGAAAGAATGGCATAATAAATAATAAAAAAAGAAATAAATAGAATAATAAATAAAATAAAAAAAAAATTACTTAAATAAAATTAATTTAATTAATTATTCAAGAAAAAATAAGATTTTAGTTCTCGTAATAAATAACAAAATAATAATAAATGGCTCTATTACAATGTCGAGCACTGTTTATCAAACCCTAGCTTTAAAGTTGCGACTTCCAGTAAAATACAGTTGAATACACATTTCTACATGCAACAACAATTGGTGTAAAGGAAATTGTTGACACCTGCAAATAGCAGCGTTGCACCGCGCCATTATATAATACTCACAACAGCACATCGCATTGTTTATCGCGTGGAAAATGTCGATATCCGTTTTATGTCGGAACGGAAAAGTTATGTTTATATGCTATATGTGAAGACGAAACCAACACATTGCCATATTTGAGCTCACCCGCCAACTTTAAGCACCCTTTTAGTACAAATGCAGTCACTTCAATATTGTTTGAAATTTTCAATTTTGCGCTTTATGCCTCCAAACAAGTTCAACGAACCAGCAAAAGTCGAAATTTGTATTTTCTTATACATTTTTAGCTTTCAAATATTATCTTCAATTGACTTGGTCTCACTAATGCTTTGCCTCTGCTAATCATTGCACACACATACATATGTACATATGCATGTAATTGGCTTGTGAAGATTTCAATTAAACTTATTATGTAAATTGTTTGTTTTAAAAATATAAATATAAACTGTATGCAAGAAAATATTTATTTTCGGTCTATTTAATATGGCCTTTGGGCAGCGCGGCCTGCTGTGAGATAAGCTCAAGCAATTTTTTTATTTATATTTGAACACTCAGAGTACGAGTGAATGTACACAACTACTGGTGCATATATATACAACATATATGTATACATATGAATATGTATTATAAATCAAAATTAAGTGATCGCAACATTAGCGTCACCCTCACCTCAATTGCATACGTAGTATATTTGTTCATATGTATGCATGTTCCATATGCGGCAAAATATTATGATAACAGTTTTAAGAATATGAAAAAACAGTGCACACATATGCTTATTCACATTTAAAGCATACTTATAGAAATTCCTTGGAAACCCCCCACAAAGGAACGGTTGGAAACAAAGTTTCTTTACACAAATTTACAAATGCATAATACATATGTATGTATGTATATGTGTATGAAATAAATCAAAGACAAATAGCTGCTTGATTTCGATTATTACATGCCACAACTAATTCCAATTTTGTCAAATATGCTTGACTCTAAGCAGTGCCCTTTTATATCCCTTTGGGAGTACTTCGTGCAATATCGTGATTGTTAAGGTAAATTAGCATTTTGATCTTCAAAAATTGCAAGATAGAGATAAGTACATAAAAAATAGACATACATAAATATATATGTACATATGTATATACACACATATGTAAAAATATAAGCATATAAGAACCATAAGACATGTTCAAAGGGATGCTCTTTTGCTGCTAACAGGTATTCTGAGTATAAAATTATTATGATTTGCGTTCACATGTAGCATTTAGACCATGAAGAAAGGGACCACACGCAAGCTCACTTTACTGGCTTTTCTTGTTATAGCCTCAACAATGTGTATTAAGTTTGCCCCGATGTTCTTACACCCAAGAGGTAACAACAAAGACACTTAAAAGTATGTGTATATTACAGTTTTTATACTCTTGCAACATGTTGCCACGGAGTATAATAGTTTTGTTCACCTAACGGTTGTTTGTATCACCTAAAAATAATCTAGGGTAATATCTATCTATAAATGACCAGGATGATGAGACGCATTGAAATCCGAGTGACTGTCTGTCCGCCCGTCTGTCTGTGCAAGCAATAACTTAAGTAAAAATTGCGATATCGTAAGGAAACTTGGTACACATAGCCCTTGGCAAAGTAGTAAGGGCGACATCGTAGGTAGGCATAATCAGACTACTGCCACGCCCACAAAGTGCCATTAGTAATGTAATCATAATTCTGGAATTCGGTACTGGATATCACAGAATCAAGAGACACACTTGGGCTAAAACTCTCGAAAAACTGGGTATGGCCACGTACATGTACATATCTTCTAAGCCACTCATGTTACAATATCCAAATTTGCTCAGAACGAATTCCCTAGGTTCCCCATCCAACAATGTAAAAATGAATGTAATAGGGTGTTAAGGCCCTCCACTCTACATATAAAGGTTTCGTTAAAAACTACTAAGAGAGCGGCAAATCAATAAATAAATCGGCCATAGACAATAAATTTTACACCTAGGTTGGCAAAAGAGGACCGAATTGGACAATAGGCGTGGCACCACCGATATTTCGGTGAAAACTTATATTTCAGGACTACAACCACGCCTACTTCCCACTTAGCACAATTTTAAACTGCATCTGATTCTTTTAACTTTCCAGTATGCAAATCAAGCACAAGCATTTCACTAGCTCCCATATAACAAATAGAAAGAACCACCACATATAACCACATAGATCGGCAAAAATCGGGTGAAAACTTGCCCTGGATACACATAACTTAAAAGCCTTTGCACCTGAAGGTTTGGTTAAATTAGAGGCATACATCGCGACCTTTTGTCTTTGCCTTCCTACCTCCTCACACCACTTCATTAAGACTTTTCTATGCTCGCTTTTTAAACTTTAAAACAACGTGCAATAACTAAAAATGGCAATTTAACCCGAAAGCTGTCCAGAAATAATTGCTCACACGCCTAGCATAAATGATTTATACACATACACATATAAATACATACATGCGTCTAAGTTTGTAGGCCAAACTCTATATGAATTAATTACAAATATACAAATCTCTATTGCCTTACAGAGGGCTGCAACGCATATGGACAAGCTTGTTACGGTGGACACGGAAAACGTTCGCTGGGCTCCTTAACGGATGAAATGCTGGCAAATAGTGCATACAGAAACGAAAGAGACGAATTGCATCCCAACGAATTGCTGCAAGCAATGCCTAATGAAGCGACAGGACTATTACCGGAGAGAGAAATTGACACATACCCCAGATATCGACTCATCAAGTTTATGAGGTCATTGGTGAGTTTGGCAAATGATTGACATTGCTGCTTACATATTTCGATACTACACAAGCAAATACTAACCAACTTTTTCACTTTCACCATATTTAGCTGGGTGGACATCTGAAGCGACCTGTTGAGCGGGCCAATGAAATCGACTACCCCATCTCAGCCGAGGCGTTTAGCCGGGACAACAGCAACAACTTCAATTAAGATGTGAGACACCACGCAACAACACCGACAAACCATCCAGACTTTTAACTTCATCAACATCAGTTGCGAACGGGCAAAGTAGACGGATCTTCAAGTGTGCAGAAAAACTGAAATTCCAATATTGCTGTATAAAATTACAAAAAACAAAAAAAAACAAATGCATTTGGCTTATGTATAAGAGCATGAAATCCATATTTTCCTTAAATATTTGTATATACATATTTTGGTAGATTATCTAGTGGAAATTGAAACACACACACATACACGCATAAAATTGTATAACCACTCCGCTTCAACACAGATAATATGTACATACAATAAATATATAAGCAGAAATTAGTAAATATGGGAAAAAATCAATGAATTCATTATACTACTTATTTTCGCATTATGGCAGAATCTGACTGAAATTTTAAGGGCTGGAAAATTTCAGTTGATTGCATAACTCACACACACAAAGGCAAACACACATACACACATTTATATATGAGAAACGCACACAACTGCATTGTACATTAGTTGCTATGGAGAGAATTCAAATGCTTTCTTTAACTATTCCGAAGTGAAATCACATTATGTATGTAACTAAGGAAATTAGACTATACTTTAGAATAGTGGATCTAAACACTTAGCCAAACTCTATGTTCCAAAACAAAGATAATGAAAAGCAAAGACTATAGGATACCTTTATTTACCAAATATGAGTATGTATGTAAATGTTAATAAATTATTATAAAGCTTAAATTGAGTGTCCAAGCTTTTATTTGATGTGCTGTGAAGACGACATTTTAAAATAAAGCCGCAAAGTTCATATTAGACGAAGAAGCTGAGATCTCTTGTTTGTGAGATAAAATAATAAGGAATCGAAACATATAATTAGAAAAATTTACCAAAATTTTGTAATAAAATCCCCATAACGCCGGCTTAGTGCAGTTTTAAAATGGTCAAAATCGCCCCTTTTACCCATCCTTTGAGTTTACTTGAGATTACTCAGTGCTTATAGACGAGTGCAGAAGCATTTGTAATTGGGAAAAAGTGAAAGAAATTCATAGTAAATTGAAAACCATTCAGGGGTTGCATATGTTCACGGGTTTCAAAAAAATTTCGAATTTTTTATTGCCTTATTAAATCTACAACACCACTAAAATATTGTCTTAAATTTTCAAGTTAATCAGAGTAATAGTTTCGGAAATACAACCTTGAGAACTTGTACGCTAGAGGCTAGCTAGGCTAAGTGGGTCGTCTTTAAACACGTTTTTCCCGAAACTGTGTTTATGAAGTCGGTTGGCAAGATTTCTCGAGAACTACTCAACCAATCTTCATGAAATTTTACACAGACCTTTAAAAACAGTTTTTAAAGACTGGAACGAAAGATTTTTTTCGATTGCAAAGTTTAAAAAAGGACATATATCGAGATTTTCACTAAAATTTTCATTTTTTGTATAAATTTCTGCCAAAAATCCAATTTTCAGTTTTTTTTTGTCTTTCGTCCAAGTTCTAAGTTAAGGTTTTAACTAAAACACGTATTTTTCACTTTAGAAGATCCTGTAAGGAGTTATCCTGCGCACGCGGGCGCAACTTTTTATTATATGAGAAAAAATTGTTGAAAAAAGTCTGTTTTCTACCCGAATAAACCCATGTAACCCCTTGAAACGGTTACCTGAATTTTTGGCAAAACTACGAGTTCCACAGAAAAAAGTTATATGACAAAGTAGTAGTTTATTACCTATTGCACAAACACATTTTTCCCATAACCTCAAAATTTATGTGGAAAATTTAAATGTTCTAGTATTTGTGTTTTTTTATTGTCATCTTGAACAAAAAATTTTTTGACTAACTGAGCCTCCTATGTCCAAACTACACTGAATTTTTTATGTTTGAAATCTCTACTTTTTGATAATGTAACAAATATACACATTACGATGGTAAATTTTCCCAAATGATGCAAAATATACTAAAGAGCTGCTACTTCGAAATAATAGAACAGCTTGGATGGGGTTTCAGGTGTTCAAAGGGTCATAAATATTTTTATTCCTTTCGGTAAAACTTTAAACTGATTATTGAAATTAAGTAAAGTTTAAATTTTCATCCGACATATTAATAGAAATCAAGTAAATAATTGGTAAGCTGCGAAAATCTAAACTTGGTAACGCTACGGTTGTATAATGCAAAATATCATATATAAACGAATATTAAAATAGTTTATATATTTACGAAATGTGAAGGTAACAATCTATTCGCGCATAACAAGGGAATTTCAATTTGCTACTTTATTCACATATGTACATACATACATTCATACTCGTTTTAACTTACCATGAATATATTGTAAGTGATTGTCTCAATTGTAGCACCGTGCCCACATTTAAAGATTTCATAAAACTATGCCAGTTTAAACTAAAATATCACAAATTTCCTTAAACCACAATTATATAACACACCGGATAAGGAAACAGCTCACATTCGCTTTATTCCAACCACTCAAAACCACATTTGCCCCAAGACTACTTCGCTTGCCTGCGTTGCGGCTAATTTTATGAAATACCTGTAGGTATTAACTTATTCAAACAACATATCACAATTTTAATCACCGATGCGATTAACAACATTTTAGATATATTTCAATTGATTAAATATGCAAAATTCACAAATAATTAGCAACCGACGCGCACTTTGCGAATAAAAGCGGTTGAAACTTCAAACTCTTTGAATAATACTGTCAAAAATTGCGAACAGGAAGCTAACAGATGTGCAACTTAACCCAACGAAATAAAAAAATCTTTAAAATTCATTCGTCGACAAAATAAAATATAATGACAATTATACTATAAATAAGTTTATATTCAATTAAGATATTTGTTTATGCTAATTAATAAATAGAATAAACCGTAATGTTCTTAGAAAATTAACAAACTTCTACGATTTAAATAAAAATCGAAGTGGCCACTTCGTTTGAACAATCAAAACAAATAATCGATTAATTTCCACCACATTAGCTATCGATTACTTAGTTATCGGAGCACATGCTGAACGAAACTGTAACCACAATTAGTAAACATTTCGTGAGTGATTGGAATAGCAAAGTGCGATAAAATGACCAACACGGGGCAAATAGTGTCCAAGGGCACATTAAATGACGGTTTAGTTAATAGTAGTGTGATTTTCCGACGTAATCGGGCTCTGGGATATGTGAGTAACAGCGTGCCAGCCGCGATCCGATATGTACGGCGACGTAAGGACACATTGATCACCACTTGTATTGGTCGTTCCTTTCAAGTGTATACGGCTAGCCACTTTCGCTTGTTGCATGTTGGGCCAGTGCATCCTGACGAGATAACAGCGTTGGCTATGGATCGTATACACACCTACACGGCCAGTAATCGCTGTATTTATGCTTGGCGTGCCGGCAAACACCAACGACACGTGTTTCGTGGTCACACAGGCAATGTACATTTATTATTGCCATTCGCTGCACATTTAATAGCTGTAGATGAGGCGAATGTTTTACGTGTTTGGGATATAGCAAAAGAAGAAGTATACTTAGAATTACAATTCAATGCCGATGAATTTTTAATTACCGCGTTGGCACATCCGCCTGCCTATCTGAACAAAATTGTATTAGGCTCCCAACAGGGTATGCTTAAAATTTGGAATATTAAGGAGAATCGTTTGGTGTTCACTTTTGCTGGTACGGGTAGCAGGGTAACTTGCATACAACCATCACCAGCACTAGATGTCGTTGCGGTTGGACACCAAGATGGCACTATTGTACTGCTTAATCTGAAATTCGATGAAGTGCTTATGAAGTTTAAACAAGATTGGGGTCAAGTTTCACAGATATCGTTCAGAACAGATGGACCACCAATAATGGTCACAGCTTGTTCGAATGGTCATGTTGCATTTTGGAATCTGGAAGATCGAAAGGTAACATTTTCATATTACACTCCAATTAATAAATTAATTATAAGCATTTTATAAACATTGTTTTCCTTCAAAGATTGCTGGACAATTACAAGCTCATGAGGACTCAGTTGCTACTGCAATTTGCTTCAACAACGAACCGCTACTTTTTACCACTTCGCCAGATAATTCAATGAAATTGTGGATTTTCGATATGCCAGATAATGGGGCACGCATGTTACGTATAAGAGAAGGACACACCGGACCACCTTTATGTATAAGATATCACGGCAATAGTGGCACCACAATACTTTCCGCTGGAGAAGACAGTGCTTTACGTGTATTTAGTACCGTTACGGAATCGTTTAATAAAAGTATGGGCAAAGCTAGTTACAACCGAAAGAAGTCAAAGAGGAGAAGTAAGTTAAGGAAACATTGTTATTTGAATATTACAGAAATATTTGCCCCTATACAGATCGTTTCGAAGAGGATTCATTACGTATGCCCCCAATTATCGAATTTACCAGCGAGACAACTCGGGAGCGTGAATGGGATAATATAGCGGCACTGCATGAAGGCGTCATACAAACAACAACATGGTCATTTCATAAAAACCGCATGGGCAGACACCGTCTGATACCGGAGAAATTTCAAAATAAGAATCGAACGGATTATAATACAATTACTACTTGTGTAACACTCACACACTGCTGTAACTTTGTCATCATTGGTACGCAAGTACAAATAATTATAAACAAGAATCAGTGCAATATATGTTCCTTTAACCTTTTTTTAGGTTATTCCAGTGGCGACTTGGAGCGCTTTAACATTCAAAGTGGCATACATCGCGCATGTTACGGGGATCCGGCGCATAAAAGCGCAGTACGCGGTGTAGTTTCCGACATACTAAATCAGTTCGTCATCTCTGGATGTGGCGATGGCCTGCTAAAATTTTGGCCTTTCAAAGAGAAAGGTAAATTTTTATTATTTTTTTATAGTTTTTGGTAAACAATTAAGCTTTTCTGCTTTTATCCTTTGGTAATAGTTTCAAATTATATGAAGTGCCTTAAATTTTCTGATGGAATCGCGCTAATGCGCATACATCGCGAGAGTGCTATGCTTGCTGTTGCCTTGGTTAATTTCTCCGTGCATATTGTGGACGTGGATACACGTGTCGTGGTGCGTAAATTCGAAGGGCACATTGCTAAATTGAATGATATGACATTCAGCCCGGACAGTCGATGGCTCATTACCGCAAGCATGGATTCAACCATCAAAGTATGGGATATACCATCCTCCTACATGATAGATCACTTCAAAGTAGATCGTCCATGTGTGTCGCTTAGCATGTCACCAAATGGTGATTTTCTTGCAACAGCGCATGTAAACTATTTGGGAATATATTTGTGGGCGAATAAGATGCTCTTCAATCAAATAACACTGCGCTCCATCAATCCGTATAGTACGCCGCCCTTCGTTGGTTTACCAATTAGTGCCAGCGATGATATGGACGTAGCTGATCTAATGCAGAAAACCAAACTGGCTGAAACCGGCAATGATGAAGACGAGGATATGAGTGATGAAGAAGTGGGTCCAGAGATCAATTTAACTTACGAATCACCATCACAGCTAGACAGTGATCTGATTACGCTTTCTGGCGCTGCGGCATCGCGTTGGCAAAATCTGCTCGACCTCGAAGTAATTAAGAAACGCAATAAGCCAAAGGCGCCACCTAAAACGCCGAAACAAGCTCCATTTTTCCTGCCAACAGTGGCTGGGTTAGATATAAAGTTTGATATTGGGCAAAACACCGACAATGCTGCTGATAATAATGGCTCACGTGTCTTGCAGCCAGGTGCAGGTGGTCTCAGCACATTAACCAACTTCGGTAAAATGCTTCATGAGTCGGCAGACAGCAAAAATTATGATCAATGTGTTGATCATCTTAAACAGCTTGGTCCATCCATGATTGATTTTGAAATTAAATCGTTGCATCCGAATGGCGGCGGTTCTCACCGCATCATGGTTGCCTTTTTGAAAACAGTTGAATCGATGTTTCAGTCAAACACCAACTATGAACTGGCGCAAGCGTACTTGAGCGTTTTCCTACGTGTCTACGGCATAGATTTATTGGACTCCGAAGATGTTATTGACGCATTGGAGCAAGTTTCCGAAGTGCAAGAGAAAAGTTGGAAAGTCGTTGAGGATAAAATGTTGTTTGGCTTGGGTGTAGTGACTGCACTCAGGAATTTCGTCTAGATATGGAGTAGGAGGCATTCGTAGACACTGATTTAAGCTAATAATATTCTACCATCTTTTTTGGTACAGCTAGTTATAACTCTGTATTATTGTATAGATAATATAGTTCGTGTATGTTCTTTAAATATACAAATGAAAACTCAATTATGTTTTAAATTTTATACATAGAAATTTTTTCATAAATAAATTGTTTTTATAAGCTGAGCAAAAATTTAAAAGATCAGCGTGACGACTGAGTCGACTTAAGAATTTCCATCTGTTGCTCTGACTGTATATACGGGAACTAGTCCCTCAGTTTTTTAACATCGATCTAAAATTTTGCGTACGTCCTATTCTCCTTAAGAAGCTACTCATTGGTACCGATGCGGATATCGAACCACTGTAGCATATATGTATGTAGTTGCCATACATTCTGGACGATCAAAACCAGGTTCTTCTACGGAAAACCTTTTTATTTGAAAATACGCCTTTTCACGAAATTTGCCAAGGATTATGGTTCAAAGCAAAAGTACAATCTTCGAACATATTGTTCAGATCGGACCACTATAGAATATAGTCAAAAACGGACCGATCAAAATGAATTTCTTGTAAGGAAAGCTTGAACCTGTGAAGGGTATTTTAGCTTCGGTGTAGTCGAAGTTGACATTTTTTCTTGTTTTTATTATAAAAAAGATTTTTAACGATTTAAATTTAGATGTAAACAAATGGCTACAGTGTAAAAATACAAAACGTTAAAAGTTGCCAAGTGATTCCCTTAGAAAAAAGTTCAGTTGTTTTAAAACACCAACAAAAAAATATTAGAAAAATAATAAAATATATATATAAAAAAATAATAAAAATATATATATAAAAAAATAATAAAAATATATATAAAAAATAATAAAAATATATATAAAAAAATAATAAAATATATATCAAAAAATAATAAAATATATATAAAAAAAATTAAGTAAAGGAAAAATTTATAGAAAAAAACTTGTTAAAATATGCTTACAAATTCGACCATAATTACATTTGAACCTAAATTCATATTTCCGACCAGTTTTTTTTTTGTGCAATGAGTCGTGATTTGTTTATATTTTCTCCATCATTTTGTTGATGTTTACATACAATCAGCTGTTATTGATTGCAATGTTTTACGACTAAAACATTCCAACATAACCTCAAAGTTACACCTATGTTTTTTTAATTTTCGATCAGCTTCTGAACAGCAATCACCGTTTCTGCCTAAAATGTTACTCGAAATTTCATGAAATCCTAAAATTATGCTGAAATTCTCACATATTCGCTGAAATTTCCAAACAGTAAATAAAAGAAATAAACTGATTTAAGTGTTATAGTATATTTGCCGTTAATGTAACCATTTAAATTAATAGTTCCTTTTGAATTTCTAATTTGTAGTCTAGAGTGAAATTGAATAGCCTTAAGGAATTCGCCTTGTTTATGACATTGCATAGAGACTTTTCCAAAAAAAGGGGATGTACAACATGTTTATGGTAGCGATATATTTTCATTTTACGGACTTGTGCTGTTTGGCGATGGTTGTTGTGAAAAAGAAAACATTGCTGCAGCAAAGTCACATTGTCAATTAGGAAACCAACAGGCGCTTCGTTAATCGCTCCAGTAAATGAACTCTTTGTTGTTAGTTCGCTGTTGTTGTTCTGCTCAGGTGAGTTGTTAAAATTTATCTAGTGTTGTATGTAGTGCTTCTGCGTGTTCACGGCTTATTATTGTAGGATTATTTAAACGATTAAACATAATTTGCTTGTTGGAGATGTTGGCGGTATGCGCTTAACTTGACGAACACTGTTCTATTCTGGGTCCTTGCTCATAACCGCGATCATCTTCCTCATACGCCATGCGTTGGTGCTGTTGTTGGCGTCGTTGTTTGGGATCGAATTCCTCCTGAAATTGTACAGAATGTTGTAATAATTTATAAATTAACATGAACTGAATGAACTTACCAATTCGACTGTCTCAGCATCTAGTGGTATGGTTACTTCTGGCCTTGGGGGTAGACATTGTTCGAGTGTGGGAATAACTGTTAGTGGAATAGTTGGGGGGAAGATTACTTCGAATTGAATGATCAAACGACCTTTCTCCAGCGGGTTCTTATACAACGGCATGCCCTCCTCCATGACACACTTGGTCATTTCATGTTTGACAACATCACCCGGTTTTGATCGGATCACAAGATCACGATCATCAAGTGTCTTAATAACACGTTCGAATCCACAAAGGGCTTCCACCAATTGAATTGGCATTTTCATCATTAAATCCGTACCGGCATGCACAAATGTGGAGTGTTCTTTCTCATCCAATAATATAATAATATCGCCAGGTTGTGAATCTGGTTCATGATCTCCCTCACCGTTAAATATAATTTTCTGTCCATCTCGCATACCTTTCTCTATATGCACTTCCAATACTTTACGTTCCCTAACAGTTTTCCTACCATTACACTGCTTACAACGATCCTTCTCAGATATCATCTCTCCAGTTCCCAAACATTTACGACAAACTTGTTCGGTATGTTGCACTAAACCAGGTCCAATCTGTTGCACACGGGTTTCTACACCACTACCACGACATTGCATACATTTCTCAATTGCACCCTTCTTGCCACCGCGACCTTCACATTTGTCGCAAATCACATTTTTCTGCAATGCCAGCTTGCGTGTGGCACCATTGTACAATTCTTCCAACTGAACGGACATCTGATGTACAACATCCTTACCACGACGCTCACGTCGACGACCGCCACCACCGAAACCAGCTCCGAAGAACTTCTCAAAGAAGTCCATGGGACTGCGGAAGTCACCTGTGTCAGCACCGCCTTTCTTGATCGCCGCTTCGCCGCCATCATCGTAGATCTGTCGTTTCTCACGATCTGACAGCACCTCATACGCCTGTGAAATTGCTTTGAAACGCTCACCCTCATTTGGGTTTTTGTCTGGATGATACTTTAACGCCAATTTTCTGTACGCTTTCTTCAGCTCTTCACT
This sequence comes from Bactrocera neohumeralis, assembly GCF_024586455.1. Classification (NCBI taxonomy): domain Eukaryota; kingdom Metazoa; phylum Arthropoda; class Insecta; order Diptera; family Tephritidae; genus Bactrocera; species Bactrocera neohumeralis. The sequence continues at coordinate 70,255,342 of NC_065919.1, forward strand.
AGTGGCGTCGGGCTTCACACCCAACAGGTCATAATAACCAGTTTCTTTAACCATATTATCTTATTTCTGTTCTGTCTATGAATCAAATAAAAAAGTATTCACAGCTCCTCCAAAGGAAAAAAGACGAAAATGTACGACCTGAAAAGTGTAGAGAAATACACGAAGTGAGCAAAATATATAAACGAAATATTAAATATTTTTTTAACCAATTTTTTTCATTGCCTCAAAAGTTTTTGTATTACTTTGATATTTCTATTGTGAAGTATAATTGATGTAAAATTCTAATATAACACGTTTGCTAAAATGTTTAATTTACACAATAATTCACTCGCAAAATGGAAAATTCCCCACTTTTTCTGTCTTCCGCTACTTTCAATGTAATTTGTTAATATGCCATAGCACTGTTGGGTATATTTTAGTAGCTAAAACTAAAACTGCAAAACTGTTTTTACTTTTATAATTAAATCTTAACGTTTGGGTCGTTGCTCTTCCAAATCAATACTGAACACGATGTATGAAAATTCTGCTTATTCATGGATCGGCAAATATGATTAGATACAGTAGAACTTTCTTTTCATTTCTACCTGCTTTCTATATACAACAATGTGCGACCAGACATGAACAGGTAGATACAAAAGTGTATTTTCCATAATCCCATTCCTTATACTCACACCTACCCAATTTTTTTTTCAAATAATAAATGAAAATATTGCAAACATTTGTAATTACGAAATATCCAGAAAAATGCGTCAAACTATTCACAGTCTTGTCATTTTCAAGAAGGGGGCAAAAAGTGCATAAAAAAGTAACGAGTAGGAACAACTACATTTGACAAAACTGCACGAACAAAGCTCAACGACGAGTTACGAACACTTCGAACTTCGATTGTTGTAGCCTGCTGCAGTAATATCGATTTTACCTTCGTCACCGCCTGTCTGGCTGGTAGATACCTATGTACCTAGTTCAATTTTTTGTTGAATTTAGACGCCAACTCGCTATTAATTTGCAAAATTAAATCTAATTTAATTTTATGATACGAAGTTCAAGAATACCATATGCTAACTTGCACACTATTGACCTGACGCCATCTTTCCATTAGTTAGCAGTTTATTGCATTATATAAATACTACGTATATTCTAATTTTTCATTTAAAGTTTGTTTTTACATATAGTAGTTGCAACACGAACATTTCATTTTAGAAATTAGGTAAATATTAAAATTACAAAATGGCCCTTGAAAAAGCTTTCGTAGTCTACTAGTTCTGCAAATCTAAGTACGCAATATACTATTCCAGCTATTTTATAATTACCTGACTCTAGGGTACAGAACTTGGGGGGAAAATTTATTTTTATAGATTGTAAATAGTGTTTTCTTTATCTCCTGTTGCCCAGCTGTTATCTCTTGTTTAATATATTGTAAATGACAGAATAATTTACACAATATTTTCTTTAAACTCACAATAGAAACGTGGTCACACTGCGATCAAGATAAACCTCCGACGAGAAGAAACTTCAAATGAGTGCCCTTTTGATTTTCAACTGAGGAAATGTGGAATACCGAACAAGGCTGACGCATGAATTTTCTAGAATAGAAACGTGAGTGTCGGTAATACAGATCTTATCGATTATTGTATATCGTTTCTAGTGGACCGGCTTCTCTCGAAGCAAAAAATTTACCGAATTTAGTAATATCAACTTATTTTATAAAATTGAGAGCAATGTTTCAAAGGTAGTTATAACAAATATGTATTGGAATAATTGACTCTTGAAGATGCAGAAATGTAAATTTTTCATAACGAAAAGTAATATTTTCCGAATGAAATTTTTTTATATTATGAATGAATACATTTGCTTTCTCATTTCATATGTTGAAAATGATTTATTAATTTTCAGGTTGACTTTCTTGCCTCATAAAGTTTAGAAAGATACAAATATTACGGCAAGAATTCAACAAAGGAAGCACAAGAAATATTAAATTTGCTCTACTAGGTATTCGGTTGTTGGATTTATCATTTGATTTCATCACTAAAAATCGAGAACTTATCGAAATTTTTTCAGATGTTCCGCTATTGTCGATAAAGAAGTGTGATAGCAAAAAAATAGTGTCTTCAATACTTTTGCTAATATCCTGGAGTATTTTTTTAATAAATGATAATGAAAAAGACTAGCAGTAAACTAAACTGACATTCAGTGCAAATACAAACCAAAAATCTTTATTGGAGAGTAGTTTATGTTTACTGAAGCAGTTGTACTGTTGTGACATCTAGATGTCAAGTTTATTTACTAATAGGGGATGATTAATCAGCTGTTTATATTATAGTTGCAACATATTTTTCTGTGGGTGTTATAAAATTATACAAAATATTGTTTAAAAATTAAAAACTAAAATGAAACACGCACAATTTATTGCTCGTACTGTAATGGTACAAAAAAATAATGTTGAAGAAGCTTGCCGCCTATTAAATCGTATTTTGGGTAAAGAAGAAATTTTCGATCAATACCGGCGCACACGCTTCTATGAAAAGCCATATCAGGTTAGTACCATACAAATGGGAACTGAATTGCAAATACATAAATTCATTTCACGTTTTCAGGTCCGACGTCGCGTTAACTTCGAGAAATGCAAAGCAATCTACAATGAAGATATGAATCGAAAAATACAGTTTGTGCTACGCAAAAATCGCACTGAACCATTCCCAGGATGCAGTTAATTCGCTATTAGTAATAAATAGTAAAAACAAAAATAAAATTAATGTGTTGTTAAAAAACCCTTTTCAATTGCAATAATAACCAAGTTATGTTTTAGAAGTTACATTTGTATATATGTATATTAGTTGGATATGGTTCAAATAGAGCTTAAAAGCTTTCATTGGCCTTTAAAAGCTTCGTGGACAGTGGTTGACAGTTCAAACTGTTTTGGTAAGGATGATTGCAAGTTGCAACTAAAGGTTTTCATACTTTCGAAAAGAGCGGACGTGTTTACATAAATTTTAGTGGTATGTACAAGGAGAAGTGATGTAAATTAAATCAGGAAGTTTCGTTTGAAAGAAATTTAAATAAAAATAAATACTGAATGCAGTTATAAAAGAAAAATAGGAAGTGGGTAGCGAAGCTGCGAAGGAACCTAAAATTAAAAATGTCTAAAAATAAACAGGAAAAAATATTTAAGGAGAAGGAATGAGGCATTATTTATATAGAATGCGTTTTGAAGTGTTCACATATTACGACATCCAGTTTTAGAATTAAATAATAACAAAATATGCGAATACATATTGTAATAGATAGAATTGCTCTTGTTAATCTGTGTAGTTTTTTTGATTGAAGTGAATCCATCGTTGCATTGCATTGATTTCTAATACGGAAGTAGGGCGGAAACTGCTTACATTAATGCACTACGCTAGGTAAACGGTTATTTATGCACGTATGGTTAAGTTTCAAGGGCGAACAGTCGGAAATAATATCAACCTAATAATAAATAGGTTATATGGGATAGGATTTTTTTATATTATAGTAGAAAAATACATATGTATGTAAATGCGTATAATGCAAAATACTCAAAGGGAAATAATGAGCATTACAATGTCATTGTAATAAATCATTCGCCTGCCAACTACAATCAATTTCTTCCATTCCTTCAATTGCGCAATGAACTACTTTGTTATAAAGCTGGCCTAGGTACATAACTAATATGTATGTTCGTATATGTAACTGCCATTCCCTCCAATATGTCACGTTGTTGGCACTGTTTTTCTTAACTTTACAATTTGCTTAGTTACTTTTGTTGTGGAATATCGATTTGTTGGTGTTTTCATGCTATTTTTAGACACTCGAACGCATAATACACGGTGGGCACGAGTGCTCGTGCACCCGAATATTTCGCATATACATATGTACGTGCATGCATGTATGTGTGCATCCTTAAATGCTTGCAATTTGAATGGATTAAAATATTTGCAGCAATCGATGACGGTCATTGCATCCTTTCAACGCTGCTTGTTGCCAGGATTAATCGCTTTATAAGCAAGCAATATATTTTGCAATAAATTATCATTAGAAAGGTAATGTTTACGAGTTTATGATTACAATTTGCGTGTAACTAGCCGAAAATGTGAGAAGGATTAAGAAAACGTATGCATATTTGTAAACTGAATAAAATTGTTCTATATGCATTTGTATATATGTATATATATTTATAACCTAAGTATATCAATAGTATGTATGTACAATATATTTGTTCCTAATGACAGTTATTAATATTTTATAATTGGTTTTTAATTTAGTTTAATCGAAACACATAAAAGAGCAAAATGCTTTCGCAACAGTTGCACGCAGTGGTTTGGTTACTTAATGGAGTCATTGCACTTTACGCATATCCAACTATAAATCTACCATTTCTATTTGGTAAGTACTGAATACATAAATTATTTAATACACTTTTTATGACATTATTGAAAATAAAGTGGATACTAAAACAAGATGAAGGTTAACTTCGGTTGCAATAATACCCTTCACAAATACAAAAGGTTCCATAAAGAACTTACTTTAACTTTATCAGTTTACATGAAATACATACGTCTATATATACGGACTGAGAGACGGGCATGGCTAAATCGACTCAGATCGTTATCCTGATATTTATAAAAAAATATTCACATATATGTTTTTATTTTTGGGTGTTCTAAGCAATAGCAAGAATTTTAAATTTTAATAAGAGCGTTTTGCCATAATTTATTACTTATGGACATACATCTTTACAGGTTCTTCCGCATATGGCGAAAACGCTTACAGATTCAAAAGGAGCGGCTTGGAAATACAAGTAAGCTTTATTTACCAATGATACATACACATATGTACATCCATATATCCTTAAATACAAACACACATATTACCAAATATGTGAAAGAAAGAAAATATATCTAGCAGTTAGTTCTAAAGTTGTTTTGGCTAACATACTCTTCCTCTCCTTCACAGTCTGATGCCGATGTGTTGGAACTAGAGCACTTGAAGGACCACTATGGCAGTGAAAACATAGAAGCCGCTGTACAATTGCCGTCAAATTTCGAGCAAACTTTTGTGCCCGATGTTGGCGCCGGTAAACCAGTTAGCGCTGAACCACTAAGTGAATCGCAAGAATTGGAACGTCAATTGGAGCAAATGCCTGCTATTACTACAAAACTAGAAAAGAGCACAACAACAGAGTTTTCGGTGGCACCAGTGGAGCCTGAAACGCGTGGCGAGCAACTGTTACCAGTTGAAGGTGGTGGCGTTCACCGGCCACCCACCCTACAACATGACAACGGTGGTAAAACACCAGCAGAGGGTGGTGCGGCTAACCAACAGCAAACTGCTGAAATTGGTGCGGTGATACCAAATGGTGGCGGTCCACCTGCACCCTCTGCTATCAAGGTAAAAACTTTTGTATATATTTTTGTAATATTGTAAACTTTATAAAGCAATATC